>NC_133530.1:67862445-68227219 GCF_048544455.1 Silene latifolia | reverse complement strand
ACAACGAAACATTCATAACTCTTTTCCATACCATACTCTGCCCTCACTCCCAAGCTGAAACTAGCAAGAAACATCAACAAACAAAGCAACAGTCTATATGTTCAACCGAAACTCACAAGGAACAGCAGCAAACAAAACAACAATCTTTGTATAACTGGCATGTGCTTTCGAAAACTCGTATCGTAACCATCCCGCCTACTCTACCACACCCGGTGACGGCATCGCAACACCGTCACTAACAGCCGCACCGCATCGCAAAAATACCCGCATCACAACACGAAGTACCGTACCCAGATCACCACCCGAGGCACCACAACCATATCGTTAGACATCGTAACTTACACAATCTCATGAACACTTACTTAGTATAACCTCCCGGACAAGAAAACTTACTCAAAACCATTTTACTAGATCACAACACAACATATTGTACGGAATAAATAGATAAGAACCTCATGAATATCATCCATACCTTTTCAGGGAATAAACATATATCATGAATACACATACAAGTATAACTAGCCATGCCAGATCAATCAATTATTACCTTTTTGAATATCATTCCATTAGGTTACCGTACCCAACATATATTACAGAACATTCAGATAACAACTTTATAACTATCACACCATACCACTTCTCGTGAGGTCAGAACCTCACACAAACACTTATATACATATCATAGACCCGTAATCCCATCCAACTAGTCAGTCCTGATCACGTAAGTTACCACCTGATAAAGGTTACCTCTCACCCGAGCTTAACTCGTATACCCCTCATAACACATTCTCCCATTCGCACAACCATCACCTCCTGGCAAAATAACCATACCATTACTACTCAACTACTAGCAACCGCCTCCTATAACCACATCTTATAATTCCTCATAACCATACCTATCAATCTAGTCTCTACAAAATCAACCTCTTTAGAATGGCTATCTTTCCTGCTTATCGTCGCCCTTAACCACTAGTGACAACACCTCAACACTACCACCATTCGGACATCAAGCCTCTTACACTCATCTCTAAACATCACGGTTTCTTTCCTATCTTTGATTAACATCCCAAATAACGAAAATCAAACCTATCAACAAAATTTACCTCAACATTATTTCCAATTCCATCCTTAATTGTATCGTCACCCAACTCACCACCAAGATCTCACATCGTGCAAATTCTTTACCCTGCTTTTTACTTTCCTTAATTCCTTGAAACTCATGATTTTCATGTCGTCCTGGGACTCCTATATAACCGTTAACTCAAATCCTCGTGATAGTATCATACATCTCGACGATTCCTTACTTCTATACCACATAACTCCGGTGAACATTCTCCTAGTTTACTTCTACCTAACTCTTTAGTGCTCCGGTTACCTTCTCATTGCTCCAAAACTCACATCTCATTATTTCATATCAGTACCATCTCACTCTTTCTTACCATGGATTTTCTCTTATCATGCGATCACTCACACTTATCACCAATCAGTTTCCTCTAGAATCCCAAATCTCATTTAATACCGTTAATTGTCCAAGGAAATCCCACAATAGTTTCACCTCTTGATAATACAAATTCTCAAACTCACTCACTATCTGCAAATCCACGTCGCGACATGTCTCCATTAAGTTCACTATATACCACCCTTATCCATCCCTCTACAACGAACTTTCATTACATATATTCTTAACCAACACAATTCCTAACCAAATACCTCCATAATTCCTTACGCATCTCAAGTTGTTACTATCCACATCCTTCCTTTCAATCTATTCATTCTCACGTTCCTTAGCCTTACATTATCCCTTGCCCACATTCACTTACTTTTTCATTACTCAACACACAATCATATCACTCACAACGTCTCACAAAACTTACACCACGCCTCAATCAGCTCGTCAATGTTCCTTTTCTTTTTCCAATATCCATCACAACCACATGACTCATGTCCTCCCCACCGAACTCATACCCACCATAAGGTGCCACTCACTACACCATAAGATTGGGTAACTTACGCATCAAGACCAACATACATGTAAAACAATGCATTGAGAAGAAAAATAACACCTTTGAATTAAACATAATATGCAACAAAGTCAAAACATAAGCATATGACCCAACACAGGGGTCACTAGATCTAGTACAGGTCACTCGATCGAGTAAGTGAGTTACTCGATCGAGTAAGTGAAGGTTAGAGGCACATAAAACAAATTTACAGGGCTACTCGATCGAGTAAGAGTTACTCGATCGAGTAACAAGAGGTGCACTTGATCGAGTGGGGGCCACTCGATCAAGTACCCTAAGCATTTCTCAGCACTGTCCAATTTTCGTAAAACGGTCATATCTCACTCGTTTCTTGGTCGATCTGGGCGTGTGACCTATCCTTAGAATCGTAAAAGAACAAGCTATAACCTCAAATTAGAATCACATCAAAACCATTTATGTATCTCAAGTGCTAACAGTTTAAAGACAACTTTGCTGTAATCAGACGACATAACTATTTGATTTTCTCTTTCAAACAACTTAGACATCAACAAAGTGAACAAAAGCGACTCGATACTTATAAACCCACTATCCCTAACCACATGCTACTACCTACCAAATGTCAAACATACAATAACATCTATCATGCTCATATAACATTCAACTTATCAATCATGTACTACCGCTTACTTTAACTTTATAACTTTTCGTAAAACAAAACATACTCATACATACAAATCCTATTTTCATATTACTAATACAACAATATTACAAATCCACTTCGTCAGCTAAATATATTCATAATCATGAAATTCATATTCTCATGCAATTGTCACTTCATCTTTTCCAATCAATTCATCTATTTCAACCACGTTCTTTATCTAACAAGTGCATATGATACAACAGTAGACAAGTATATGAACTTATTATATAACTTTATGCAAACAAAATTATGTATAATCATATCACACCCCCTAATCACATGTTACTAGTATCGCCACATTATAAATCATCCATCCCACAACATCATCATTCGTTAGATACTATCATATATGAACTACTTCCTTTTTCTACCACATCATTCATCATTCTCATATATTTTCCCAACAATTCCAAACAACATTGTAAACCAACTATCATGCAACATGCTTATTCACAACACTTTATCATTTACCACGTTCCCTATTCCACCACAATCATTTTCCAACATTGCTATAAGACACATCGTCCAACATACGCAATAGAACATTAGCAAACACATAGCGATCCCATGACACGCCATTATGACCAGTTCAATGTTGTAGGGCGAGTTCGCGACTTTAGGACGTCTCCCAAGACTTTGCATTAGCTCCTAACAACTCCTACCCGGGTTCATTTTATTTTGACTCTCTAGATTCATTGGGTTCATTAGTTATAGGTTCCAAAATCGTCGCTCTGATACCACTTTGTAACACGCCCATACTCCAAGTGCCTTACTAGGACCACTTATAGTATGAGAATGCTACCATCTCGGTTACCCGAGGCAATGATAATCAAATATACAATAACGAAACGTACTTTAATAATAATAAAGTTTAAAGTGATACAAGCAAAACCGAAACTGATAAAAGAAAATACAAAGGTCCTTAAATGTTAAACTAACTAGCTAAAGAACAAAGTTCGACACATCGGGAGACTTCTAAAGCATCTCTTGATGACTCAACCCAGCTATCCCATGCGCATCAATCATACCTACTCAATAATTGCTCACCACCCCCGAATGGATCACCACAGTTTTTAAAACATTTAAACGGGATCAGTACTAATTACACAAAATCAACAGCTACAATAAAACCATACTATAAACAACTCAAATCCACACATCTCAGTCACCACATCTCCACTCTATCTCCACATATCTGACTACACACTGAAGTGTGTAGTCTTTCCAGAGTACCCGTCGCAACAAGTACTCCTCACCGCCAGTGGGGGACCGCAGCCGTTCCCACCTAAGTTTCGCTCATCTCATACGAGCGATAAACCCAAGTCCATTAATGTGCACATCCCTTCTGTGGCGGGTTCCACAGAAGGCGAATCAAGGGCGTGAAGCCACTCCCGCAAGTGACTCCACTCAGCCAGGGACGCACCCCGAAGATCATAGACAGTTATACGATAATCACAATACTCTACCAACAATCACCAAACCAGAATCCAATACGATAATTACTCAACAACAACAACATTAACAACATCAACACCAACAATGCCATGTAACTAATACTGAGTAGGGAAACCTTACCTGGAAAAGCAATCACCACAGACGATCTAGCAGCTAATCAGAATTCTCCTCTACGAATCCTCCTCCTATAACATGTATACATTCAATTACTACCAACACTACACAAAACACCAAAAACCCCAACATTACCCAACTTAGGTTTCAAAGAAACTCAACCAAACGCTATAAAAATTATACAAGGAACTTACCCTTGACACGATGATCACAACGGCGTAAAGAACGAGATGATCCGACGAACCTAGCCTTGGGGATTTGCCAACAACGCGACGAGAGAGAACTACGTAACTTCTTTTTCTTTTGAGAGGTTTAGAAAGGTGAAAAAAAGTGATTAAAGAAAATGACGGAAATCTTTTATATTAATCCCGCGTTATTAGCAAAACCCGTCAAATAACCTCGTAAAACACACTTACTCGATTGAGTAAGTGACTTACTCGATCGAGTGACCCTTACTCGATCGAGTCCCCGACTTACTCGATCGAGTACCCTATAGGCAGACAACTGTTTTGCGTAAAAAGCTACTTACTCAACAGAGTAAGCCCCACTCGATAGAGTACCCATAGACATAGAAAATCGTAGTATTACAGGTTGCCCAGCTGAAGTAAGGTTGTATGACCCAAATGAAAAGAAGCTAGATCCTAGGACAGTCAGTGGTCATTTCATTGGCTATCCTGAAAAGTCAAAGGGGTATAGATTTTACTGTCCTAATCACAGTACGAGAATAATAGAGACTGGAAATGCTAGATTCATTGAGAACGGTCAAACTAGTGGGAGCATTGAACCACGAAAAGTTGACATTAAAGAAATTTAGGTTGAAGTTCCTTCTCCTGAAGTTGCACATGAAATTATTGTACCAATTATGTCATTACAGTCAAATGACATAGTAGAACAACAACGAAATGAGGTGCAAAACCCACAAAATGACAATAACAATGATGATCAAGTCACAATTTAAGGAGAGAATAATATGTCACGTGAACAGTCAAAGCAATCGGTAAGGCGAAAGAGATTAGCCAACGTTCCACAGGAACAATTAAGGCGATCTATAAGAGAAAGAAGATCAGCCATCCTAGACGACTACGAGACATATAACGTTGAGGTTGAATGTGACTTGAGCATTAGTAAGGATCCAGTCTCATTCTATAAGGCCATGGAAAGTGATAATTCTGAAAAATGGTTAATTTCCATGAAAGAGGAGATGAAATATATGGATGACAACAAAGTATGGGACTTAGTAGTGTTGCCTGAGGGTTCTAAGGCCGTTGGGTCGAAATGGGTCTATAAGACCAAAAGGGACTCTAAAGGTAATATTGAAAGGTATAAGGCTTGACTTGTTGCCAAAGGTTTCACTTAGAAGGATGGTATTGACTATAAAGAAACTTTCTCTCCAGTGTTAAAGAAAGATTCCTTAAGAATTATCTTGGCTTTAGTAGCTCATTATGATCTGGAGCTTCACCAAATTGATGTAAAGACCGCTTTTCTAAACGGTAACCTTGAGGAAGAAGTATACATGAACCAACCTAAGGGATGTACATCCCCGGGTAATGAAGATAAGGTGTGTAGGCTGAGAAAGTCGATATATGGGCTAAAACAAGCTTTCAGACAATGGTATTTAAAGTTTAATGATACCATCACGTCATATGGGTTTGTAGAGATTACCGTTGATCGATATATCTACATTAAGATCAGTGGGAGCAGATTTGTTATTTTAGTCTTATATGTTGATGATATTTTACTTGCTGCGAATGATTTAGGCATGTTGCATGATCTAAAGAAATATCTATCTAAGAACTTTGAAATGAAATATATGGGGGACAATCCTATGTGATCGGAATTGAAATTTTTCGTGATAGATCACAAGGATTGTTAGGAATGTCTCAGAAAGATTACATTGACAAAGTTTTTGGAGAGATATAGAATGAATGAATGCTCTGCAGGGATAGTTCCTATACAGAAAGGGGACAAATTGTAACACCTCAACTATCCGTCCAAGATAATTGGAGTGTTACCATCTCGGTTTCCCGAGTTAGGGTTTCAAAACTTCAATCAAAGAACATTTTATTAATGTAATGTTTAATGAATCACATAAACGTAAACAAATGAATAAATAAAATACAACTCGTGACATCTATACTCTTCTAGCCAACTAGACTCGTCTCGTGATATCATCAAGCTCGTCCCGTCTCCTGCGTACTATCCCAACAACCTGAACATAACCTGCTCCCCCATATGACCAAAGGATATCATATGGATCGACACAGGCCACTCCAAAAGAGATAGGTGACAAAGACACAGACACACAAGCGTCAGTTCATTAAATAAATAAAGTGTGACTCGACTCGAGTGTGAACATGCAACATGACTATGATATGAATGAGTCGCCATCAACAACCACAGCCACGGTACCGGGATACGCCTAGACTAACCGAAAACCACAAACGGTACCGGGACACGCCCAGACGTACCTGGTCCGGAAGCCAACCCGATCCCCTGCCAGACGTCGTGTCTCAACCACACGAGTCCCTCCGTAACTCAAGCCATTAATGTGCACATCCCTCTTGGAGTGGAAAGCTCCAAGAGGCGACTTAAGCACAAGACGGTCTCCCAACTGTCTTACGTCTCCAAAAAAAGTAACCAATCAAACCAACATGTCCTCCGACATACAAGACAACACAACACAACAAATACGATATACCACATAACATGCCAATTACCGACTCACTCAATGGAAATGAATGATAAAAGACTCATTTTGTAAATAAACACCACAATGAAACTGAGTAGGATAAACCTACCTCACAACAAATCTGCATAAGCTATCCGTCATACAAGCTAGGTCTGTCTCGTAAAACCGTCTCACAAAGCTCATTTCTTAAAATACGATAATAACACAAATATGTATAAATATACCAATCTAATACATATATAAATACGTATAAATATACTATTCTATTTATACAAATATGACTAAACTAAACCCGTCTTATACACTACCCAAAAATCCGACTCACCCAACCACCACAACACCACCTCCGTTGCCACCGTGGACCACTACCACTAGCCGTGGTGGCCACGGCCAGCAGCAGCCACCCACGGCCCCACCAACAACCATACCCGACACCAACACACCCCCACTCGCAACAACCACACACACACACACACACACACACACACTAGCCACCACCGGTTCCCCTTCCCGCCGACACCAGTGGCCACCCAGCCACAACCACACGACAACCACAGCTGCAATAATGACCCCGACGGCAGCAACAAACAATCGACACAACAACACACCACCCCGACATCCCTCATTTTTCCCTTGAACCCGTCATCCACAACCACCATCTCCACCACCTACGACCTCCCCTCAACTCCCCTCACCAACCTCGACCCAAACCTCCCCAAAATCGATCCAACCTGACCCAAATAAGCAGCCAAAACCGAAGCCCTAACCCGGTTCTGCACAAACCCATAAAACCACTAAAATCCACTCGGTCAAACCCCTATATGGGTGGTCAACAACAACCCTATGGTGGTCAAAGACGGGTCAAAGGTGGGTCAAGGTCGGGACGGGTCAACGGTATAAAAAAAATAACATAAAGGCTAGTATAAGACGGTTTACCTTACGATCTCAAGGCGGAGGGACAAAATCTCCCTTTCTCTTCCTTTTTCTCTCATTCTCTCATCTCTCTATATGATGGTGGATTTTTGTTGGATTACAAATGGATAGGGTTGGTTGGATAGGGTAGTATGTATATATGTATGGTGGAAGTATATAATACATGTATAATGTATTATTATTATTCTTATTTATTCTTATTATAATCATTATTATTCCGTCTCAACATAACTTATAAATAAAATATTATTATTTTATAATTATTAAATACGGAGTATTACACAAATTTAGTAAAATGCAATGTCCCCGTAATGAGCTGGAACGAAAAGAAATGGAGAGAATTCCCTATGCATCTGTGGTTGGGAGTTTGAACTATGTTCAGACATGTACTCGGCCAGATATCAGCTTTGCTGTTGGAATGTTGGGTCGGTACCAAAGTAATCCCGGGATGGACCATTGGAAAGCTGCGAAGAAGGTCCTTAGGTACTTGCAAGGCACTAAGGAGCTCATGCTTACTTATAGGAGATCCAATCATCTTGAGGTGATTGGTTATTCAAATTCAGATTATGTCGGATGTGTTGATAGTAGAAAATCGATATTTGGCTACTTATTCCTTTTAGCTGAAGGGGCAGTATCATGGAAAAGTGGGAAGCAGTCTGTCATTGTTACTTCTACTATGGAAGTCGATTTTGTGGCATGCTTTGAGGCCACTATTCATGCATTGTGATTGCGAAACTTTATCTCGGGACTTGGGGTCGTCGATAGTATTGCCAAGCCGCTGAGAATTTATTGTGATAATTCTGAAGCTGTCTTCTTCTCTATGAACTATAAATACTCCAAGGGTGCTAAGCAAATGGAATTAAAGTTCTTATCGGTCAAGGAGGAGGTACAAAAGCAAAGAGTGTCATTTGAGCATATAAGAACTGTTGGAATATGTGTCCTCCGACAATAATGCGATCACAATTGTTGATCATGATGATCACATGTTTAAATCTCATTTTAAGAATACATGTGGGATGTAATAATTTTACAGTCAACTGGTCCACACATATCGGTAATGATTGGCTGACTAGAGTTTGACATTACTGTCGTGCGACGGTGGTGATCAGTTGATCCCCTTAGGTCATACCTAAAGGGTAACACTCTTAATTGATTATTTAATTAATCGTATGACGATACGGGTTAATTAAATTACTTAAAATTGACAGACGATTTTGGAAGTAATATTTACGTGTCTCATTGTAATTTGATTAAATAAGATACGGTCTAAGTAATCGAATTGTTTTATTACTTAGTTGAAATTATTGTTTACGGAAACAATTGAAACGGAATGAATTGATTATTATAAATACAGAATATTGTAATTTATGACTCGGGAACCCATTACGGTACAAGTAATTATGAATTACTAGATTAACTTTATAAGTGACATATTTTATTAATATGTTGATTTTTAATTATTAAAAATACACTTTATATATAAGATGTCATGTAATATGTCACATGTGACATATAGACAAAATCACAAATAAAATGGACTCATCCATTTTATGTGTAGGTACCGAAATGGAGGGAGTGTGAGGATTAATATTGTGTTTTTATTTTAAATAGGAACATGATCATTACCTCTAGGGACTAGCCTTGCATGCCTATATTCTTGGTTAGAGAATGAAGCCCATGCATAGGGCACCCTTCCCACACCCCCATCGGTTTTCTAGAGCAACATAGAGGGCTTTTCCTCTATCAATAATTCATTCACAACTTGAGAAAATTTCTAGTGTAAGAAATAGAAAATACTCTCTACATCTTATGAAATTAGAGAGATAAAACTCCAAAAATCCTTCCTCTCTATACCGAAATAATAGAGTACAAAATAAATATTTTGGGTCAATTTTTAGTAAGATTATTATTATTCTAGATCTAATAATATTAATCTATTAAGGGGTTATCTTGGGTATATGCTTTTGGGAGAGGTTCTAATTTGAACCTTGTTCATCCAATATTTGGAAGCTCAAGAACAAGTGAGTAGAAGAACTCATTTGTGCCCATATATCCGAAAACTCAAAGTAAGGAAATTGATTTCTTCCTTATTCTTATTCTTGTATGCATGCATAAGATCTAAATTAATTTTACGACTAAATTAATTTGAAACATATATGAATATGTTATGTAATGAGATATAGATTTCTAACAAGCGGTATCAAGAGCCTTTGGTTGTTTGCATGCAAATCGGTTATAGTTTTTCCGAGTTATACGATTAACATATAAAACTTGTAAATTTGTGTTATTATGATATATCACGAAATAAATTATGCATGTTAAATTTTCTAATCCTAAAATGTATTTAGGATATTTTGGTTAATTTATGGATTTTTATTGTTCATCTAATAAAATAATGGCATTAAAAATGTGATTTTAGGATAAAATGTCATTTTCGGACTAAAATTAGCTAAACTTCGCATTTTCCATTGGTTTTTGGATATGTTTTCACATATATTTGTTTTATATTACCAGTAATGTTTCAGAATTTTTGGAGTTTTTATGCTCGAAATATGGATTTTTCATGATAAAAATCGAATTTAAATGGAAAATAGGTTAATATGAGATAAATTTCGAATCTGGTCATATAAATTTAGTATGTTGTCACATGCAATTTTACAAGATGTGTGTAAAATAATAGGCTATAATGAAGTCTTTATGCATGATTTATGAATTTTTTATGAAAAATAGCATAAATAGTGACTTTAATTAGTGAATAATTGCTAAAACATACTTCATGACTAAGAAAAAACGTCACATGTTGTATTTTATTACCTATTTCAGATATAAAATTGAAAAGTTGATAAATATAATTTTTCTCATGTTTTCATGATTATATTTGATAAATCCGATAAACCGCAACATTGTTTTTCCCGATAAATTTCGAAATTTTTAACCTAAGTTTTTGAATATTATGAGTGTCATAGTATTTTTTCCAGAATTTTCATGAGTTTAAATTTCAAATTTTGAATTTATTTGAAATTTTATGATTTATTTGGAGTTTATAGCATTTTATTGTAATTTTGAGTCCATTAATGAACAATTTTAAGAAATATAAGTTAATTATAGTCAAATAGTTAGTGGAGACTAATTTTGAGTCCTAAGTTGGTTAGGGTAATTAACTTGTGCATAAATATGATTTTATGTAATTTATTATGATTTTAAAAGGTTGAATCACGCAAATCCGTAAAAACCGATTAATATACGATATTGGCTCCTTAAAGGCGATTTAGCATAAAATTGGGCATGTTCTTACATATTATAATGATGCATTTTATTTATGATTGTCATAATTTTATTTTATGTAATTTTTGAATTATGTAATTTTTACTTAGTATGGCCTTAGTTTTAATTGGTATTACCCGAAATGTATGGGAATATCGATTCGGTTGTAATTTATTGTGATATCGTATCACCGTTTTGTAATTTAATAGATTTATTTTATTTTAATTACAAATGTATAATAGGAAATTATGTAATTTGTTATGTAATTTATTTATTTCGGAGTTCCTTGAAGACGGTGTCACTCAAGGAAGACGATACATAAAGACGGTGTTACCTCGAGATGCGTGCCAAAAACGAAGTTCAAGGGACCAATGGAGTTGGTTTCCGAATTTGTTATAGTTAATTAGATTTTCTATTTTAGGAAGGCCATAGTAGGATTTAATTTATGCTTTGCATGTTATTTATATGTTGCATGCATCGCTAAATCGCCATAACTAAAACATGCATTATCATTTTATCGAGTTTATCGACCGTGTCAATTACATCTATCGTAGTTCACCGCTTTAGTTCACTTAAAACGTGATAGATAATAAATTGACATGACCTCTCGCTAAAACAAACAATTGAGACTTAGCCTTACCAAAAAGTAGAAACCATGAAAACCTATTTCGCGAGGGAGTACACTCGGCCACCCCGGGGTACAAACCTTGTTACGTAGGGGAAGTGGGTGATAAATGTCTATCCACCAAATTCATGTTGATGAGGGTTTCATCGGCTACCCCATGCCCAAGTTAATGTGAATTTGGATCATGGACACATTTATTCGAAATTTGGGTTGAACTCAACAAAAGTATTGATAAGGGTTTCATCGGCTACCCCGTGCCCTTGTCGGATGTGTTTTGGGCTAAAGATAAATGTTAATGTAATTTTATCGACCGAGAGTTCTAAAAGTAGAATCGATTAAAGAGTTAGTCCACCGAGTTATATTAATAAGGGTTTCATCGGCTACCCCGTGCCCAAGTTAATATGAATTTGGATCTCGGAATCATTTATCATAGTTGGGTAGAGGTAACTATGTAAATGCTTTACTTGTTATTTACAAGTATTATTAAAACAATAAATGTTAAGTTTTCCAATTATTCCGTTATTATATTGTTCTATTCCTTTATCACAATTCATATACGATATCATTTCGATTTTGAATCAAATCTCCATTAAAACATCGTAACTAAAGACAAAATTTGAATTTTCTTCTAAAAACCTCGAATTATCCATTGTAAGGATCTCTTGTGAAGAGTATAGATGGAAGTTATTTGTGATCAAAAGGGTTTTTGATTCTTGACTAACATATCTACTTACAATTGTTTCTCATATGCTTAATTGAGTTAAGTATTTTGAAACGTTAAATAATTTTGGTAACTAGATTTGTTGGAAATCAAAATTGACCAAAATACCGCAACCACTTCAATGAAAGTTTTAAGACTAAACGAACGAATGAAGAGTAGTGACAAGTCTGTCGCGTACCTGTCAAAAATACCAACTGGCTCTAACTAATATAGCTAGAGAAGTCGGGTCGAATCCACAGAGAGGTAGGAAATTGTCAGCTTATTCTAAGTTCGTCGAGGTAACCAAATTGGGGGGCTTTTAATTGTGATTTACTAAACTAATAAGAAGGTAAGAGAGAAATAAATGCAAGAAATTAACAGTAAGAGAAGGGAATATGCTAGGAGTCGGTCTACCGTGGCAGCTACACTATCGGATCAACTGAGTCGATTAAACTATTGATAAGAAGAGCTGTGATCGTCACCTTTCGGTCCTTAAACCGCCCTAGGGTCTCCTAACTTAGCTTTCGCCCTAATTAGGTATTACCTATTATAATTAAGCAAGCCTTCCCTTCCAATCTTTCGATCCAGGTCGGGGTTAACTAGATAAATTGGTCTCCTGCATGCATACATTCAACCTGATGACAATTAAATTGCCTAATACAATTCTTATCGCAAGGCTAATCTAATCAAGTCGATCCTATCATATTACTACCACGGCTTCCCTAATCCTAACATATTAAGGGATTTAGCTACGCATAATTAAGTAAACATGAACAAGAAGTAAAGAAGAATTAATAAACATTGAAAAGGAAGAGGAAAGGGAGAGGAAGAATTACTGAATTAGATCCGGAAAAGAAAGAACAAAAGTAACAGTGTAAAAGTGATAGGGCAAGGAGTAACGTCTGAGGTCCCAAGACCGAGGGAGTCAGAGAGAGTTTACATCGACGTCCTAATTCCTATTTATAAGAAAAATAGGATTTATTAACCTAATTGACGGAATTAAAGCTAAAAAGCTCAACCCATCAGCGAAACCACTCGATCGAGTGGTATAAAACCACTCGATCGAGTAAACTAAAGCTTAAACCACTCGATCGAGTAAAATAACCACTCGATCGAGTAAATCAATAAATGCAACTACTCGATCGAGTAGAAAAAGGACTCGATCGAGCATAATTCTACTCGATCGAGTACTTTCCAGCGCACAATTTCCTGCTTTGCGCACTGAACTTCAAATGGCTGCCATTTCTTCGTTACTTGGTCAAACATGATGATTCTGGTGGCGTTGGAAAGCTAAGAGCACAAACTTTCATCTAAAATTAGAATAATCTGAATATCTGTTGTAGAACTCGAGATATGGCTCTCCAAAGTAGGCACTAGTAATTTGAAGTTCTTACTTTGCTCGCCTAGCTATCTTTCTTCTTTGCGCATCTCAAAATAGCTACATTCCCGCTCCAAATTCACTCTTTCTCCAAATGCATGCTAAATGGACGGTAAAAGGCTTGATTTCACTACTTTCTGGTGCATTCCTGCAAATAAGACAAAACAAACCAAAGTAGCATATTCGGGGCATTTCGTAGCATAAACTACGATAAAAGCATGGAAATACGTGCATGAAAAGGCCTAAAGAGACTATATAAAATGCACGTATCAAATCTCCCCAAACCAAACCTTTACTCGTCCTCGAGTAAACTAAATGCAAACTAATGGAACGGAAAAGATAACTTAGAGCTAGCTACAAATATCCACTTAAACCAATTTAATGCAAGCAAACTAACTCTTATAGCAAACAGTCAAATGCAAACGAGTTGTAAGATGTTTATAATAAAGCTGAACCGTCGACCTTGCAAGACCTTTAATAATGGACTCTCACGGGTCACTCTTCTCTCATGAAGTAAAGGGTGAATATATATATATATATATATATATATATATATATATATATATATATATATATATATAAGAGAGAAAGAAAAATAGTCGCTCACCTAGACTACGACCCACATAAACATGCATGCAACTAATATGATAGACAATTCTAGCTACCGTACACACATTCCAACCAAACAAGGTCTTGTCACAGCCGAGGGCTTACAAAAATATGGTAAAGTGGGGCAATGGGTAAGAAAAGGTCAAAACATTTATGAGAATGTGGAGGTATAGGTGATCAAGCTAGTACCTAAACAAACCATATGACAACATCCATTCTTACTCAATTATGAATTAAGCACATGCCCTTCATTTGGCACAAAACTCACCAAACCGAACTGAAAATACTCCTCAAATGATATAGATAAAGCATAGGAGTGAAACCGTCTCATCAAACAACATCTTTTTTTTCCTTTCTTTTTTCTATTTTTTTCGGTTTCTTTTCTTCACATTTTTTTTCTTTTTTTTCGAATTCCTTTTTTTTCTGATTTTTCACGTCTTTTTTTTTCTTTTCACGTTTTTTTTTTCATCATCCTCCCCTTCTTCATAAAATACCAACTCCGCATCAACAGAAAACGCGCCAAAATTTGATACAATAGACAGTATACCGCAGAACAATCTAAACTAGCTTGACAAGGCAGGCTAAATTTGGAATGTAGCTAAGGGTCAAAAGGCAAATTTGGCTAATGTGGAGTTAAATGGGTAAAAATGAAAGAAAAGGGGCAATGTAAGCACCTCCCTGCATGTGACACCAACCACTAACCCGAATGTATGAAGGCAAAAAGCAATTGAATTTCATAAACGTGCAAATTAATGAACATGTTATGCAAGGAGTAACTACTCACAATCCTACATGAAACTGGTCACAAATGACACCAGTTCATAAGGCGCTAAATCTTAGAAATTATAAGTAGGTTGCCAAAATTTCAGGTCAAGTCTATTCGTTCGGCTATATTTAACATTAACTCGTAGATATGCAATAAGACAAAGCTAAAAGGTAATTAATTTATGCAAGGCTTAAGCAAAAAGACAATTGCAGTGCAATTTCATCATTGAAATCGACCGTTCCGACTCAACCTTTATGCTAAAATAAACGTGAAATTTTTGAATTTTAACAATTTTTCAATTTTTATGGGATTGTTGAATAAGAATAAACAACAATGCAAACTGAAAATTAAACGTGAAACAGAAATGCAATAAAAAACAAAATGCAGACACAGATATGGATGCATAACCTCCCCAAACCAAACCGTACAATGCCCTCATTGTACCAAAACATAGAAAGGAAATACAAACTAAAGGAGAAAGAGAGTAAATACGGAAAACGTACAAGATTGCGCGAATAAGAGACCTCCCCAAACCAGCCAGTAACGTGGGGGGTCACTAATGGCTCCGAAACATCGTCACAAGAAGCTATCCAAGCAATGGGGGCGTCCAAAACAGCTCGATCGAGAGGAATAGTGGTCGATCAAGTAGGGTTTTTTTTTTTTTTTTTTATTTTTATTATTTTTTTTTTTTTTTTGCAGGTACTCGATCGAGTAGAATAAGTACTCGATCGAGTGATTTCAGCAGCAAAAGTGCTCGATCGAGTGATTTCAGCAGCGTGTTCCTGCAAAACGCAATGCAAAACAGCCCGCAAACTAACAAAACAAGCATACTGAGATAGTCTATGGTATAAAAACCATTTATTACAACTGAAATTAAATAAAATGCAAAATAAAATCTCCGGGTTGCCTCCCAGGTAGCGCTAGCTTCAGTCAGGTCCCAGCTCGACCTTCTTTTTCTTCGAGCCCTTCTAATTAGTCATACTCAAAACAGCTCAAAGCGTGCAGCATGAGATCGTACACCTGCGCATGTGCTACACAAAAGCATAAGTAGCACCATAGTGGATTAAATAAATAGGAAATAAAAGTATAAAACCGTTTAAGTCTAATAAATTTCCTATGTGAGCTCCTAAATGTATCCACAAAATATAGGAGTGCGGAGGCAATTGTCAATAAAGTAGGGCATCGTTTCAGATTAATTAATTCACTCGATCGACCATTCTCTCTTGCTGTCTTACTCGATCGACCGGTATTTCCACTCGATCGAGTGGTGGGATGAATTAATTCACTCGATCGAGTAGATAAATCACTCGATCGAGTGTCTTCAGCACACGCAGCAAGTATTTCGGCTAAAAACTCATCTAAATCATCCTCCGGGGTATCTTCAGCTATCAAAACCCCGTCTTCTGGCACTTTTGGCCCTTCATAAGTAAAGCCAACTTGGAAATTCGTTGCATTGACTGAATTGCATGTCGGTAGAAGCTCGGCTTGGTCTTTCGCGAGTGTTAACTGCGCGACTTGTTCCATCAATTCCGCTATGACCGTGTCACTCCTATTGCACTTCTCATCACAATGTTGTGACATGCTCATCACAAAGGATTTTAATTCAGCAATTTCTTCATTTGCAGAAGGAGAAACCGGCTGCGGCACTGGCGTAGAAGGGGTAGAGACATTCTTTATTTCCTCATACAGCTGAGAAAAAGGGACTCCTTGCTTGTATTTCCGATAAGTAAGGGCACGCTCTACACTTGCCATGCATTCAATAGGGTCATGCCCTTCCTCGCCACATCTACCACATGGCTCTATGTGCTCAGTAATCGAACAAACCTGTAATTGAGGCATTCTGGCAAATAGGCTTACCAAGCAACGAATGACCTGCAAAACTAATCAAAACTTTGAAGAAATGAGATCAGCCTCAAGGAATAAATTCCTTGAGACGAGAAACAAACTTAAATAAAGCACAAAATTGCGCCACCTCCCCGGCAACGGCGCCAAAATATGACACGTCTGTCGCGTACCTGTCAAAAATACCAACTGGCTCTAACTAATATAGCTAGGGAAGTCGGGTCGAATCCACAGAGAGGTAGGAAATTGTCAGCTTATTCTAAGTTCGTCGAGGTAACCAAATTGGGGGGCTTTTAATTGTGATTTACTAAACTAATAAGAAGGTAAGAGAGAAATAAACGCAAGAAATTAACAGTAAGAGAAGGGAATATGCTAGGAGTCGGTCTACCGTGGCAGCTACACTATCGGGTCAACTGAGTCGATTAAACTATTGATGAGAAGAGTTGTGGTCGTCACCTTTCGGTCCTTAAACCGCCCTAGGGTCTCCTAACTTAGCTTTCGCCCTAATTAGGTATTACCTATTGTAATTAAGCAAGCCTTCCCTTCCAATCTTTCGATCCAGGTCGGGGTTAACTAGATAAATTGGTCTCCTGCATGCATACATTCAACCTGATGACAATTAAATTGCCTAATACAATTCTTATCGCAAGGCTAATCTAATCAAGTCGATCCTATCATGTTACTACCACGGCTTCCCTAATCCTAACATATTAAGGGATTTAGCTACGCATAATTAAGTAAACACGAACAAGAAGTAAAGAAGAATTAATAAACATTGAAAAGGAAGAGGAAAGGGAGAGGAAGAATTACTGAATTAGATCCGAAAAATAAAGAACAAAAGTAACAGTGTAAAAGTGATAGGGCAAGGAGTAACGTCTGAGGTCCCAAGACCGAGGGAGTCAGAGAGAGTTTACATCGACGTCCTAACTCCTATTTATAAGAAAAATAGGATTTATTAACCTAATTGACGGAATTAAAGCTAAAAAGCCCAACCCATCAGAGAAACCACTCGATCGAGTGGTATAAAACCACTCGATCGAGTAAACTAAAGCTTAAACCACTCGATCGAGTAAAATAACCACTCGATCGAGTAGAAAAAGGACTCGATCGAGCATAATTCTACTCGATCGAGTACTTTCCAGCGCACAATTTCCTGCTTTGCGCACTGAACTTCAAATGGCTGCCATTTCTTCGTTACTTGGTCAAACAGGACGATTCCGGTGGCGTTGGAAAGCTAAGAGGACAAACTTTCATCTCCAATTGGAATCATCTGAATATCTGTTGTATAACTCGAGATATGGCTCGCAAAAGAAGGCACTAGCAATTTGAAGTTCTTCCTTTGCTCGCCTAGCTATCTTTCTTCTTTGCGCATCTCAAAATAGCTACATTCCCGCTCCAAATTCACTCTTTCTCCAAATGCATGCTAAACGGACGTTAAAAGGCTTGATTTCACTACTTTCTGGTTCATTCCTGCAAATAAGACAAAACAAACCAAAGTAGCATATTCGGGGCATTTCGTAGCATAAACTACGATAAAAGCATGGAAATACGTGCATGAAAAGGCCTAAAGAGACTATATAAAATGCACGTATCAAGTAGGCTTTATGAAATTAAATTTTTCTTCTCTAAGCAAAGACTCATTGAAATGAGTGGGAGCATTCTCTTAAACCGTTAAGAAAAGGATAAGGTTCTAAGAAGTAAAATTAGAATGGAATTGATACTAGGCAATGTTAAAAGTAAAGTTATTGAGAATAACGATACTAAACCTATCAATCCCGACCGATAAAGTTTCCATTGTCTTAATTGTTGGACACTAGAAAGGAAACTACCCCAAATTATTGAAGAATCAACAAGTTAGTTGTGGGACATCCAATGGGACCTTCTTCTTTAAATGTTTATTTGATTAACATAAATTTTGCTAGTACTACTCCGTCAATATTAGAAATCAGTGGAGGTTTTCATCATTGTATTCGATACATAAGATGATTATAATATGACGACTAGCATCAAATAATGTCGAGAGATAGAGTTATTGTGTAATCAATCTAGTTTAGGGTTTATAGTTGTACTTAATTATGACTATTAAGTGCATAAACTCTAAATAAGAATATAAACTTGTTAAGATACAAAAGAGGTTTCACTTTTGTGACCCTATACACCACGATTTGATGTATGGCTAGCCCATTATCAAGGTGAATATATTCTAAACCAAACTAGAATGATATATCATGTAGATGATGCAAGACTCAAATTGGTAACCCAAGATTGAACCTTAGATTCTGGAATGATGAACGCAAAGAGTTATCGAGTACTCGTGAAACCATTAGATCTTTTGGTATATTGCGTATCTTGTATTCAAAGCAAGATGTCTCGTGCCTTTTGGTTGAAAAGGAGATCGAGGTTGTAAATCATTGATCCAAAATAGGTTGATCATTTTCTTTTACCAACAATTTAAGTTGACGTTAATGTGTTCACTTAATAAGGTAAATAGAGAAATCTTTGAAGAAGTTCAAAGAGTTCGAGGAATCACGATTTAGTCGTGATGGGATTATCAAGTGAAGACTTTGATATAAGCCAAATGAAATGTGATATAGTATCACAAGTTAATCTCTCTTAACACACATTATGGGATAATGTGTGGTTGGATAAGAAATCAAACGCTATTCGATATGGTTTGGACTTCAATCAAGTTACTTTGAGTTACTTGATCCTTTTGGGGATTTTATCATTTTGTCTAAGTTGTTTTTCCACTAAATCTAAACGATTCATATGAGATATGAAATGATAGAGTACCATGCTTGTAAGCTTACACAAGAAACAAATGCTCATTTTTCCCTTTCAATTATCACGAGTACAACGGGTTTGTGGCTCGTGAAGCTGTCTTCCTAAAATACAAGTTTATTTCTAGAAGACAGAGTGGAGAAAATATTCAAGAGCCACAAATTGTATTGTGCCAAAGAATGTTATGTCGCAAGAAACTGGTCTTTCTTGGCTACATGAGACGTTTTGTGTAAAACGTTGTTTCTTCGAAACCTAGGAGGTTAAAATCGTCACTTATTGAAGATGATGCATTAGTGTTACTTTTAGAAAGTAAAGAGCTTACAACTTACAAAGAAATTGTTTGATTCAAGTTGATTACTTCTGGAAAGTAATGAACATATGACTTACATGAGAATGTTTAAGTCACAACTCAATACAAGGCTTAGAGCCATGAAAATCCGAAATAAAAGGCTTGATTAGTGACAAAGGGTTTTGCACTAATAAAGAGAGATTTCAAAGCTTGATTGGTAGCAAAGAGTTTTGCACTAGTTGAAATGCTTAAGTCTATTTGGATCATCTTAGGGATTGTATTTCATTATGATGATATACATATAACGAGTGAATCTAAAACCCACTTCTTCAATTAGAAGGAATGTATTCAATACATGTCATGAGTTTTATAGATTCTTACAATCCTAAGATAATGTGCGACTTAAGAGATTGTCTTAAGTAGGACATCAATGAGTTAGAATCAATGTTTTGATCATGTTATAAAACCTTTCTCGATAAGTCGAGAAGTTGTGTTTATACATGGAGTTTAGTGGGAGTTACGGTAATTTTAAGTAGTTTTATATGTGGATGACATATTGATCATTGCGAATGATTTTAGACTTTTGGAGAAATATAGTACATCTTTAATATCCGAATTTATGGAGATAAATCTACATGATATTAATGTCAAATAAGAAGTTTTATGTTGATAAGATTCATGACTAGTTCAATCAAGTTGAACACATTTGATTTATTCTATTTGCTTCCGCTGCCGAATCAATTAAATAGGAAATGATGTATAACACTTCATATACTTTGAGTATGATGAATTGTTTCAAATCGTATTTAAGTAATAGTTACCAAGTAAGCCATAAATATTACTGATATGTGCTTGCAGAAGCATTAAGGATGTAATACAAAGTGTTTTTGATGCAATTTTATGTAAGGGTGTTACACAAGTGACAATTGACAATTGAGATTGCGCATGGTTTCTGACAAAACCATAATCAAAACATATTAGGATGGTTAAGATACCATAGTGGCTATGTTATTTAAGAAATAGATTTTCTAGAATCGTTCTAGGCAATAAAGAACAATGAGAAATGTTTACAACGGAAATTGAGTACACTTGCAATCATGGGATGTGCAAGAGGGATGAGTCCCGCACACTGTGAAAACAGTGGGAACTCTTCTAAGGCTAGAGGGCCTATGTCTTGATTGGATCTCGACACGTACTCAGAAAGTTTCGTAATGCAAATGTATACATTACAAAGGAAAACGAGTATGTAGTAAGGTTGAGTAAGGTACAAGAAGTTGATAAAACCTACTAACTAAAACCTTCTCATAGGCTTAACATGATGAGTCATGTCATTTCAATTGAATTGAGATAAACAACTACATTCAAGATCAAACCGGATTATAGAATATGAAGTAGTAATCAAGTATTGACTACTCATATGATAATCACATTTATCGTTCGAGTTTTTAAATCTGAAAACTCCTTTATACCTTGTTACATCCAAACGGGTTGTAGAGACAATATTGAACCCCGTTAAAGTGAACCCGGATTAACATGGTATTCGCCCATAGTCATTTATATGAGGTGACATCTCGAAGTGACTAGAGTGTGATGCGATTGATGGCAAGTTCAAGTGCCATAGAGTCATGTGAGATGACTAGTCGATCACATAGGCAGACTGTTAGGAACACTTTGTCGGGCCTTATGACCGCTTATAGAGTTCTGGCAAATTTATATAGCCTGGTCGTGGCGAGAGCTACTATAGTATTTTAATGAGTCGATTCTTTTGACTAAAGACTGTTCACCTAAGGTGGCACAGTTTCAGATTAACTTTGATTTATGTTACTACGACCTTCGTAAATGGGGTCAAATGGGCATATTTTGGGTTATGATGGCTGTGGCTAGTCGAAGGGAATAAGTGCGATAGGAATTGTCCACCCCTTTGTCAGGGTTAAAACAATATCTCAGGGCCACTCGATGAGTAATGAACTGGAAATGCGTGGCCACGCTCGGAAGATATCTATGGTAGATAAATCCGGTCAATCAGTTATTCTCCAGATCGAGGAAACCACTCTCGATATGATCACTTGCAAGTACGACCTGAAAGACACCTTGCATTGAGTGGGAGATAGTAATAAGACAAGAGAATTGGTGACGCACACTTGTCGAGGACAAGTAGGAGATTGTTGGAATATGTGTCCTCCGACAATAATGCGATCACAATTGTTGATCATGATGATCACATGTTTAAATCTCATTTTAAGAATACATGTGGGATGTAATAATTTTACTGTCAACTGGTCCACACATATCGGTAATGATTGGCTGACTAGAGTTTGACATTACTGTCGTGCGACGGTGGTGATCAGTTGATCCCCTTAGGTCATACCTAAAGGGTAACACTCTTAATTGATTATTTAATTGATCGTATGACGATACGGGTTAATTAAATTACTTAAAATTGACGGACGATTTTGGAAGTAATATTTACGTGTCTCATTGTAATTTGATTAAATAAGATACGGTCTAAGTAATCGAATTGTTTTATTACTTAGATGAAATTATTGTTTACGGAAACAATTGAAACGGAATGAATTGATTATTTTTTTGGTAAAATGTGAGTAATATATATATCAAAAATGTAGGATTTACAAGTAATGCAAACCCCTAGTTACATAAGGTGTCTATGACATAACCAATTTACATCATTAGCATTCTTAATCTCCTTCTCTCGTCCCCTAGTTCTGTTTCTCACCCCCTCTATAACCTGCAAAGCAATCTGATTTGGGTGCACTAAGACTGCATCAAGTCTGCACTTATTTCGTTGATACCAAATAGAGTAGATTGCCCCCAAGAAGAGTGCAATCTGCACCCCTCTCTGGACGTTAGTACCTCCCCTACTAGACCACCAGTCAAGATCAATCACCAAAGGGAAGCTGCATCCCGTATCTTTGCTGCGCAAAACATCAAAACTCTCCTCTTTGTCTTGACAGGCAAAGTATAGATGATTTAAGGATTCATTTGTCTGTCCACATAACAGACAACCAGCATCAACATCCATCCCATAGCTGATCAGTTTGTCCACAGTATTAAGAGCCTCATGAGCCACTAACCATCCCATGAACTGGTGCTTTGGCAGAGCCCATTTAGTCCAGATCACCTTATTCCAGCAGACAGGTGGTCTGGTAGTCCTTAGCCATTCATAACAGCCACTAGGTGTATACCCAGTTGGTTGGACTCCCCATAGGCAATTTCCTGCTTAACCTTGCAAATCTTTCTCCATACCCAGCTAGAATTAATTGAGGGAGTGTACTCAAACCAATCTCTTCCTCTGATATGATTCCATTGTACCCACTGTACCCATATGGAATCCCTGTTCTCTGCAATCCAGTTCACCAACCTCCCTACCATAGCCTTATTCCAGACTTCTTGATTCTTCAGACCTAATCCTCCTTCTTCTTTTGGCAAACAGACTTTTTCCCATGCTACCAGAGGAGCCCTCCTATATTCTGTGCCATTATCCCACAAGTAATTCCTACAAATAACTTCTATACTTCTTATGATGCCCTTAGGTAAAATAAACATCGAAGCCCAGTAGGAATGCAAAGTATTCAGGACTGATTTGACCAACACCAACCTCCCTGCATATGAGAACTTCCTAGCTCCATAACTGTGAATCCTCCCACATATTTTCTCAATGAGATAAGAACAGTCTGAAATCTTCAGTCTGGTAGTTTGGATTGGCATTCCCAAGTACCTAAATGGAAGAGCTCCCTCAGTAAACCCTGATATCCTCAAAATATCAGTCTTAATATGCTCAGGTACTCCTCTAAAGTAGGCATTAGATTTAGCAGGACTAACTTTTAAGCCAGAAGCTTTTGAGAAGGTAGAAAAGGACTGTAACAAAAGCATCATGGACTTAGTGTCACCTTTACTGGAATGAATTGATTATTATAAATACAGAATGTTGTAATTTATGACTCGAGAACCCATTACGGTACAAGTAATTATGAATTACTAGGTTAACTTTATAAGTGACATATTTTATTAATATGTTGATTTTTAATTATTAAAAATACACTTTATATATAAGATGTCATGTAATATGTCACATGTGACATATTGACAAAATCACAAATAAAATGGACTCGTCCATTTTATGTGTAGGTACCAAAATGGAGGGAGTGTGAGGATTAATATTGTGTTTTTATTTTAAATAGGAACATGATCATTACCTCTAGGGACTAGCCTTGCATGCCTATATTCTTGGTTAGAGAATGAAGCCCATGCATAGGGCACCCTTCCCACACCCCCACCGGTTTTCTAGAGCAACATAGAGTGCTTTTCCTCTATCAATAATTCATTCACAACTTGAGAAAATTTCTAGTGTAAGAAATAGAAAATACTCTCTACATCTTATGAAATTAGAGAGATAAAACTCCAAAAATCCTTCCTCTCTATACCGAAATAATAGAGTACAAAATAAATATTTTGGGTCAATTTTTAGTAAGATTATTATTATTCTAGATCTAATAATATTAATCTATTAAGGGGTTATCTTGGGTATATGCTTTTGGGAGAGGTTCTAATTTGAACCTTGTTCATCCAATATTTGGAAGCTCAAGAACAAGTGAGTAGGAGAACTCATTTGTGCCCATTTATCCGAAAACTCAAAGTAAGGAAATTGATTTCTTCCTTATTCTTATTCTTGTTTGCATGCATAAGATCTAAATTAATTTTACGACTAAATTAATTTGAAACATATATGAATATGTTATGTAATGAGATATAGATTTCTAACAAGAACGGATAAGATGGTCGTAGATCCATTAACTAAGGGATTACCACCCAAGGAGTTCATTATTGGCCATGTAGAACGCATGGGTGTTGTATCAAAGGCTTTGTTATTGTAAAGTTAATATGTTTGTAATCAATATGACATCTAGAATTCACTTATAGTATTGTTTCTGTTGTAACAGACATATTAATCATTATAGTGTATGTATACATTACAGTTATTAGATTACATGTGACTAATTGTGAGAATTAATGTTCTTCTCAAATTAAAGGTGACTTAGATTTGGAATTGATTTGAGATACATGGAAGGAATCATGTCGATTAATAAATGACGTGTGACCGCCATGATCCAACTAGTTCTAATTTGATTAAAAATATAAAAGTTAGTGAGTTTAACATAAAAGTGCACATTATAGATATTTAACCATCAAGCAACACAAAGGCCAAGTGGGAGAATGTTAGAATATTTAATAATATTCGAGTGACCTATGTATTTCGGTTTTAAATACTCCCTCATATTCTCCATATTTTTCCCCTTTGTTGGGGGCACAAGAATTAAGGAGGGTAATAAAGTATGAATTGTGGGTTGGGTGGGGTTTGGTGATAGGAGAGAGGAATGAATAAAATAAGAAATTGTAAGTTGAGTGGGGTTTGATGATAGGAGAGAGGAATGAATAATTATGAATTAAATAAGGAATTGTGAGTTGAGTGGGGTTTGGTGATAGGGGAGAGGAATGAATAAAATAAGATTAAAAGTTTCCAAAAATGAAAAGGGGAAGAAAACCTGAATAATCCGTTTTAGGAAAGAGAGAAGAAAATGGAGAATAGGAGGGAGTACAAGTTAAGTTCATATTAAATATTATGGGACTTTAATATAAAATATGACACCGTGATAGATCGGTTTCGATTAATGTAATTAAAGTACGGGAATTATTATTCCCTCTTACCTTACCCTAATATACGTCCTCTTTCACGAAAAGTTACGATCGGGTTTTGATTGTGCGAAAAGGTACGTAATATATTGTATATACATGGAGTTAAAAATAATAATCCAAATTATCTGACAAAACAAACATACGTACATTGAAAGTGAAAGGGTGAAAAGGCAGTTTCTTCTCCATCATCAAGAAATATAAAAGAAAAGGGTTAAGGAGGAGAATCAATCGTCTTATACTTCTTATTGTATTGAGTGCGTCTGTAAGACATGGACCAAGGTTAGTCCTTTATTTCGTCTATTGATTGTATTAGGGTTGAATTAATTCAAGTCTATATTGATGCTTGATACCCGTCGCTGTGAGTACCAAAGATAAAATTTATAATCTCCTATTAAGACTAACCTAGGCTAGTGGTAACAGGGTCGAACCACAAGGAGGCAGTTGTAAACTTTAGTTGATTTATGTTCAGTCTGAGGTAACTATTATGGGGGTTGATTTGAATTGGTCTAAGACTAAGAGCAAACAAAGATAATAAACTAAAAAATACGATTTAAATAGATAAAAGAAGGGTACTAGGATGGTCGGTTCATTATAGCTTCGGCGGCAGCAAACTAAGTCGGTCTGAATCAAGCACAGGTAAGGCGGGAAATAAAGAGGTCCTCTCGGTCCACTCTTAACAAATAGCATCTCTCGATCTCGCTATAGGTCCCTAATGTCACTAATACTAACTTTCGTCCTGAAAAGCGACTAACGGTCTAAACTATACCTATCTTTCGATCTCAGCACAGTTTAGTCGATTTAATTGATGGTCAAATAACTTTCCCTATCTTTCGATCTAATGGGTCAGTCACGAAATAGGTATCTAACTGGTCGCATGCATTCGATTCGTTAAATACAAGATTAAATTCAATTAAAACGAATATGAACCCTACGAGGTCAGTCGATCGACTGAAAAGGTCAGTCGATCGACCAACACGCGAAACAGCCTTCTCTGATCTAATGCCGCCTATGCCATAAATCGCCTACATCCTAGCACTAAAGAATTAGCTACTCATGATGAAGGTAAAAACAACGATTAAACTAATAGCAATTATTGAATTCATGCTTAAAGTAAATAACAACAATGATAATACGATAATTGGCTTTGGGGACACTAGCTATCAAATCTATATTAATAACGAAAGTAAAACAATAAACTAAAATTAGGGCAGAATGAATACCGAGATTTAAGAGGAAAGATTAAGAACAAGGGTAGAATTCCAATGCTAAAATCGATATCCCAAACCCTAGATACTCGAAATAAACTAAAACTGAAAGTACTGTATTGTGAATAAAACTTGGATAGAAAACTTCGATATCTAAACTGATGGTTTTATGTTACGTTATATAGCAATCAACGCAACATCTTATTTCCTAAACCTAAACTTCACGGGCTTCAAGATTCACGGTCTTTCAATTCACGTCTGGAATAGAAATCGTCGATCGATCGATAAGGTCGGTCGATCGATCGCTCCTCGACAAACAAGAGCTTCGAACCCGAGCATTGGTCGATCGACTGAAGGTGACGGTCGATCGACTGGATGAGCTGCTACTTGACTTCTTAAAACACGTGGACTTGTCTTTTTGGGCCTTGGATTGCGCACCAGGCTCGTTCCTTAAGTGATTCCTTTACGTCATTTGCAATGCAGATTACTCGGGGACGGATTTGGCTTGATTTCCCGTTGAATTCTTCACATTTCTGCAATAATGTACAAAATACGGAAGTAGACGGAAATAGGGAGAAATGTAGCATAAACTACAAGAATGAGCTCTGAAATGCGTGTAAAATGGGATGTAAAACATCATATAAATGACACGCATCAAACTTCCCCAAACCAAACCCTTGCTTGTCCCCAAGCAAGAACTAGACTCGACCTAATGACTTAATGGAACGAGTTCAATCTCAGAGCGAAATACAAACTGTTAAGCCTAAACCGATTTAGTGCACAACCAACAATCAATTAGTAATGTGAATCATGCAAACGAATTATAAAGTCGTCAAAAACTGCTGCACCTTTGACTATAGAGACTTATCAAATTGGACTCTCGCGGGTCGCTCAAATCACTCAATAAGCACAGGTGATATATATATAAGATAGAAAGAAGTAATTTTGTAGTGACTCTCACCTAACTACGACCTATGAAAACATGCCAGGAATAAAATATGAAAATGACCTCTACGACCGTACATACGCATTCCAACCGAACAGATGACCAATGACACATGCCGAGGTATATATGGGTTATGTGAGGTATGGGTAAGAAGAGGCAAAACATTTTATGGTAAAGTGGAGGTACAGGTGATCAAGCTAGTACCAAAACGGAACCAAATGGCAACATCCAACTTCTTTCTCATAGACAAACGAAACGGTGCTATAGCAAGCATAAATCTCACAATCTCCAAACTATCAAATCAATAAACTCCCCATAAGAAATAAATGAATCATGGGAGCAAAAATCGCCAAAAGATAAGGATTAAATTATGCGAATTGATTTCTTCCTCGGATCTTCAGTCGATCGACCAAAGGGAGCTGTCGATCGACTGCCTTGAACAGTACAGGACCTTTTTTTTCATTTCTTTTTCGAATCATTTTTCTCATCTCTTTTTTTTCTTTTTTTTTTTCTTTCTTCTTTTTATTTCACTTCCCAATCATCATCTCAACAGAGCATATGCCACCAAAAATGAGTAACAATCCCAAAAACGCAGACTACTAGCTTGACAAGTGACAGGCTAAATGTAGGATGTAGTAATGGGACAAAAAGGCTATTTTTGGCAGTGTGAAGCTTATGGGTAAAATGAGAAAAAGAAACCTCTACCACATGTGTCAACAAACCACAAACCGAATGCATACAGGTATTAAGTAGATCAAATTCATATTCATGCAAATTAAGGAAACATGTCTCATAAGGAGTACTACTCATATTCCTAGATGAACTGGTCATGAATGTCACCAGTTATGGGCTCTAATTCTCAGAAAGTATAAGTAGTTTGCCAATCATTAAAGTCAAGTCTCAAGTTCAGCAAATAATTTAACGAAAACTCGTAGATATGCATTTACGATTCTACTAATAACATGTTAATCTAGCAAGGCTCAGGCATAAACAGTTGCAAATGCAAAATCATCATAGAAATACTACCGTTCCGACTCAATCTATATGCTAAAATAAACGTGCATTTTATGGGAAATTTTTGAAATTTTTCAATTTTTTTTTTTTTTGATTTTTGATTTATATATATGAGAAAAAGACAAATGCAAGACAAAAAATAAACGTGAGTGCAAGCAAATGAAATGCGACGCAAAACCCTTCCCCAAACCAAATCGCACAATGTCCCCATTGTGCAAAATCATATAGTGAAGAAAAGAGAAATGGGAATTTGCGAGAAAATAAATAAGCAAGACACAAAGGAAAGATATGGAACTCACAAGACTCTAAGCGCAAAGAAAGGAAACCTCCCCAAACCAGGCGTGAGCTAGGAGGTTTCAAAGAGCGCAGATGCTACCAATAAGAGTGCCTGAAAAACAGAAAATACCACGCATAAGACTGAGAAAACAATTTTGAAGCGTAAAAATTGTGCACAAATGAGACAATAGAAGAAATAGATAATTCGACGGAAAATAAAGTGGAGTAGAAGACTCCCTTAGGTCCGCATCTCGACCAAACACACAGGGGGAGAGGTCGTGAACGAATATAGCGAAAGAAGAAGGTCGATCGACCAAGGAAATCACCGATCGACCAGGTGGGCGTGAACGAGTAGCTCCCGTAAAACTCAGCAATTCGATCGATCGACTAATGGTGCCAGTCGATCGACTTAAAACACTGCTGCAGCGTCCTATTTCTTCGTAATTGCTCAATGATTTGAGCTAACAAGCTCTAAATACCTGCAAATGCACAATAGTACGCGCCCAAAATTGCGCAAAACCCAGAACGAAGTCTAAAGTACTTAAAAATCCTAAGCAAAATAAAATAAAAGCGAAGTTTTCGCGCACACAAAAACAATAAAATTGTCTTAACAAAGCAAATAAAGAGAAGTTCGTAACGAGATTGATCAACTAATAGTTGATCAAGAAGGACCACGGTATGGCCCATTTCGTCGGCTTCTGGCTACTAGAGGTAGCCTCAATGGTGCTCATCTTATCAGTTGCACCCTTCTTAGCGTCGACGGTCGGAGAGCTCAACAGATCAACTTCGTCATCTCCCCAATCAAGGACTTCCTTGGAATCGTCGGAATCCAAATCAGACCATCTCACCTTGGCTGGCTCACCTTCCACTTCCTCATCGGTCCCATAGCTTAGGCATCCAAGGCCTCCTCTTTGAATGATAGGCTTCTTTACAGCTGGCGCAACTTGTAGCACTTCCTTCTCCAAACCAGCTCCTGCATTATCTAAAACAACAGATTCTTCCTCCATTTTGCTCCCAATCTGGGGCGGAGGGGTTAACACAGCAGTAGAAATTGGCATATCGGGAAGTACAAAGTACGATTTCTTTTCAGAAACCGTATTACAAGTTACGGGCCACATGGGATCCTTTTTCTTAGCCGGCTGGGCAAAGACAATAGAGTGCTTTCCCACTTTGAAAGTCAAGGTTCCTAGACCGACATCTATAATCGCACCTTCCAGTGTGCGAAATGGCCTACCCAAAATGATGGGAATATGGTCATCCTCGGGCATGTCAAGGACAACAAAGTCAACAGGGAAGAAAAACTTCCCTATCTCGGACGGTATGTCCTCTAGGACTCCTATAGGCTCGACCGCAGATCGGTCGACCATCCGAATCACATCATCTCGGTTATTGCAAACACCGTCAACTTAAGCTTCCTAGCTAGACTCAGGGGCATGACACTTATGCTAGCTCCTAAGTCACATAATGCCTTTTCGATAGAAAAGGTACCTATCTTCTCGCAAGGAACGAAAAACTGCCCGGGTCTTCTAACTTATGGGGCGCAGTGTGAGACAAGTAGGAGCAAGATTCTTTAGTTAACGCAACAGTGTGAACATGTTCAAGCGATTTTTTCTTTGACGACAACTGTTTCATAAATTTAGTGTATGCTGGCACTTGGTTAACTAACTCAAGGAAGGGTACCGGAACATTTAAGCTACGAATAACTTTCTCAAATTTACTAAAAGATACCTGTTCCTTCGTCAGCACGAGTCTCTCCGGATATGGGGTCAGTAAGGAGTACCTTAGCCCTCTCCTCTAAATCGCGTGTCTTGCGGTATCCTTGGACTTAGGGTGAAAGTCCGTCACCTTCTCTTTGTTGAAGCTAGACCCCTCCTCAGACCGTCTCAAATGAGAACCATTAACCGTCATTGGATCGAACTTCGGAGTCGGGACTGACCCATCAGCACTCGGGTCTGCCCCCAAAATTTTCGGGACCGTGGTACCCCGAAACAAGTGGTCTCTTAGATTAGTTGGCATTAAAGGACGAAATTCCTCGACATCAGCAGTAATCTTGGTCGATCGACCACCCTCCTCCGATCGATCGGGTCCGCATGCCTGATTCGAAGTTCCTCAGAACCCGTGATTCGATCGATCGATCGGGTATATCGATCGATCGATCAAATACCTGCGACGTCTTTTTCTTTGATTTGTTCGTTGAAGCTTTCTCTTGACTTGTTTCTGGCTCATCTTTTTCAACAACGTCCTCGACCATGGCAGGACCATCAAGGGTGGACCCGCTTCTCAAAGTGATGGCATTTAGGGTCTCCTTTTGTTCGGGTTGAGTGGGTAAGTGTCCGGGAGCTCGAGTGTTACTTTTGCTAGCCAATTGAGCAATTTGGCTCTCTAGTAACTTCATCCCGGCCTCTCTTGCTTGGGACTCCTTTAGCAACAGGTTCTTCAGCTCGGAGAACTCAGAATTCTGTGATTGTTGTTGCTGCGGCACATAAGGAGGTTTCTGATATTGCTGTTGCTTTTGATGAGGAGGGACATAGGGTTGCTCCTGCGGCGGATGTTGGGTTGGATTTTGGACATTTTGGCTCCTCCAACTCAAGTTTGGGTGGCTTGGCTCGTAGTAGGTGTTTGTCTGCCTATAGTGTTGAAAGGCGACAAGATTCAAAGGGGCTAGGGCGGTTTTTCGAGACATGGCCGTCACCTCCACACCTTTCACGACAAAAGGACCGTCGACACCGCATTGACTTGGTACATCCCACCCTTAGAAGCTCCTCCTAGCTCATACTTGTCAAACCTCGCAGAAGAGCCTCAAGTGCAAAGAACAGAGGAGGATTCAGCGGCTCTCTCTGGTTCCCTCTTGAATTCCCATACTCGGCCTTGTGGGTAGCTAGATCGTCAATGATCTTCCACCCCTTGGTTGCTCCCAAATTTTCAGCGAATCTTCCATTGGGTCACAGCATCCAAAATGGCCCTCTGATCGTCGTACAACCCATTGTAGAAATGATTGCACAAACTCCACTTTTCGAACCCATGGTGCGGTATGGTTCGCACCAACTTCTTGAATCGGACCCATGCCTCGTGGAAATTCTCATCCGGCCCTTGTTTAAAGCCCGTGATTTGAGCTCTAATAGCGATCGTCCTTGAAGCAGAAAAGTACTTCTTGTAGAACGCCAATGCCAATGTATTCCAATCGGTGATCTCCTCGAGCGGTCCGGTCCAAATCTCTATACCACTCCCTTGAAGCATCACGAAGGGAGAAGATGAACATGGTCTCCTTGATTTGATTCTGGGTCACGCCACCGGTGGTGGGGGAATGGAGCAGAGTGAGTTAATAAAGGTCTCCATATGCCTTGCTTTGCATCTTCATTTGCCCCCCCAAACTGGTTTCTCTCAACCATAGTGATGTAGGCAGGCTTTGGTTCGAATTTCCTGGCATCTCCCGGTAACTCGAACCCCTTATATAAGTTATCGGTGTCGACTCGAATAACTAGCTATACTTGCTTCCTCGGCCATGACCGGAATTTCCGAGAAGTAACTCGTCTCGGTGAAGAAGTGGAAATGGGCGAAGATGGTGGATTATCTTCAAACAGTTCGTTCTCGTAATAGCTTGACAGAGTACTCAGCTCTTCCTCTGTCGGTAATACTCTTTGTGTTCATCTCAACTCGCGCAAGGATCTTTCAAGCTCGGGGTTCAACGGTACTAATTCTCCACCCCCGTGACTGCGCATAAGAAGAAACTACAAAAAGAATATAAGAAAAGTTTAAGGAACGGATGTCCCTTAAACTAAGAAAGACTAAAAACAAAAACAACTAAAATTAGGACTATTGCCTCCCCGACAACGGCGCCAAAATTTGATACCCGTCGCTGTGAGTACCAAAGATAAAATTTATAATCTCCTATTAAGACTAACCTAGGCTAGTGGTAACGGGGTCGAACCACAAGGAGGCAGTTGTAAACTTTAGTTGATTTATGTCTGAGGTAACTATTATGGGGGTTGATTTGAATTGGTCTAAGACTAAGAGCAAACAAAGATAATAAACTAAAAATACGATTTAAATAGATAAAAGAAGGGTACTAGGATGGTCGGTTCATTATAGCTTCTAGGGCAAGAAACTAAGTCGGTCAATCAAGCACGTAAGGCGGGAAATAAAGAGGTCCTCTCGGTCCACTCTTAACAAATAGCATCTCTCGATCTCGCTATAGGTCCCTAATGTCACTAATACTAACTTTCGTTCTGAAAAGCGACTAACGGTCTAAACTATACCTATCTTTCGATCTCAAAGACAGTTTAGTCGATTTAATTGATGGTCAAATAACTTTCCCTATCTTTCGATCTAATGGGTCGATCCACTAAATAGGTATCTAACTGGTCGCATGCATTCGATTCGTTAAATACAAGATTAAATTCAATTAAAACGAATATGAACCCTACGAGGTCGGTCGATCGATCAAAAGGTCGATCGATCGACCAACACGCGAAATGACCTTCTCTCGATCTAATGCCGCCTATGCCATAAATCGCCTACATCCTAGCACTAAAGAATTAGCTACTCATGATGAAGGTAAAAACAACGATTAAACTAATAGCAATTATTGAATTCATGCTTAAAGTAAATAACAACAATGATAATACGATAATTGGCTTTGGGGACACTAGCTATCAAATCTATATTAATAACGAAAGTAAAACAATAAACTAAAATTAGGGCAGAATGAATACCGAGATTTAAGAGGAAAGATTAAGAACAAGGGTAGAATTCCAATGCTAAAATCGATATCCCAAACCCTAGATACTCGAAATAAACTAAAACTGAAAGTACTGTATTGTGAATAAAACTTAGATAGAAAACTTCGATATCTAAACTGATGGTTTTATGTTACGTTATATAGCAATCAACGCAACATCTTATTTCCTAAACCTAAACTTCACGGGCTTCAAGATTCACGGTCTTTCAATTCACGTCTGGAATAGAAATCTGGTCGATCGACTGATAAGGCTGGTCGATCGCTCCTCAACAAACAAAGATAGCTTCGAACCCGAGCATTGGTCGATCGACTGAAGGTGACGGTCGATCGACTGGATGAGCTGCTACTTGACTTCTTAAAACACGTGGACTTGTCTTTTTGGGCCTTGGATTGCGCACCAGGCTCGTTCCTTAAGTGATTCCTTTACGTCATTTGCAATGCAGATTACTCGGGGACGGATTTGGCTTGATTTCCCGTTGAATTCTTCACATTTCTACAATAATGTACAAAATACGGAAGTAGACGGAAATAGGGAGAAATGTAGCATAAACTACAAGAATGAGCTCTGAAATGCATGTAAAATGGGATGTAAAACATCATATAAATGACACGCATCAATGCTTGAGACTGATTTCATTATTGAAATCATAAAGTTTATCTTACAGGTCCACGGCAAAGCGTACGCTAAACCATGTGCAACTTTATTATAGTTACTACGAATAAAAGAGAAAGAGACAACAGTAATACAACTACAAATGTTAAAAATATCATCGTAAACTAAATAAACATCAATCCTTCCACGTCTTCCATGCTTCAAATCTTCCGCGACGGTAAGACAGTAGCTCTCAAAATCCATATGACTAATCCCTACTTGTTTCGCTTCTTGAAATCTACGTAGCACAGCTATCGCCTCCGCCATCACCAGGCTCAACACTACTGCTCCTTGCGCCGCTACACCCCATACCACTATACCTCTCTACACGCGGCCCCCCATCCCGTTCCCGCATCCTCGATCACGGGAGCATCAAAATTAATTTTTATCACCCTACTTCTCGGTCTTCTTTACCCGTGTGCCTCTGCTTCCCCCTTCCCTTCGCAACGCACTGCCCCCTCCCCCCTCCCCTCTATATCACACATCAACTAAAGTAGAGAATTCGTTTGGTAATCACCTCCGCAACACCCCACACGCCATTGTTAAATACCACATCGTTTTTTTGCTCCCAAATTGCCCAATACTCTGTCATGAATGTCACACAATCTCTCTCTCCCAACCCCCTCATAACCTCTTACACTCACTCCCTAACCCACTCAAAACTCACCTCGATAAGGTATGGCCTCGATCTCCAACCCTTCCTTAACCCCTCCCACCCACCCACACACAATCCCGAACCACGTGAAGACAACTCTCCACGTAGTTATAAGAACAAGGGCAAGTATCATCCGTCAACTTCGTCCGAGCAACAATGTTATTTCTAGTAGCAATCGCCTCATTACAGATTTATCAGGCTACTAGAAGAACACCTTAATTCGGGGCAACACAGACGTTTTTCACACCTTACTCCAAAGCCATTTCTCTGTATTAGCATTTGATTGTTCGGCCTCATATTGCATGGCTTCCTCCGTAAGGAGCTTATACGTCAATCTGACCGTATAACAACCATTCTTCTCCGACTCCCAACACCATTCGTCTCCAGGATAGGAATCATTGATACGAATATTTAAAATACGAGCACTTTCTAAAGGTAAAAAAAGAAAATGTACCTTATCTGTATCCCAACGTGAACCATCCTCCACCATAAGCTCGGACACCTTCATCTCCAAACTGGACGCACCTTGTGGTGAAATGATGCGCATGTATGGTTTGAATCCTTTGTATCCAAGGATGACACCAGATTCTTGTACTATTCCCGTCACCAATCCTGCGCCGAGTTCCCAACTTAACAACTTCTCTTGCTTCCCAGATTCCCCGCCACGTATAACTAGAATTATAACCCAACTCCGCCTCCATAAAAGCCTTATCGTGATAATGCGCGTTGTTTGAGATTAATTGATTTTTTAAGTAATACTAATTGTGTAGATCTACTTTTTTCCGATAATTTTTTTACTTGGAGAAAAAAGAAAACTGGCTCCGAAAATGTTTTTAAAATCCTTGATCGAGCCTTAGCCTCTCCTAATTGGATGAGTATATATCCAAACATGCAGTTTGTCCACCATGCTTTCACTAACTCAGACCATTGTCCGATCTCAGTAAAGGTTCATAACCAAAACCAATCTCACAAGAAAGCCCCTCCTTTTCGTTTTGAACTTATGTGGACTCTTCGGAATGACTTCAGTAAAATGGTCAAAAGTTGTGTCAAGGATCGTATATGTTATGTCTTTCTCAAAAATGCAAATTTTTAAAACAAAAGACTAAGAAATGGAATCAGTCTACGTTTGGTAATATTTTTAGACAACTTTCATTTGCTGAAAAAAAGTTGGAAAATATACAAAAACAACTAGGTTCTTCTCATATTACCGTTTTATAAAACGCACAATTGAGATGGCTGAAAAAGCGTGATGCACTTCTTGACTATACACGTGTCTATTGGCAACAAAAATCTCGTATAAACAAAGCGAATTTTGGAGATAACGATACCAAGTTTTTTCAAAGTTATGCCACGATTAAACATAGTAGATATGGTATTAAACAGTTTATTAATAAGAATGATGCTTGTACAACTGATCAAAAAGTTATTAAACAAGAAATTTTTGACGAGTTTAAACTTAGGTTTACAAAAAATCAACTTTGTAACTTCGACAAAAATGAGGATTTTAAGTCTATTAGTGGCTTAATTACAGATGAAGATAACAACTTTATTACTAGTACTATTAGTATGTAAGAGGTTAAACATACTATGTTTAGTTTAGCTGCTGATAAATGTCCAGGTCCCGATGGATTTACTGTCGAGTTCTTTCAAAAATATTGGGATATTGTAGGAAATTCTGTCACTAAAGCAGTTTTAGCGTTTTTCCACTCTGATAAATTACTAAAAGAAATAAATCATACTTTCATAGCATTGATTCCCAAAGTCGATACTCCTCAAACAGCAAACCATTTTCGCCCGATTAGTTTGTGTTCAATAATTTATAAAATTATTTCAAAAATACTGGCGAATCGTCTCTGGAGAGTCCTGCCTAAGATTATACACCCTTTTCAAGGTGCTTTTACACCTAACCGCGTCATTCAAGATAGTATTCTTTTAGCACAAGAGATTTTCAACTCATTTAAACGCAAAAAAGGCAAAGGAGGTTGGATTCCGATTAAACTTGATATGGAAAAAGCATACAACCGACCATAACGGAACTTTATTGAGGAAACTTTTAAGCAAATGGGTTTTAATGCTAAGTGGATTTATTGGATTATGGAATGTATAAAAACGGCTTCTTTCTCAGTATTAGTAAATGGAACACAAGGAGATGTCTTTAGACCTACTCGAGGTATTCGACAGGGAGACCCGCTTTCGCCGCACATATTTATTATGTGCGCCGAAATTTTAGCAAGATCACTACAAAAAAATAGTGAACTTAGCTCTAGTGATATTGGTATTAGAATTGGAGCTGGGATGGAGAAAATTCCACTTCTTACTTTTGCGGATGACACTATCATTTTTGCTAAAGCCTCTAATCAGAGTTGTAGAACTATTATGTCTATATTAGATAAATTTTGCACGATATCAGGATAGTTTATTAACTTTGACAAATCTACTTTTCAATGCACTAGAAATATTGATCGCTCTCTTCGTGAATCTTTTAGGGGTATTCTTCGTATGAACGAGGAAGCTCATTTAGGTAAATATTTAGGATGTCCAATAATTGACGGCAGAGTAACTAAAAATACTTTTGAATATATTATTCAATCTTCTTACACTCAATTATCAAAATGGAAAGCAAATTCATTATCGCAAGCAGGTAGACTAGTTCTGGTAAATGCTAATTTAGCTGTGAAGGGAACTTTTCAAATGCAAAGCTTCCTCCTTCCTTCATCAATCCATAATAGATTAGATAAGATTAATCGAGACTTTCTATAGAATAAGAATCCTTCTCAGCGCTCCCCTAATTTGATTGGTTGGTATAAAGTTTGTTTACCGAAATCGGTTGGTGGACTGGAGATAACATCTTCGGAAGCAACTAAGAAAGCTCTTCAAATGAAATTTTTATGGAAAATTCTTATGGATAAGAAAAGTATATGGGTCAAAGTGATTACTAAAAATACCTGAGAAATTGTTCACTCTTTGATCATAACCCTAATTCAGCCTCTTCGTGGCAATGTCGTAAACTTATGAGTATTCGGGTTTTATTTAGAAAAGGGTTGAGATGGCAGGTAGGGAATGGTAGCTGTAACACCCCCATATTCAGAGGAGCCTTAACTAGGCCTTCCTTAGCATATAAGGGCGTTACCATCTCGGTTGCCCGAGGAAAGTAATTATCAAACGCCAATAAAAGAACTATTAAGTTATTTTACAAGTGATTCAAACCAAAATACAATATAAAGGTACAACTCAAAGACTACTCGCTACGACCATCATATCTCGTGAAGACTCATCCCTGCCCGGACCTCAGCTATCAACAACATCCACACCTGCTAAGACCGACTGCTCACCATAAGGGATCACGGCAGACACATAACAAACAAACAACCACACAAGGTCAGTACTGAGACAAGATAAGACAATGGCAACTAAAATCAACAATACAAACAACACTACCGACTCCAACCGCAATCACCACAATCCAATCAACTCACATCGATCGTCCACCGGACCACCCGCCGGGGGGACCGCAGCCGTTCCCACCTAAGCCCCGCTCATCATACCGAGCGACAACCCTGTCCCATTAATGTGCACATCCCCTTCCGTGGCGGGTTCCACGAAGGGCGAAACTAGGGCGTGAAGTCACTCCCGCAAGTGACCCCACTCAGCCGAGAACGCATCTCGAGAACATCTACAACAACCACAACCATCACGATACAACAATTATAGCACACAACCAAACACAACACAACCACAACATTCGACACACTAGACCATCTACAGAAACTGAGTAGGCGAACCTACCTTTACGCATCCGCAACCAATCCATGCCGACAAACAAAGTATCCAGCGCACAAGCAAAGCCTATTACCACCATGCAAACACCCATTACTACAAGCAAAACCCTAACTATAGAAACAAAGGCACGGATGATGAATATGACATACCTATTAGGGGGAAACTCGGCAAAAGACCACTACCCGACTCAAGAGACGCTCTCCTAAGGCTCAAGAATCTTCAAAAGGGCATCCATGGAGGTTTTGAGGTGAAGGGAAGGGAAAGGGGCGACTGAAGGATAGGAGGAAAGTGGCGGAAGTGATTTGCGGATTTAACAAAACGCGATATAAAACCCTCGCTGAAAACTGGGCACTCGATCAAGTACCCAACATACTCGATCGAGTAACCCCCTACTCGATCGAGTAACCTAGCTACTCGTGTTGGGGTTGGTGTCCTTAACAGTTAGTGCAAGGACTTATAAACCTCTAAAAGGATCAAAGGGCATACTTTTGGTATTATTATCAGTTGATCCACGTTTATCAATAACGGTTGGCTTGCTAGATAAGTTTGACGTTATTGTCATACAGATGGCGGTGATCAACTGGTCCCTAAAAGTCACACCTATAGGATACGTTCGAGAGATGTGACGGTATGAAAATACAGTCATGTAGATGCCAAATTTGACTAACCAGTTAGTCCGAGTTATTTGACTAGTAATTGGTCAAAATGTGATGTTGAGATATTATATTTAATACGGATTAAATATCATGGGCTAAGGCGAATTAACCAGCTAATTCGTAAAATTAAATATAAGCGTTTTATATTTAATTAATGTATATTGAATTAATTATACAATATCGTCTTTGTCGGACATGTATTAATAATTCAACTAACCCGTGTAATTAGTTGATGTTTTAATAGCCGATAACCGATGACGATTTATAATAAACCGCGTCATATACATTTAGCAATTTATGAGCCGGTCCACGAGGTAAAATTAAGAGGAAGTGGAAGCCCACTTCCCCATGCAAACCCACGGCTGGCCGAGGTTAACAAAAGGAGAGACTCCCTCTCCTTTTGACCTAGACAATTTCATTTTACAGAAAACTAGGGTTTTGGAGACATTTTCTCTCTGAAACCTAGATCTCACATCTCGAAAACCTCACAACAAGTTCTCTCAATATTGCAAGGCAATCGAGAAACAACTTCTAGCACAAGGGCATATCTCGGACAAATCTTGGGTGCAACAATTAGGAGGGAATCTCGTTTGATTTACTCGTTCTTTACGCCGCACTATAAAGGACCCGAGGTTAATTCTTGTTCCTTATCGTTTCTCTATTGGTTTTATGTTTTATGACGATAATCGCATGCTAAATTTACGTTATAGTCCTAAATTTAGAGGGTCTTATACGGATATAACCCTACAAGTGGTATCAGAGCGAGGCCACGTAAATTTTTCTATGTGTTTTTCATAAAACGGTTTTGAAACGGTTGTGTTTTATCTCGAAAACCGTGCCATGTATACACGGCTGGATTTTTTTTAACCGTGACATGATATTACACGGTTGTTTTGTGTGATTTTCGATTTGATCTTTTACATATTGTTGTTTTATACAGAGATTATAACAATATGTCAAGTTTTGTCAATTGTTAAATTTGTTTTGATGCGTTTTTGATCAAAATTGCAATTGATTTTGTCTCGACAATCTGTTTTCACGAGGGTTTTGTATTTTCAGCCATGTTTGCATTCGATCGAGCGTATTTCTACTCGATCGAGTGCCATTTCTGTCTTGTTTTTGCTCGATCGAGTCCCTGCCGTACTCGATCGACCACTTTCAAAACCCACTTTGCTCGATCGAGTTGTCCTCGTACTCGATCGAGCGATTTGCGATAAAGGTACTCGATCGACCACCCGTTTAGTCGATCGAGCACTTTCTGTTTGGCAACCCTCTCGATCGACTTGCGTTCATCGATCGAGCCCTTTTTTTTCCTCGATCGAGCACTTATGTCCCTGGATCGAGGGATTTTGTTCTGGCGACTTTGAAAATTTATTCTTTTTGCTTTAAATTTTCTTTTGGCCTTAATATGTACTTTATACGGATATTGTACACTCGCTATGATTGTGAAACGGTTCACACACGTACCATTAAGTTATTTTAAAGCGTATTTAAAGTAACGGATTGTAATGGATTAAAATTAAATGATAGAAGCGGTTTTATCACATGAATTTTAATCATTAAAAGGTGGTTTGGATAAATTTAACATAATTACGGAATTATGTCACGAATGAATTTGTTTTTAGTTGATGCATTTTATTTATCGTTAATTATGAATGTTTTTGAATGCTTTTATTACGTATTTATTTATTTATTTTGCAATCAGTTGTAACTTAGTGTGGCCTTAGTAGAACGTGTTACCGTAATGATGGAACACGGTCTTGGTTGTATTTTGAGATCTCGTATCTCCGTTTTGGATTTTTCACTTGTAATTACAGTTTTATTAGAATGTAATTAGGTTTATATTTTGTAATTTTAATTGTAATTTTTGAGAAGACCAAAGACGGAGACCAGATGCTCACTCCCGCTACCTGGATCAAGATGGAACAACAAGACAAGCTTCTTGGGTCCAACGGTGGATTCCAAAGTTGTATTTTGTTCTTTTTATTAGGATAGGCCACACTAGGAAATTTTATTTACGTATTGCATTCAATTATTTATTTTTTTCGTAACGATAGTATGCATCATATTCCGCCTAAAAACCAAACCACCTAATAAATGCATGAAAACTGACACATTTAGAGGTCACGAGTTAGTTTTCTTTGACATTCGTATGTCACACGATTTTTATAAGCTATCACCCAAATTAATTCATTCACGCAGACGCTAGTTATTCGTTCACTTAATATGAATTATAATTTAGTTGATGGGATCTTCCTCGTATAAACAAAAATTGAGAACGGTCTTTATAGGTCAAACTCCAATGAGTCCCTTCTTCGTCGGTAGGCATAATATGACCCCTTCTACGTCGGGTAAGTTGGAACCGATTGACCTATTTTATCTCAACACTATGGTCACTCGTACGATCCTGTGACTGTGGTGGACTATAGATAGGATTTACGGAAATCTATCGACCAAGAGTTCTTCCTAAGAATTAGCTAAACAATTTGGCTTATCAATTTACGTAAATTGAGTCTTGGGATCACTTGTATCATTCTTGAGGGAGATCAATTATGCAAGTGCGAGAGTCTACATATTTAAAATGAATTTTAAATAGACTTAAATCACCTCGATGAGTTGCTTATTTCGTTTTGTTTTTCTTCCTTTTTCAGTGTAGAACACGAACATTTAAACTGCTAATAACATAATGGCTGGCCGTGAGGACGACCCAATGCCAAGTGTCATATTGGACCGTGAGTCCCGGCTTCGGATCTTCATGGATCGGATGAATCGATCTACTCGATCAAGAATGATGGATCAAACTTCACGGACTGGGAGGCGGCATTACGGAATGCTGCCATTGCTGATGGGAAGCTCAAATATCTGATTGAGCCCATCCCACCAAATCCAGGCCCCACGGCTGAAATTAACGAAATCGACAAGTATAACGATTTCGCCATGGAAGCGGGTGCGGTAAAGAACGTACTTATTTTTGCAATGGAATCCAATTTGCAGAAATGCTTCATAGCTCAAAGTGCAAACAAGATTTTCACTACACTCACTAGGGAATTCTCAAAAGCACCGAGAATCGTGACCTATGAGCTTACCACTCGCTTCTTTGATGCGAGACTCGAAAAAGCCAACCAGTTAGCCCACACATTCTCGGATGATTGAGAATGTCGAGAAGTTGGAGACCTTTGATTGTAAGATCAGCGAGAACATTGTTATTGACCGCATACTTCACTCACTCCACGATGGTTATTTGCAATTTAGAGCGAATTACTATATGAATGATTTGAAGAAAACTCCCCATGAATCGCACTCCTCCTCGTACAGACCGAGAAGGACATGAAGTTCAGTGGGAGCATGAAACAGGATGTTCTCGTTGTGTCAAACAAGGGCAAGGGTAAGGGCAAAGTTCAGCCAGGCCTAGCAGTAGGCAAACCGAAGTTTAAGAAGTCGGGATCAGGTAAGAGTGGGCCTGGTGAGGCAAGTAACTCATCGGGCGCGACAAAGAGCAAGACCGAAAACATGGAATGCCATCATTGCCACAAGACTGGGCATTGGAGGCGTACATGTCCTGTTTATCATGAGGACATAAAAGCGGTCGCGTTAAACTTTGTTGGTATGTCTTCTCTCTCTTCTACTTTTATTCATATGATTGAGATTAACCACGCAAGTTACTGAACTTGGGTACTTGATACTGGTTGTGGTTCTCATCAGTGTAATCATGTGCAGGGCCTCCGAAATCTCAAGCCTCTCGTAAAGGGTGAGGTTGATCTGCGTGTCGGGAATGGAGCAAGAGTGGCTGCCGTCTCGAGGGGAACATATGTGATCCAACTTCCTAGCGGATTTGAGTTATCATTATATGATTGCTATTATGTACTCGATCTTTCGAAAAACATTATTTCGGTTTACGCACTTGACAAACTTGGTTTTTCATTTGTAATTGAGAATAATACTTGCATTTTCTCTTTACACGATATGATTTATGGCAAGGCAGTCTCCATGAACGGAATTTATGTTTTAGATCAGACCACCGAAATATTACACGTAATGAATAAAAAGTTAAAGGTTGGTGACAAAGATCAAACGTATCTATGGCACTGCCGTATGGGACACATAAATGAGAAACGCGTAAAACAGCTCATTAAACATGGAGCTATCTCGGCCTTTGATTTTCAATCATTTGGCACGTGTGAATCATGTCTCATCGGTAAGATGACTCGGATTTCCTTCAAAGGTGTTGGAATGCGCGCTGCTGACCTATTAGGACTCATACACACGGATGTATGTGGTCCTATGTCAATCACCGCACGAGAAGGCTATAGGTATTTCATCACTTTCACGGACGATTTAAGTAGATATGGCTATGTCTACTTAATGAAGCACAAAAGTGAATCCTTTGAGAAATTCAAGGAATACCAGAATAGGGTACAGAACCTATTGGGTAGAAAGATTAAAACACTACGTTCAGATCGTGGTGGCGAGTATCTTTCTCACGAGTTTGATCAACACCTAAAGGACTGTGGGATTGCCCTACAGTTAACTCCACCTGGAACACCTCAGTTGAATGGTGTGTCCGAACGGAGAAATCGAACAATACTTGATATGGTTCGATCCATGATGAGTCACACCGTGTTGCCTGACTCGTTATGGGGTTATGCTCTTATGTCAGCTGCTCTAATACTTAACCGAAGTCCGTCTAAAGCTGTTGACAAGACTCCATATGAACTATGGAAGGGAACGGTCCCTAACTTGTCCTTTATACGGGTTTGGGGCTGCGAGGCTTATGTCAAGTGGAGACACGAGGATAAGCTCGGCCCGCGATCGGTCAAGACATACTTTATAGGTTATCCTAAAGGAACACTTGGTCATTACTTCTATTCGCCAACCGAACAACGTGTTTTTGTTGCGGCTAGTGCGACATTCTTAGAGAAGGAATTTCTTGAGAATGCAAAGAGTGATAGAACCTTCGACCTGTCGGAGATTCCAGAACCAAACACCGAGCAACCATTGGAGGAACCTGTTCCTTCAATCCCGGCTGCGGTGAATATTCCTGAGGAACCTAGGAGGTCGGGAAGAGTCTCTATTCCTCCAGACAGATACATTGGTATGGTCGAGGAACATGACATAGATGACGTTCTACTCTTAACGAGTAGTGAACCCGCAACCTATAAAGGTGCCATGACTAGTTCTGACTCAAAGCTATGGCTTGAGGCCATGCAATCCGAGATGGACTCCATGTATGAGAACAACGTGTGGGATCTTGTTGACTTACCTGCTAAGGTTCGTCCCCTTCAATGCAAATGGCTTTACAAGATAAAGCATTCCGTGGAAGGTCAACAAGATATCTATAAAGCACGACTAGTTGCTAAAGGTTTCACCCAAGTGCCAGGTTTGCACTACGATGAAATTTTCGCACCCGTAGTCATGCTGCGTTCTATTCGGATTACCTTAGCGATCGCCGCTTTTCATGACTATGAAATTTGGCAAATGGACGTGAAAACCGCCTTCTTAAACGGCTTTTTGGAGGAAGAGTTGTACATGGTACAACCCGAAGGTTTCATCGATCCAGCACATCCTAAGAAAGTGTGCAAGCTTAAGCGTTCCATTTATGGACTTAAGCAAGCATCAAGGAGTTGGAATCATCGCTTCGACCAAGTGATAAAAGAAAATGGATTCACTCGATCGGTCGAGGAACCATGTCTATATATCAAGTCGAGTGGGAGCAAGATTGTTTTCCTAATATTGTATGTTGACGACATACTCCTGATTGGGAATGACATACCTCTCTTAACTTCGGTGAAAGTATGGTTGAAAAACCATTTCCAGATGAAAGATCCGGGAGAGGCACAAAGAATTCTAGGCATCCGTATCTATCGAGATAGATCACGACGGATGCTATCTCTCGATCGGAGTCTTACATAGACAAAGTCCTAGAGAGATTCAGCATGACTAACTCCAAGAAAGGGTTCCTTCCTATGGCTCCAGGGGTGCATTTGAGCAAGTCTCAGGCACCAGAGACACCGGAAGAGAAAGAGCGCATGACACGGATTCCTTATGCTTCGGCTATAGGATCAATCATGTATGCCATGATATGCACACGTCCGGACGTGGCATATGCATTGAGTATGACAATTCGATTCCAACAAAGATCCAGGTGAACCACATTGGCTGGGTCATCAAGAACATTCTTAAGTACCTACGGAGGACTAAAGATTGGGCATTGACTTATGGAGGCGAACAAAGGCTATGCGCAACCGATTACGCAGATGCTAGCTTCCAAACGGATCGTGATGACTCGAAATCTCGGTGCTGGATTCGTTTTTACTCTTAATGGCGCGATCACTGGAAGAGTTCGAAACAAATCTGTTACAAAGAGATTCTACGACGAGTCCGAGTACTATGCCGCGTCTGAAGCTACAAAGGAAGCGATATGGATGCGTCAATTCTTACATGGGCTCTCTGTAGTGCCCAGTTCGAATGACCCGATCACCATCTATTGCGACAATAGTGGTGCCATCTTCCAAGCTAAAGAGCCAAAGTCTAACAACAAGTCTAGACATGTACAACGGAAAGCTCATCTAATCCGGGATTACGTGGAGCAAAAGGAAGTAGTGATAGAAAAGATTGCTACAGATGATAACATAGCAGATCCTCTCACTAAAGCATTACGACAAGATAAGCATGAAGGGCATGTTAATTCCATGGGAATTAAACGTGTTCCTAAGTTGTAGTACTCTTTTATGGATCAGATTCATTCTCTCTTGTACTCTATACGACATCATCGTTTTGATATTTTATATATATATTTTGTTTGTCATGTGGATTTGTACGACAAATTTTGAACACCACAAAGTGAACTGAACGAACATTATATCTTTTCGGTCCTTAATTGCCCACATGAGCTGATAACTCTTGCAATTATTTTGTGACGTTGGTTGATGGTGGGTTCAACGAGCCATAAGTCAACCGGTTGACCACCAATCACGAGGGCGATTTATACGGATATTTCGTAGGACACAATTGTGACATCGACGTGGAGTCCTAAATGTTTAATAACATTCGGTGCCCGGTCGTGGATAGGACCTCCATGGTGATCCTAAGAGTCGATTCTTTTGACTATCGACTGTCTCTTGAGACTAAGGCAGATTTGGGTGACTTTGATTTCTTTCTCACGGTCATCCGTAACAGGGGCCAAGTAGATTTTTTCTGGTCATTTCATGTCAGGCTTAGATCGGAAGGAGTCGAGTTGAAGGAAATATTCAGCCTTTATCGGTACTCGATATTTCTCGGGGCCACTCGAGGAGTCAGAATCGAAATGCATGGCCATGCTCAAATACGAATTCGTTTTATCACTTAAGTTACTCTCTAGTCGGGGAAACCACTCTAGATACAGATCGATTGTAAAATACGACCTTTGTGGATCCGGATCTGCAAATTGTTTTACATTGAGTGGGAGAAATTTTAAATGAATATGAGAATCAGTTATCGCACATACACTTGTACGGACAAGTGGGAGTTTGTTGGAGCTTGTGTCCTCCAGTTAGTGCGGATAACGTCATTGCACATGCACTTGTACGGACAAGTGGGAGCTTGTTGGGGTTGGTGTCCTTAACAATTAGTGCAAGGACTTATAAACCTCTAAAAGGATCAAAGGGCATACTTTTGGTATTATTATCGGTTGATCCACGTTTATCAATAACGGTTGGCTTGCTAGATAAGTTTGACGTTATTGTCATACAGATGGCGGTGATCAACTGGTCCCTAAAAGTCACACCTATAGGATACGTTCGAGAGATGTGACGGTATGAAAATACAGTCATGTAGATGCCAAATTTGACTAACCAGTTAGTCCGAGTTATTTGACTAGTAATTAGTCAAAATGTGATGTTGAGATATTATATTTAATACGGATTAAATATCATGGGCTAAGGCGAATTAACTTGACTAATTCGTAAAATTAAATATAAGCGTTTTATATTTAATTAATGTATATTGAATTAATTATACAATATCGTCTTTGTCGGACATGTATTAATACTTCAACTAACCCGTGTAATTAGTTGATGTTTTAATAGCCGATAACCGATGACGATTTATAATAAACCGCGTCATATACATTTAGCAATTTATGAGCCGGTCCACGAGGTAAAATTAAGAGGAAGTGGAAGCCCACTTCCCCATGCAAACCCACGGCTGGCCGAGGTTAACAAAAGGAGAGACTCCCTCTCCTTTTGACCTAGACATTTTCATTTACAGAAAAACTAGGGTTTTGGAGACATTTTCTCTCTGAAACCTAGATCTCACATCTCGAAAACCTCACAACAAGTTCTCTCAATATTGCAAGGCAATCAGAGAACAACTTCTAGCACAAGGGCATATCTCGGACAAATCTTGGGTGCAACAATTAGGAGGGAATCTCGTTTGATTTCTGTTCTTTACGCCGCACTATAAAGGACCCGAGGTTAATTCTTGTTCCTTATCGTTTCTCTATTGGTTTTATGTTTTATGACGATAATCGCATGCTAAATTTACGTTATAGTCCTAAATTTAGAGGGTCTTATACGGATATAACCCTACAACTCGATCGAGTAGCCTCTACTCTATCGAGTACCACTCTTTCAACTCAACTCCAGATGACCTCGGCACTTAACTCTAAGGCTATTCCCGCTCCCAAGGTCGGTCAACGATGGTCAAAGGGTCCCTAAAAGGGCGGGTATTACAGTAGCAATATTAAATTTTGGACTGATAATTGAGTTTTTCACACCCAATTACCAGCAATATTGGTGATGATAGTACCTGTGATCTTAATCTTTTGGTTAAAGATTTCATAACCTCTGGTAAACAATGGGATATTTGCAAATTATCCAATTTAGTAAACAACGATATTGTTAACCAGATTACTAACATTCCACTGCCACATAATGATATTCCGGATACCCTCCTTTGGGGTTGTCCGTAGATGGAAATTTTTCTACCAAAACAAAGAACATGGTTAGCACAAGGTTTGTTTGATCAAAGTCTTGAAAAATGTAAATTTCACTGGATTTGGAAATTTAATATCCTCCAAAGTTAAAATTTTTCCTTTGGAAAGCCATGTGATGATGACCTCCCAACGAAAAGCAGACTTCTTAAAAGTCATATTAATGTCCCACCTAATTGTGTTTTGTGCAACCATCATATTGAAAATAAAGATCATTTCTTTTAAGATGTCCCTTAATTGATTGGTTCGGTTATCCAAGACATGAATATTATTAGCTTTAACAATTTCTTGTCAAATTATGATAATATTATAAGTCAAAGTTTTCTTATGAAACTCAATTATCTCAAAGACTTCATTCCAAAATATGATTTCATTAAAATTATCTTTATTTGGTTGAATGCATGGTTTTATAGAAATGACATTACTTTTAACATTGTTCATTTCAATATCAGCAAAACTATTATTTTATGTAATAATAACATTAAGATCTGAAATGAGACTAGACATAAGGATCTCAACAATCCCGAAAAAGGCAAGTCAACTAGAATTAATGCTAGTAATGAAGAAATCTGGTGGGAGAAACCTAGAAACGCTTTTCTAAAGCTAAATTTTGACGGTTCGAGAATAGAAGGCAATAAAGCTACTTTAAGGTATTGTATAAGAGATCATAATGGAAAAGTCTTTGTGTTAGGAGCAAAAAGTGCGGATCTAATAGTACTGTTGTTGCGGAAACTCTCGCTTTAAAAGAAGGTGTTTTAACCGCTAAACACTTAGGAATCTCAAAGTTAATTATGGAGGGTGATAACTTTTGTGTTATTAACTCACTTCGTAGTACTTGGGAAATCTCTAGTATTATAAATGTAACACCCCCATACTCCGAGTGCCTTACCAGGACCACTCAGGTATGAAGACATCACCATCTCGGTTGCCCGAGGCATGATAATCAAATAGACAAAACAGAAACAACATTTATTATAAGTAGTTTAATGAATAAATACAATCCTTGAAACCAAACTGAAAGTACAATACATTATTCCAAACTATCTGTTCTCAACTGAAATGTAAATAAATACTAAACTACAGCGGAAGACTCTATCGTCATGTCATGGCCATCCCAGCTATCCCAGTACTCATCTCTATACCTGCTCAATATCTGCTCACCATCCCCGAATGGATCACCGCAGGTTTTACAAAACAACACCGGGGTCAGTACTAATCACACAATCAATATAAATAACAATAATAAGACAAACAGACAAACAATCACACACACACACATACACCACCAACTCCCATCATCTCAATACTTGATCGTCCACGGGACCACCGCCCGATGGGGGACCGCAGCCGTTCCCACCTAAGCCCCGCTCATCGTACGAGCGATAACCCTGTCCATTAATGTGCACATCCCCTTTCGTGGCGGGTTCCACGAAGGGCGAAACTAGGGCGTGAGATCACTCCCGCAAGTGACCCCACTCAGCCGAGAACGCATCTCGAGAACCATCAACAACACAACCACAAACACAATTACAAACACAATCATCATATCAAGCAACTAACTACAGCACATCACCAATATCCCATTATGGGACTAATACTGAGTAGGAAATCCTACCTGGAAAGCACAACACGCAGACGGTATCTACAGCTGTCTCAAAACGCCTCTTCTATGAATTCTCCTCCTAACATATAACATATAAAGACTACCAATTACTTACTATTCACAAAACCCCAAATCCTAAATTAGGGTTTGACCAAACCTAGCAAAACATTATATAAATTATATTAAAAGCTTACCCTCGACGCAAGGAATCCAACGACACGAACTACGATACGAACCGACCGTCTCAACTCCGGAATTGTTAAGGATGCGATTAGGAAGATGACTGACTGCTTTCTCTCTTAAACCGGTTTTAGGTTTTGGTAAAAGTGAATTAAAACAACGACGATTAAGTTTAAATACCCTAATCGCATAATTAACAAAACCCGCGAAAAACTCCCCGAAACCCAGGACACTCGATCGAGTACCCAAGGTACTCGATCGAGTACCCTACTCGATCGAGTGCCCCACTACTCGATCGAGTGCCCAACAGTCGAAACTATTTTATTCTCGCAACATACCCTTACTGACAGAGTAAGGGCTACTCGATAGAGTACCCCCAAGACCATAAATACGGAGTATTACGGTCTTCCCTCCTTAAAAGGAACTTCGTCCCCGAAGTTCAAACCACTACCAAACAAAGGTACTCCCATAAGCTTCCCGACTCCAAGGTCAAAATAAACACAACGTAAAACATGCTACTAACCCAACTTATCCCGACAAACATACCGACACAACATATAAAAGGGGTGTAAAAACTCTTAAAACACTCTCGCGATCATCTCCTACCCCCCTAAAAGAAACAAGGTTACGTCCCCGTAACCATACATACCTGATCAAAAAGGAAAGGGTAACGCTCTTTCATGATATCCTCCGCCTCCCATGTAGCTTCCTCAGTCTCATGGTTAGACCAAAGGATCTTAAGCAAAACCGTCTCACCACTCCTGGTCTTTCTAACTTTTCGGTCTAGGATCTGCTTAGGTACCTCAAGATATGATAAAGACTCATCCAGCTCTAAGCTCTCTGCCTCCAACACATGTGACGGGTCACTCACATACTTCCGCAGCTGCGATACATGAAACACATTATGCACTCTCTCCAAAGCAGCCGGTAAAGCCAAACGATAAGCCACTTCCCCAACTCGCTCTAAGATCTCATAAGGCCCTATAAACTTCTGGCTTAGCTTGCCTTTCTTCCCAAACCTCATAACTCCTCGCATAGGAGACACTTTCAGAAGAACCTTGTCCCCAACCTGAAACTCTATGTCCCGACGATGTAGATCTGCATAACTCTTCTGTCGATCCTGAGCTGCCCTCATCCGTTCCTAGATCATCTTAATCTGTTCCACCATCTCATGTATCATCTCTGGTCCTAAAACCACTGCCTCAGCGCTATCGTCCCAACAGATCGGACTCCTACATCTCCTCCCATACAAAGCCTCAAACGGTGCCATACCAAAACTAGTGTGATAGCTGTTGTTGTAAGAAAACTCTATTAAGTCCAACCTCTGCTCCCAGCTACCACCAAAATCCATCACACAAGCTCGCAACATATCCTCAAGAGTCTTGATTGTTCTCTCGATCTGCCCGTCTCGCAGGATGAAATGTTGTACTCATCTTCAAAGCCGTTCCCAACGATTCCTGCAACTCCTTCCAAAACCTTGATATAAACCTCGCATCTCCGCGCGGACACTATGTCCTTAGGGACTCCATGTAACTTAAGCACGTTCTTTCGATAGGCCATAGCCAATTGTGCCTTAGTCCATGTATCTTTCATTGGAACAAAGTGAGCTGACTTGGTCAACCGATCCACTATCACCCAAATCATATTGTTACCTTGTTGACTCTTAGGTAAACCCACAATGAAATCCATGGAAATGGATTCCCACTTCCACTCAGGCACCTCCAAAGACTGAACCTTACCTTGTGGTCTTCTCTGTTCCCCTTTAACTCTCTGGCATGTCAAACAACGGGACACAAACTCAGCTATCTCTTTCTTCATCCCAGGCCACCAAAACGTTTTCTTCAAATCCTTGTAAAGCTTGTCTCCACCCGGATGAACTGAATATGGTGTGCAATGCGCTTCTGTCATGATTGTCTTTTTCAACTCCTCGTCATTAGGAACACACCACCTACCATCAAACCTCAAGCTACCATCTGTATGAATGGAAAACCGGGACACTGTCCCTTTCTCTACTCCAGCTCTCCACTCAACTATCTTAGGATCCAAAGCCTGCTTATCCCGAATGTCATCATAAAACTCCATATGCACTGTCATATCACCCATAGCATCTCCTTTCTGCATCATATGTATCCCAAAGCTCGCTACCTCATCTCTCAGCCTCATCAAAGATAGAGCTGTACACAAAGAATGTACACTCTTCCTACTCAAAGCATCAGCAACAACATTGGCTTTTCCTTCATGGTAGATGATTTCCATGTCGTAATCACCAATCAGCTCCATCCACCTCCTCTGTCTCATGTTCAACTCCTTCTGCGTGAAGATGTACTTGAGACTCTTGTGATCAGAAAATACCTTAAAGATTGCTCCATAAAGGTAGTGCCTCCAAATCTTGAGAGCAAACACCACTGCACCCAACTCCAGGTCATGAGTAGGGTAGTTCTCCTCATAAGGCTTCAACTGCCTAGAAGCATAGGCAATTACTTTACCATTCTGCATCAACACACATCCCAACCCATTCTTCGAGGCATCTGTATAGACCTCGAAATTCTCGCTCCCTTCAGGTAATGCCAAGACAGGAGCTGTGGTCAAACGCTCCTTTAAGGTTTGGAACGCCGTCTCACAACTCTCATCCCAACGAAACCTGTTCTCTTTCCTCATCAACGCCGTCATCGGTCTAGCTATCTTGGAGAAATCTTTCACGAACCGTCTCGTAGTATCCAAATAAACCCAAGAAACTCCTAACCTCAAACATTCTTCTGCTTCCCACTTTGTCACCGCCTCAATCTTCGCCGGATCCACAGCTACCCCATCTTTAGAGATTACATGCCCCAGAAAGGCAACTTTCTCTAACCAGAACTCACACTTGGACAGCTTAGCATACAACTCATGATCCCTCAAAGTCTGCAACACGATCCTCAGATGCTCCTCATGCTCCTCCTTAGTCTTAGAGTAGACTAAGATGTCATCGATAAACACTACTACGAACTGATCCAAGAACTGTCTGAAGATCCTATTCATCAAATCCATAAACACTGCCGGCGCATTAGACAACCCAAATGGCATCACCACATACTCATAATGGCCATACCTCGACGTGAAAGTCGTCTTCGGTATGTCCACCTCTCTAATCTTCACCCGATGGTACCCCGACCTCAAATCAATCTTAGAAAAGACTGTTGCACCACTCAACCGATCAAACAGGTCATCTATCCTTGGCAAAGGATACTTGTTCTTTATCGTCACACGGTTCGGCTCCCGTAGTCTATGCATAACCTCAAAGTCCCATCTTTCTTCTTCACGAAAAGAACGGGTGCTCCCCAAGGCGATACACTTGGTCTAATGTATCCCTTCTCTATCAAATCATCCAACTGTTTCCTAAGTTCCTCCATCTCCTTAGGACCCATACGGTACGGTGCCTTAGAGATTGGCCCCGTCCCTGGCTTCAACTCAACGGTGAAATCTATCTCCCTCTTCGGTGGCAACCCCTAATCTCCTCCGAAAAACATCTCGCAAACTCTCCCACCACTGGTATCTCATCAACCGCCGGGCTCTCTATCCGGTCATCTCTCACATGGCACAAAATCGAGGACATCCCTTCCTCGAGATACGACTTCAAGGTGACAGATGCAATCAACTTAACTTTGGGTTTGACTAGAAACCCACGATAAGACACACTTACACCCTTAGGACCTCTTAGGGACACTTTCTTTTGATGACAGTCTATCTTAGCCTTATACTTTCCTAACCAATCCATCCCAACTATCATCTCAAAACCATTAAAAGGAAACTCTAGCAAGTCTACAGGGAAATCGACTTGCCCAACTATCAAAGATACATCTCTAAACAACCTCCCACACGATACAGACTCACCTGAAGGTATGAAAACTTGCTCCCTAACGGACTCATATACTCTCAACCCCAACTGTTTTACATGACTCGAAGACACAAACGATTGAGAAGCCCCCCAATCAAACAAAACAAACGTAGGAATACCATTAACAAGGAATGTACCGGTGATAACGTGCGCATCCTCCTCAGCTGCCTTCTTGTCCATCATGAACAACTTGCCACTGGTCTTCTGCCCACCTCCCTCGACAAGATTAGGCGATGCGGTCGGCTTAGCACCCGACCCTTGATTGTTGTTGTTGTTCATTGGTGTCTTCGATAAGAATTACCGCCGTTGCGGTTGCCTCCACTGGTAGCTCCGACCTCCCGGTTTGGCCATGATCCAAATGGTTCCGTTGCTCGCAAAGCTCGTGCAGTCTCTCGAAAAGATCCCTGTGCGCTCGTGCACTCATGTCTCTTGTGGCCTACGCCACCACAACCAAAGCAAGTCACTCCCCAGCTGTTGCTCACACTCCCACGACCTCGCCCAAAGGAAGTTCCAAAGACTAAACCCGCACCCGGAAGAAAATCCTTTAGACTGATTGTGGTTGCCTTTCTTGAAATTAGATTGGCCACCACCCTCGCTCTCCGACTTCCTCTTCTCTCCACCCGACCTCTCCCGAGCCATCTCCACTAGTCTCTCGGCTCTCCCGGCCCTCTCATACGCTTCCTTCACATCGCAAGGACTCCCACGGGTAACTTATCCATAATCTTCGTGGTTAGCCCTCTCTCAAACCTCAAAGCCGATTCTCCTCACTCAAACCCATATCCTCAAAGATATCCGGATTTCTCATTGAACCGCCCGTAGTACTCACCACAGACATCTCAACCGTCATCTTAAACTTATCGAACTCCTCTCTCAACTTACTCCTCACATGTTCTAGTACGAACTCCTTCCTCACAGCCCTACGAAACTCCTCCCAAGGTATAGCAGGTAACCCCCGGTTGGTATATATCTCCTTGGCACTCACTTTCACGGAATCCCACCACTTGCCACCGCCTCCCTCGGATAGAATGCAGCTGATCCACTCTCATCTCATCGTGACAAAAACTAAATCCAAAGATGTTCTCCATCTCCCTCAACCAACTATCAAGATGGTTAGGCTCCTCAACTCCCTTGTACTCCTTCGAGTTAAACCTCGCAATATAGAGGCTGACTTTAGCATGGTCAACCTCCTTCTCCTTACTCTTATCCTTGTCCTCATTCACTCTCTTCGGGTCTCGGAAGAGCGTCCGGTGTTCCAACATCTTGACGATGTCGTCCGTAGTCATAAGCTCAGCTCTCGCGTACAAAGCGTTTCTCTTGGGCGGCATCTTGAAGCTATATAAGAAAGGGATAAACATAAACACGCGTACTAAACTTCAAAACACGAAACGCGCGCCTTAACCTACTCGATCGAGTACCCAAACCCACTCGATCGAGTAACGGGCTACTCGATCGAGTGCCCCCATGTACTCGATCGAGTACCCAAACTCCAGAACCAAACAGACCTTCTGATCTCTAACCCACTCGATCGAGTATCTAGGCTACTCGATCGAGTGATTTCTACACGATCGAGTACCCCTAGTTACTCGATCGAGTGCCCCAAAACTCGATTCTGGACTCAAAATCGCCAAAAACCTACCCGATCGAGTCAGCCTCACTCGATCAAGTACCACCAATACGTAAGAGCTACCCGCATATTACGTCATATACTAACATGCTAACTTTATAAATCACATTATATCGCAACAATCATGCTATTAATTGCCACGTTGTAAAACATTCCATTATGCTATCATTTCATCAACAATGTCTATATATATATATAACATCACTTTTCTTTCATTTCATCAACTTCCAATTTCAACACCAACAATCACCACATTCCATCACATTGTTACGCAAGTTACTAAGCACACACATGACTCAACACACATTTCCCCCATGTGACCGGTTCAAAGTTGTAGGGCGACCCCCGCGACTTTAGGACGTCTTCCAAGCCTTTGCACTAGCTCCTACAACTTTCACCCCGGGTTCATTTTAATTGACTCCCTATGTTCATTAAGTTCATTGGTTACGTGTTTCGGGATCGTCGCTCGATACCATTTGTAACACCCCCATACTCCGAGTGCCTTACCAGACCACTGGTATGAAGACATCACCATCTCGGTTGCCCGAGGCATGATAATCAAATAGACAAAACAGAAACAACATTTATTATAAGTAGTTTAATGAATAAATACAATCCTTGAAACCAAACTGAAAGTACAATACATTATTCCAAACTATCTGTTCTCAATCAAATGTAAATAAATACTAAACTACAAATGGAAGACTCTATCGTCATGTCATGGCCATCCCAAATATCCCAAAGATCATCTCTATACTGCTCAATATCTGCTCACCATCCCCGAATGGATCACCGCAGTTTTTACAAAACAACACCGGGTCAAGACTAATCACACAATCAATATAAATAACAATAATAAGACAAACAGACAAACAATCACACACACACACATACACCACCAACTCCCATCATCTCAATACCGACCGTCCACCGACCACCGCCAGCTGGGGACCGCAGCCGTTCCCACCTAAGCCCCGCTCATCGTACGAGCGATAACCCCGTCCATTAATGTGCACATCCCCTTTCGTGGCGGGTTCCACGAAGGGCGAAACTAGGGCGTGAGATCACTCCCGCAAGTGACCCCACTCAGCCGAGAACGCATCTCGAGAACCATCAACAACACAACCACAAACACAATTACAAACACAATCATCATATCAAGCAACTAACTACAAAGACATGCATCACCAATATCCCATTATGGGACTAATACCGAGTAGGAAATCCTACCGGAAAGCACAACACGCAGACGGTATCTACAAACTGCCTCAAAACGCCTCTTCTATGAATTCTCCTCCTAACATATAACACATAAAGACTACCAATTACTTACTATTCACAAAACCCCAAATCCTAAATTAGGGTTTGACCAAACCTAGCAAAACATTATATAAATTATATTAAAAGCTTACCCTCGACGCAAGGAATCCAACGACACGAACTACGATACGAACCGACCGTCTCGAACTCCGGAATTGTTAAGGATGCGATTAGAAAGATGATCGATCGCTTTCTCTTTAAACAGTTTTAGGTTTTGGTAAAAGTGAATTAAAACAACGACGATTAAGTTTAAATACCCTAATCGCATAATTAACAAAACCCGCGAAAAACTCCCAAAAATCGGACACTCGATCGAGTACCCAAGGTACTCGATCGAGTACCTTTCACTCGATCGAGTGCCCCAACTACTCGATCGAGTGCCCAACAGTCGAAACTATTTTATTCTGCAACATACCCTTACTCGACAGAGTAAGGGCTACTCGATAGAGTACCCCCAAGACCATAAATACGGAGTATTACAATAAAGGATGTGAAATTAGACCTTCATTTGTTCGATGAAGTGATAATTAAACATTGCTTTCGTGAAACCAACAAGATTGCTGATTTCATGGCTTCTATTGGACATTCATGTCCCAACTCTTTCGAGGTGGTTTGAACGCTGGTGGCTTCAACTTACCTCACTCATTCGAAAGGATGAGATAGGTTGGTCTTAACCAAGAAGATCAACCTAATTTTCTTACCTTATAAAAAAAAACAAAAAGCTATCACCACAACTACTTCCTTGTAACCATCAACTAGCTTTCTTTGTAGAAAAAAAATACTCGCTCCAATTCTATATTTTCTTCCCTTTGTTTGTGGGCACGGATATTAAGGAGAATAAAATAAGAGTAAAAATGTTGGGAGGGTTTGGTGATATGAAAGATGGATGAATAATTAGGGGTTAAATAAATAATTGTGGGGCCAAAACATTAAGGAAATTAATAAAATATGAGTGATTGGGTGGGGTTTGGTGATAGGAGAGAGAGATGAATAAAATAACGGTTTTTCTATCCTATGCTCACTAGGCATATGATAAGAAAACAAAAAAGAAAATAATTAAATGATGTTTTTATGGGAACTTGCAATATTTCATTATTTTTAGTTTTCTTTACAAGAAATACATTTATTTCTTTCCCTTTTTGTTTTCTTATAGGTTAGAAAAACCCATAAAATAATAGTAAAAATTTCCAAAATAAGAAAGAGGAAGAAAACCTGAATAATCCGTTTTAAGAAATAGGGAAGAAAATATAGGATATGAGGGATTATGAATAGTAACATTTTTTTGCTTTCATTTGATTGTACCTTACAAATAAATAAATCAAGGTTGTGACTAAATATGTTCCCTCATCAAACTACACAAAACTCTACATTCCAAAACAGAAGACGGTGATCCAATAGCAATATATTCGAATTTTTTTCAAAAATAGGGTTTGAAACAAAAAATATTAACACAATAGGATTTTGTTGAAAGTTATTACTCAAAATGGGTCCACGTCACACCCGAACCTAGACCTGACAAACGGGTCAACCGGGTCGGGTTCGGGTCGGGCCATTTGGGTCATTCATTTCGGGTTTCTCAAATTTTCGGATTAGTTCGGATCGGGTCCGTTCATTTCGGTTACGGGTCTATTTCGGTTTGTTGGTCGGTGTGTTTCGGTCAAGCGGGTCGGGTTAATTCGGTCGCCATTTTCGGATCAAAGATTAAGAGAAGAGAGGCATTTCAAGTCTATTAGGGTCAATTAAAGTTATATTTTGTCGGGTCATTTTCGGGTTGAGTGGTTTCGGATTGGTCATTTCGCCGGGTCATTATTACGGGTCCATGAAAGCTCGGGTCATTTTCGGGTCGGGTCGGGTCACTTCGGGCTTTGGGTGTCATCATTCGGGTTCGGCAATTCGGTCAATTTCGGGTCTCGGTCATCCTTTTCGGGTCGGGTCAATCGGTTCAGGTTGATTTTGCCAGGTCTACCCGAACCTATACTTGTATTCAAGTCGCTTTCCCGCTAAGCGACTACGTGTTGGGTGACATGAAATTACAGTTGCTTTTAAGGGCCGGCTATTTTAGCCCAAGTCGCTTAGTGGCCCAGCGAGTGAGGCCCAAGTCGCTTAGGGGCCCAGCGACTACACTATTTTGCCAAAAAAAAAAGAATAATTGAAAAATGATCCTAACAGGAATCGAACCCATGGGCATTGACAATTATATTAATTATCCACTAACCACTGTACTAGGCGGAGACTTACATAGTAATTAGCACATCAATTTACTTATTCTTTTACTCGTAATCGCTGATCCTATTTTATCCTACGTTTATGATCTTTCAAGCGCTTTAAATAATCAAGCGATTACTCTCGTTGTGGTGGTTTGGAGGCGATTGTTCAAAGAGTTTGACGCGGGTTCGATTCCTTCATTATGCAATATTAGTTTTTTTTTTTTTCCAAAAATACTATTAAGTCGCTCACCGGTGAGCGTTTTCAACAGAAAACGTTGTCCGGCTAAGCGACTATAATCCGGAACGTAGCTCCACCAAAACCGAGCCTACGTGGACCCATTTTTGGTAATTACTTTCAAAGTTACCCCATTTTGTTAATTTGTTTGTTATTAAACCCCATTTTGGAAAAACATTCTATATATTCCTCCAAAAGAAACAGCTAGCAACATTGCTTTCCCATACAAGTATACAACCTTTCAAATATCAATTTATTTCAATTTCCATAATCATGATTAGACAATACTATAAACATTTTATATACAAACATGAACAAGAAGAGAGTTGTCACAATTTCTCCACTTTCCCTAAATAATTGGAAGTGCATTGGCCAAAAAATGTCTAACACATACCTTAACAGAAACATGCCAATCACCTCCTTTGACAAGAACTAGACACAATTGGATGAGTTACCTACAATAGCATTGCCGGCAACGCCAACTACTGTGGAGGATTAGTCTCAGGCTTGACCATTGATGGAGGCTCAAATGACTGTGGTAGTGATTGAAAGATGGCTGAGGCGAGCGATATGGGCATCATGCAAAGTGCCTTTGACTGAAGAAATTGCATAGCTGCTCCTATGTCTTCCTCCATCAGTTTTGCTACTTGTTGCTCTGTTCCATCATTTGACCATTTACTCCACGCTGCTTGACCGCCTTCAACATCTTGACCCTTTAGAAAACCAAAATCCCAGTTTGGTAATCAATATTAAATTCTATTTAGTCGTTTCACTTTAAAATTTTGCTTTTCACTTCTGTTAAATAATATTCGCAATAATTAAAGATTTGAATTTTTTTTTACTGTAAAGCGGACCCAAATCCTTATACGTAGATATACCAATGTTTATGTTACCTCAAAGGACGTTGGTGGGACATCAGCCACAAGCTGTGCCACAGCGCCAGCTCCTCCCAACCTACTCATGCTTAACACCTGATTCATGGGCCATTGGAGAGTTAATTGCTAAGAACTTCCTTACAAAAAAGAACATTTTTCAAACTTGATATGCAGAAAGTGGATAGAAATTCAGAATGAGATCATATAACCAGAATTTGGTGAAGGCCCAGGAAGAGTTTAACTGTTTAAGAGAAGTTACCTTGACTTGTAGCCTTAGAAATTTGACGTAATTAACGATTTCATCAAGCATTGCCGCCCTATCTGTCTGCAAAAGCACCAAAGATATTAAATCAAAATCTTACAGATGAAGCAGAAATAACATAATAAAACTTTTGTTTGCTTTCATTTCATAACTAAAAAATATAAACAGGATATACAGACCTTGTTGCAGCTCGGAACCAGTTCCTGTAAACCTCTCATTCGTTCAGCTATCCTTTCTCTACGTAACTACAACCTCAAACATACGTGATTTCTGTTAGTTCGAGTTGATGGTCAAAACTGAAACCATTAACTTTTGTTTTATGCCCTACATATCTCCATAAAAAAACAAGGTCGACCCGAAAAAAGGTTTACAATTTCCTGCTGATCATTATCATTTAAATTTCACATTAAAATGATTAGTATCAAAATTAAGCAAAGTGCACAAAAAACTTATTAAAGATGTTACTACACATACATTGATCTGCCATTGAAAGGATTTCTAGTATAGTAATTTGGTTCTCTAACAACTGATTTTTGATGGGATGCTTAACCAAGTACAAATTTCACATAGAGATTTACCCGTTCCGCAATGCTGTGTGGATCAGTGGCTTGGCCACGCCTCGCTCGCATTCTAGGGCGGGACGTTGGTGGGTGTGATACAGCTTGAGATGGTGCTGGTGCCCTGTGACCTTGAAAAGCCTATATTAACCATCATATAGATGCCATTAGTTGTTTTCAACGACCTACAGGCGGAAGTCAATTGCAAATGACAGAGATACAATTATCCAATCACTTTCTCCAGTTTTTTTCTTCCCCGCTGCTTATATAATGTGAGAGGATATTAGAAATGTGGGCAGAAAACCGACAAACAGGAGGAGTATTTCCAAACCTTCACAACATTGAATGTTGAAACTAGTATCGCTTGAAAAAAAAAAATGGAATTCAGAGCCTCTCCTCCAAATATTAAAGTTAGACCCCAAATAATGGAGTATTATCCGACAAACTAAAATACAGAATTCATTTCTCTTCAGAAAAACTCGATAGTTCAGTTGCAAATTCAAATTGTTATCAACCCACCTCAAAGAACCATGACACAAATGCAACAAGCCTGTTATTGTTTTAAAACAAGACTATTAAAGTAATAGACTTTGTGTCCCCTTGTTTTCAGGGCCGTGTTCTTAGAGCCTAATAGAGCAGTATGTATAGCTGTCCATGCCAAACTATCTGCACCGAGAGATAGGAAAAGAAAGCCATGGCTATCAACACGAGTAACACAGGGTCTCGTTTCACACCTTCTCCTCATAGCTACTTAGCATTTTACATAATACATGTGATTCAGGGTGCACGAGTTGGAATTTTAGAGAATATATGCAAAAATGATGTCAAGTTATCCAACATCATACAAAGCTGCAACAGAGAAACATCTAGATGGAAATTGGAATCTTAAGACATCGTATAATATGGATTTAATTCTGAGTATCTTATGAGAATCAGCACAAGATATAATTCATGTCGCCGACTTGGTGATTATGTAAGAGTATTGGCTCTTTTACAGCTGATTGACATGGCAACAAACAACACTTTCCAATATTCCAAACTACAGAATATGCTTCACAGCTTCATTCATGACTCGATACATCAGTATCAAGTTCTTCATTATGCCGCTAATCATGGAACAATAAATTAGGTTCTGCTTAACTACGCAGCGGAAAACTACAAACCCTTTAATCCTTTATTCACATCAAGGAAAAGACAGGAAAATATTGAAAAGAAAAGACTGAGATCAAAAGAATAAAGGGGTAGCACAATTTTATTATTTGTATTAGCAAGTTGAAATTAATTAATGTAATGGTACCACAAAAAAGCTTGGACTTATACTAGAAAAGCAAAGGCTGTGAATTGGTCAATATCATATTCTTTACATACACCATTTTATTTTTTGAACTTGAGTGTCAACTCTTAGAATTATAATTTGGACATGATGAAGAAATTAAGCATGCGGGCTCCACCCGCTTCTTTTCCTCTTTGACAACGGCATCAAAGAGACAGTGGATGAGTAGGACACTTACCTCTTACTCTTTGATTGAGAATGTATGTAAAGAAGACTATGATATCCCAATAATTTGACGATATTTGAAGCAAACTTCTACCCATTTTCTCGGTGTTAAAGGTCTGGTTCTTTAAGGGAAATGAAATTGTTCGCACTAATATTGTTTCAATGCTTCACTCTTGACTTTTATACTACAATACTGTTTATGCCTATAGCTATTCTGTGTCGCCGTAGATTATATACTAATCAACACAAAAGAGAAAGGAAAAAAGATCACTAAGCGGGAGGGAAAATTAAGAACATATATACTGTATTTGACAAAAAAAAAAAGAGGTTAATATGGTCGGAAGAATTCACCTGTTGAACATGAACAGATGGAGGAGGAGCGCGAATAGAGTGAGATTGCAGCTGACTAAACGCTGGGAATAAGTTTGTGAAATGCAATGACTCGTTCTCCTGTTAGACACCACAAAACACTATTTGTTCAGTCATCATATATACTACCTCATGAATGTACATGATCAATAACTGTCTCTATTTTTGACAGGAAGAACAAAACAGGAAAATTTTTGGCCAGGCTGAAGTACAAAGAGTATTGTCTTAAAATGTTTCCTAGTCAGACCTCAGACATAACTTACTGCAACATCTCAATGTGGCGATATTGTCACGCACACCATCCGACACTTGGGGGCTTTATTTTAGACCAACAAATGAACATTTTGACAATATAATATTGTTCAATACTCTTGCATGCCTCGTACACGACACTTGCAGTAAAATCGGACAAATGTCGCTCGGAAAGGGAAAACTCTAATGTAAAGGAAACGTTAGCAAATACCACATGCAGTGGTGCTACAACATGAATGTCAACATCGGTTATTGTCAATCCCGCTAAAATTGTTGTAAGAGAAAACAATGAAGGGCAGATTCAAACAAGTTCCAAAGATAAGTTACTCCCAAAACAATGTCCAAAAGAATTAAGGTAGACCTTGATAGAGTAGTGAATATGTGAAAAGGATATAAAGACATGATATATACCCAAGGACGTAATAAGTCCCAACACAAGCTGCCAAAGACTGCCACCCCTCCACCAATTCCTATTTCATAAAACCCAATCATTCATTCATTCTACGAAAAGAGAAAAAGCCAACATAGGTTTTTGTGAACGAAGAAGGATATATCAATCAATCTTAAGAATAAAATGGGTCACATAATACCCCCATTTGCATAGATTGGACAAACCTTTTGCTACTCTCAATCCATTCTGTTTTTGTCTCATGTGTAACATTTGACCCTCTTACGGTTAACACGGATATGCCCGTTTTAAATGAGAATTTGTGAAAAGCCAATCACTCATACCAGTACTACCATCTTTCCATCTTATGTTATATCTCTCTTTTTTAAGTTAAAAAACCATCTTATGTTATTTTAGTATGACGCCAATCCATCCAGCTCAAGAACTCATCCACCTACCCACAAGCCTACAAACCGACTAAAAACTAAAATGCAATACTCATACTAATCACAATCTTTATCATATAACCATATCCGTTTCCGTCTCATACCAGAACTTGTTTTTACACATACATACAATCACCTCACACTATAATAATTGGTAAATTTAAATAAATAATAAATCCTTCCTGAAATAGTGGTCTCGCACAAGATACTACAACTATAAGCACAATTGTTGTACATATTTACCATTTTATTAGTTATCATACTAACCAAAAAGCTTAACCTGATAGGCGCGGTCCAATAATTAATTATTATACCTTAATACATTTACTATGATTGTTATGTCTCATATATTTAGAGTACAAAATTATACATTTAAAAGAGGAGTACTAAAACAAACATTAGAGTAGAAATGGAGGCAGTCTAGCCTAGTGGTTAAGACAGAAGTACTAGACGACAAGTTACGTATACGAAGTAGACAAACAAATAGACAGATGGAGTGTAAAGAGAAGAACTCACATTGATCCCGGAAGAAGATGAAGCAACATTATTAGAAGAGGTTCCGTGATCCAAATTAAGGCCTAAGGGTAAACCCAAACCCATACCACCACCTGTAAACCCACCAATACCAAGCCCAAGCCCATCAACCTGGCCCAAACCCAATAACATTGAAGACGGAGCATGATCACTTCCAACAAACCTATCAACATGATTATCAACTCCACCTGAATTATAACCAGGAACTGACAATATCTGCTCAAAAAACTCATCACCTAATCCTTCACTTCCTTCATTATTCGCCATTTTCCGGACTCAAGTTTTAATTTTTTTGAATAATTGATTGGTGGGGGTTTTTGAAGGTATAACGAACTGCTTGTCAATGGGGGAAGAGAGAACAAACGAACAGAGTACATGGAGGAATTAAGAATTGAAATTTGTGTGGGCTTGGCTCTTGCTCTTATATAAGTGAGGATGTCTTATTTTATTTTTTGGTCCGACTTTTTTAAAACACAAATTGTTGTATAAGACTATTTTATCCATAATACTAGCCCAATAATTAAAAGTCCAAATAATTAATTAATAAACATGTAAAAAGTTATTTTATTTTGATAACCTAAAATTTTATATTGATAAATTGTATATTTAGATATATTAGTTTTTATTATAAAATGTCGGGTCGTTGAAATAAAATTAAAATATAAATAAGAGAAAATTGTTGATTACAGTCTTTTAAAAATCACTTTTTGAAAATTACAGCCTTATAATTTTTTTTTTGAAAATTACATCCAAAATATTACTTTTCTTCTAAAATTGCACCAACTTGAGGTTTTTGGTGAATTTTGATGATGTTTTTATGATGTTTGGGGTGATTAATTGGTTTGTGTTAAGGAGAGGTAAGAAATCCTGGTAAGAGGCTCTCAAATAATAAAGGGTACATCATAAAAACATCATCAAAATTCACCAAAAACCTCAAGTTGGTGCAATTTTAGAAGAAAAGTAATACTTTGGATGTAATTTTCAAAAAAAAATTATAAAAAGTAATTTTCAAAAAGTGATTTTTAAAAATAATGTCAACAATTTTCTCTATAAATAAATATAATTGTTTTCTTTGGGCTTTCTCCTTTTAGGTGGGTCCCATCTTTATAGACTATCCAATAGGAGAGTTGTTGCTTTTAAAACTAGTCATTCTACGATCGGGTTAGTCGGGCTAGATAACGTTGTAGGTGCCTAGGTGGAGCTAGTAATTTTACGGAATTACTTTTTCACTTACGAACTTTACTCTTTCACATACACTTTTTCATAAATTTTCCTTAGCATACCTTTTTTCCTAAACTTAATCAAATTAACTCTTACATATACCTTTTTTTTCCTAAAATCGAATCTAATTGCACTATAAGTTTGAACAATGGGTTATAATTCTCCAATTAGCAAAGTAATTTTGTTGTTTAACAATTATTAATATGTGTTTGTTGAAATTATTAGAATTTATCAATTACCAATTAGAAAAATTAATGTTTATGCCTCTACGGGGTATTATCGATTAATGTTTACTCTTCTTATTATGTGCTTTTATTGTGTCGTTGTTCGCACCAATTGATGAATTTTGTCATAGTGTGTTTACTAATGAATTAATGCTCACTTGTTTAATCTAATGTGTGTAACAACGATATTGCAATCGTTGGCTTTATGCCATCACATCTAGAGGTATAATCGGGTCAGTTGGGTCGGGTTTGAGTCGGGCATATCGGGTTCGGGCCACATCGGGTTAGCATATTCTTTCGGGTCGAGCCGGTCGTTATCGCCGGGTCATTTCGGTCAAATGATGTATCGGGCCGGGTCGGGTCATTATCGGATCCAATAACTTAATCGCATTACTATAATTTTTTACCATTGAATTTAATTTTTAACCTATTATTTGGTTTTATTACTTCAATACTAAGTCAAACATATCAATCTAAACACAAAATCACTTTCATTTTGATCAAACTTAAGCTTAATAGTTGTCGGATCGGATCGGCCCGGGTCAATATCGGGTCGGGTCCTGTGCCGGTCGATCGGCGATAATCGGGTCGTGTCGGGTTACGAGTCGTCATCGGGTCGGGTCGGATCGATTTTGGGTCGTAATATTTTCGGTCTGTCGGGTGGGGTTTGCTCGGGTTCGGGTCGGGTCAGACTTGCCATCTCTAATCATATCAACAAATTTGTCCTGTGACCTATGTTATTTGCTGAGTTGCTGCAGAATTTTCTCATCCATAAATGTATTTAAAGACTGTTTTGGTGGTAATTATTCCATTGTGTCGAATGGGAGAGCGGTGGTCGGGGTAGGGCCGTAGGGGAGGGGGAGTGCGGTGTTGGTGGTGAAGGGAGATGAGGGAAGGAGAAAAAATCAATTGGGTGAGGTAACAAAAAAAATGAGAAGGGTAAAATTGTAAAAGGCATATGTAAAAGAGTAAAATCCGTATGTGAAAAAGTACGTCCCTATTTTTATTACCACCCTAGTAATTTGACCAAAAATCCTTAACTTTACCCCAATTTTGAAGCGTTTCTATGCTAAATTTGCTCTATAATCAATTTGCATTTATGAACTTTACTCATGGCTTTGCTAGATTCTTGTAGAATTTCACACATATCTAGGTAAAATAGGAGATCGAGTAAAAGCCGGAACCAATTGCAAGAAGGGAAGTAGAGAATTGAAGCCGTTTTAAAGCCTTTCTAAGCCTTATGGGTGTATCCACTTCAGGCAAGGAGCAACTAAGACTCGTAGGGTGTATCTTTTTACTCCTATGGGTGTATTGGGCTAAACGTGGGTGTATTGACTTCAGGCAGGGTGCAACAAGATCTCGTAGGGTGTATCTTTTTAGCCTTGTGGGTGTAATTTTTGAAGCATTGGTGTAATGGGGGTCCATCCGGTGTAAAAGAGACACGACCGACGTATTGATACAACGGATGGACCCGTGTTTTGGGTATGCAGGCCATCTTCCATGACTAGAAGGTCCTGTAGAGGTCAACCTATTGAGATTGATCACGAGAATAAAGCAACGGCAAGAAGGTTAAACACTCAAAGAAGAAGAGGGATTCAAAATCTTAAGGTAGAGGAAGATTTGATGGAAGAGGTACTCATACAACAAGAAGCTTTCGAGAATCCCTTTGGTTTACTTGAGGAAGCCATCATGGCTGAACCGGTACCCATGAGAGACCGTTTAGCTCCTAAAATGGTGATTAATCCAAGCATTGTCAAGCCACCCATCCAGGCCAATAACTTTGATTTGAAGGCTACATTGTTACAACTAGTTCAAGGAAACCAATTTAAAGTGGGAGCAACCGAAAACCCTAACGAACACATCTACGATTTCTTTGATAGTTGTGACATGTACAAGGCAAACGATGTTTCAGATGATGTTATTCGCCTTAGGTTATTCCCTCATTCCTTGAGAGGGAGTGCCAAGGAATGGCTTAAAAGTTGCGCCCCGACTCTCTAAGAACTTGGGATGATATTTCAAAGGCCTTCTTAAAGAAGTATTTCCCACCTCAAAGGACCGCTAGGATCAAGAGTGAACTTCAAGGGTTCACTCAACTTGAAGATGAAACCCTTTATGACGAATGGTAAAGATACAAAGCACTTCAAAGACTATGTTCACACCATGGAATTGGGATGATGAACTCATCAACAATTTCTATGAAGGGTTGACTAATGATCGAGTTGAAGATGAACTTGGATTCCGGTTCCAGAAAATGAGCTCTTGATAATATTTATCACAAGACGTCTAAGGAACTCATTGAGGAAGTGGCATCAAGAACATTCCATTGGAGTAATGATCGCCATAAGAGAAAGGGTAAACCAAGTGCCGAGTCGGTGAACAACTTGGAGGTTAAGGGGATGTTTGTTGAACTCAAGCAATGGGTGGCTTTGCTAATGGTGTGTGGGAGATGTGAATTTAATGGAACAAGTAAATGGTGTGTGGGAGTCAAGCCCCGCTAGACAAGCTTTCATCAACAATCAATACCATCCTGGATTGAGAAACCACCCAAACTTTTCCTATGCTTCACAAAATACCCAAACCCCACTTTCCAACAAAAGCTAAAATTTACAATCACCTTCCAAGCTCAAAAACAAACTCAAGCCTTCAACCAATGACCACCCAGTTTTCAAGGAAGAACCTTTCAACTAAGACAACATTTTCAACCACTTAACCAATTTATCACCAAACCACCCAACAAACATTTCAATAAAATTCCCAACCATTACAACAAGCTACTCCACCCAAATCAAACTTGGAGCTCATGATGAAGTAAATGATGACAACCCAAACACAATTCATTACCCACTCTAACCAAAAACAAGAGGAGACCAATATTCTATAAACTAATTGAGGACTCAAATGCAAGCTTCCCAACGAATAATGGATAACCAAATCTCACAATTGTCTTATCATGTGAGTCAATTGCAAAGTCCAAATGGCAAGTTTCCGGGCAAGACCGAAAGAAACCCAAAAACGGTTAATGATAGCATTTGAGAAGTTGTAAAGAATTGGAAGACTGAGTCTTCATTAAGAAAAGGAAGAGCAGTAAACCGGAGGTGGAGCATGAAACCACGAAGGAAGTTGAAGAAGAGCTAGTTGAGATCGTGGTGGAAACATCCAAGGTAGTTGATGAACCACCCAAGGTGGTTGAAGAACCCGAACAACATGTTCTAAAGCCATATGTGCCACCAATCCCTTTTCCTCAATGGTTGGCAAGAGCAAAACTTGAGCAAAAATATTGGAAGTTCTTGGAGATGATGAAGGGAATGAGCATCACTATTCCTTTCATTGATGCTATCAAAGAAATTCCAACTTATGGGAAATTCTTGAAGGGATTGATTTATAACAAGAACACCTTGAATGCATCAACAATGGTGAATTTGTCTAAAGAATGTAGTGTCATTCTAATGAATGAGTTACCCCAAAAGCTTGAAGACCGGGGAGTTTCTCAATACCATGTGCTATTGGGACCATTCACATTGAAAGGGCCCTATGTGACTTGGGGGCTAGCATTTGCCTCATGCCACTCAAGATTTTCAAGAAGTTTGAGGATTTTGAACTCTCCCTACCTAAGGTATCTTTGCAACTAGCACATAGGTCGGTGAGGTATCATATTGGTCTTGTGGAGGATGTTCCACTCAAGTTAGGGAAGCTTGTGATACCTTGTGATTTTTATATCATGGATATCCCAAATACGCCAATATTCTGATCATATTAAGGCGCCCTTGCCTTGCTAACCCGGGGTGAGGGGGGGAGTACCTTGATTGATGTTAAAAATGGGAAACTCTCTCTCCAAGTTGGTGAGGATAAAATTGAGTTTTCATTGAATAAGGCTATGAATGAGCCTTTGGATGGAAAAGCTTGTTATATGGTTGATATCCTTGAATAATGTATTGAGGAAAAGCAAGTTGAAAGGGATAATAGTCTACAAGGGTTTATTAAGGGCAAGATGAAGGATTGCAAGGCGCACAAGGAGTATGCATTGGCTTTGGAATCAACAATCTTGGAAGATTCAAACAAAGAATTTGAAACCTAAAGGAAGGATGGTAAAGAAGAGGAGATATCCACGCCTCCTCAAGTGGAGTTGAAACTTTTTCCTCTACTCTTAAACATGCTTTTCTTAGTTCTAATGACACATACCTCCATTATTGTCAATAACGCACTCAATGACACCGAACTTCAGAAATTGGTTATTGTTATGAGAAAATATAAGGATGTCATTGGGTACTCAATTGACGATATTAAGGGAATTAACCCTTCATTTTGAACTCATCGCATTCATTTAGAGAATGAGGGTTCATAATCCATTGAGCCTCAATGCCGTCTTAACCCCACATTGAAAGAGGTGGTTAGGAAGGAGGTGGTGAAGCTTTATGATGCAAGTATCATTTATCATATCTCCGATTTGCATTGGTGAGTCTGGTACATATTGCGCCAAAAAAAGGGTGGTGTCACGGTGGTGACTAACGAAAAAAATGAGTTAATCCCAACAATAATCACAATAGGTTGGAGGATGTGTATAGACTATAGACGCCTTAATAAGGGGACTAGGAAAGACAATTTTCCCCTTCCCTTTCTTGACCAAATATTGGAAAGACTTGCCCAACATTCTCATTTTTGTTATTTAGACGAGTTTTTGGGATTTTTCCAAATCCCAATTCACTCTAATGACCAAGAAAAAACTACATTCACATGTCCTTTCGACACCTTTTCCTATAGGCGTTGATGTGACTCATATTTGTGCACATTTAGTCCCCAAACTAGCCTCGTTCCTATGCTTTATAGTGCTTATTAGGGTCGTTTTTTATCTTTAGTTCCCTAATTTGCATATTCTTTGAGGTTTTGTGTCCTTGGCAGGAGAGAATTTCTAGCCTTGCATTTGTGGAGCAAAGTGAAGCTAAATGAAGTGCATCAAATGACCGAGCATCAAAGAGGAGACCAATACTAAAGGCCTAAGTGAATAAATCAAGTAGAATGGGCAATGATGAAGACCCCCACGACCCCTCAACGATCCCTACGGATCCTTAGGCAGTCAAAAGAAGAAGAAGAGCTGATCAAAGATCCGGGCGTTTCGAGCTCAAGTTGGGCGTCTCAAGCCTGAATCCGGGCGTCTTATCGTCAGGTCGAGCGGATCCCTAGGCAGCACGAGCTTGCTTCAAGGTCAAGTCGGGCGGCTTCTTATGGGACTTGCAAGGCACTAATCTTCTTCTTAGGGACTTAATCATCATTTAAGCTCTTAGTTACCCTAATACTTGTACTTAGTATAAATACCCCCATTGTGTTAAGGGATTAAGAACCAAGTTAGAATATAGTTTTAATCAAGTTTATACATTATTAATCAAGTTTTAATCAAGTTGTATTCACTCAATTCAATATTAATCAAATCTTAATTCCTGTTTAATCATTCAAGTGTTCTTAGTTTTAGTTGGGTAATTTGAAGACTACTTGGGGTTTAGTGAAGACTTGACAACTCTTTATCATTCATCAAGTGTTCTTCTATTATTCTTTGCTTATTATTCGGATCATCCTTAAGTTGGTATAATCTATTTTACCCTTTGCTTAATTAATTATTGCTTTACTCATTCACCATGTTTAACTTTGCTAATATGATTGACACCTTTATTAGCATGTTTACCATAGCCATGAGTGAGTAGTCTTCTAGCTAGGGTTAACGGGGAATTAGGGAAACTAAAACATGGGGATAGATCCATACTTAATCTAATATGCTTTCATAAGATTGCTTGCTTGTTGTAGTCTCAACTTATTTACATGTTATTCTTGATAAATTGCTTGATTGAAAACCTTGCATGCATAAATCTCTTATCCATTAAACAAGACTTTGAAGATATAAACTAACTCGAGTCTTTTTAGACCATGCATAAATTTGAATAGGAAGAAACTAAGTCAACTTGTAGGTGTTGTACAGTCTTGATCGACTCGGCTTCGGGACCCAAATCTTCCTAGGAATTGTATTACATAAACTAACTCGATTCCACTACAACAATAATTTGCTTGCAACTATGTAAACATGTTTGTATGATCAACACCATAAATCCCCTATGAACCCATGACACCTTAGCACCTTAATCAATTGTTTACAACCCCCATTTGTTTACTTGCTTCGTTTCTTTGCATTTCATTGATAAGTAGTTCAATCTGATACCTCAATCTTAACCCAATTTGTGACACCCTAAGACATAGCTCTCTACAACCGATAAACTTAATTCAATACCCGTCCTTTAGGATCCGACCTTTACTTGAAATTCTACTAAGAGTAGTTTGTTTAGATTATAAATAATATTTTGGTTGGTTAGCTTAGACGACAGAGTTTTAAACCGCACCAAAAATGGCGCCGTTGCCGGGGACGGTGTTCAATTGAATTGTTATTCGTTGTTTTTAGTTGTTTCTTTCTTAACCTTGGGGAAGTCAAATTCCTCAAGGTAGTTTTAATTGTTTCTTAGTTGTTTGCTTTTTGCATGTCTAGGAGATCACAAGGTAGACCTTTGCCTATTGATCCCGAAATTGAAAGAACCTTGACCAACATTAGAAGAACCGTTAGAGGGGCTTCAACAAGTTTGGGTATTGGAGAACTTGTGGACATTGGTATTGTCCAATCGGATAATGTTGAGTTTACCAACCCTTTTTCAAGAGAAGGAGAGGAGAACTCAATTCAAAACCAACCACAAAATTAACCCACAATGCTTAAATTTTCATCTCATTCCGTACCAACTGAGGAGAACCTACCAAATGGTACTCCTACACCACCACATCTAACCGGTAATTTCATTGTCAAATCCACATTCATACAATTAGTTGAGAGAAGTCAATTTGGAGGGATGCCTAGCGAAGATCCTCATCTACATATGGAAACTTTTTGTGACTATTATGATGCAATCTCTCAAACCGGAGTGACCCAAGACCAAATTCGATGGGTGTTGTTTCCTTTTTCCTTGATCGGAACCGCAAAGCAATGGTTAAACAAACCTAGACAAGGCTACCCTTGGAATTGATTCATGGAAGAAGTTAGCACTTTCTTTCTACAAGAAGTTCTATCCTCCGGAGAAGACTAACATGTTTAGAGCCCAAATCACCGGGTTCAAGCAAAGGGGTGAAGAATCCTTATATGAGGCTTGGGAGAGATTCAAGGATACATGTCGCTCTTGTCCTCACCATGGACTGAGCGAGTGGTTCCTCGTCCAACAGTTTTGGAATGGCTTATATGAAGACTCACGAAATGTGCTTAATATGAGCTATAATGGGAGATTCACCGAGGTTGATGACAACCAAACATGGGCTAAAATCGAAGAAATGGCAGTTCATAACTCCCAATATAGTAGGCCAAGAAAAGCCACTAGAGGAGGGAAGCATGAGGTAGACTCCATCACACAATTGGGTGCTCAACTAAGTGCTCACATCGAGACCATAAACTTGAAGTTTGAGAAGGCCATGGCCAAGCTTGATGAAGCTTCCCAATCAGCCAAACAACATGTTAATGCTATGATGATTGCGACATCCTCAATCCCAAATGGAGTGTATGAGAGTTTTGTAACCTTGGGACACGATCAACACGAATGTAGGGGAACAAGTGAACAAGTGAATGCTTTCCAAGCATACAAAAATGGCACCCCTTATTCCAATTATTAAAATGAGAATACCAAATTCCATCCAAATCTCTCATACAAGAGCCAAAATGTCCGAAACCCTCAACCCACATATACACCCCCTCCAATGAGAAATCCTACTCAAAGACCATACTACAATCAACCCAATGATCAAGCTTTTGATGTTCAAAAGGCGGTCCTCCAAATGCAAAAGAGCCAACCAGATTTCTTTGCTCAAATGCAAAGGGATAGCCAAGCCAAAGACACTACCATCAACAATATCCCTGCTCACACAAAAATGTTGGAGACTCAATTGTCTCAATTGACCTCTTTTAGCTCCCAAAGACAAAAGGGACAAAAGTTGGAAACCATTGCCTTCACAAATATTAGTAGTGCAATTCTTCAAGGGAATTCTCCTCCAAAGCTCAAAGATCCGGGAAGTTTCTCCATTCCATGTACCATTGATGACACCACAATTAACAAGGCACTATGTGATCTAGGTGCAAGTGTGAGTGTCATGCCATATTCGGTATGTGAAAGAGTAGGGGTGAGAGAGCTCAAGTTCACCAACATGACCTTACATATGGCGGATATTTCAACAAAGAAACCACTAGGGGTATGGGAAGATGTACCCGTGAGAGTTGGAAAATTCATTATACCGGTGGACTTTGTAATTGTTGATATGGAAGAATATTCCAACATTCCAATCATTTTATGAAGACCATTCCTACACACCGCCAGAGCGGTGATTGATGTGAAACATGGAGAGCTCACACTTGAAGTAGGTGATGAAACAATCACCTCCAATCTTGATAAAACTATGAGAGCTCCCAACTTGTTTGAGCCATGCTTTATGGTTGATCACTACACTCGGGAGGGTGACAAGAAGAAGATGGAATTTCCATCCAAAGAACAAGGGAAAGATAGAAATCTCAAGGAAAAGGGCAAAGACCACCACCCAATTGGAAGAAATATATTGATGATGTTGAAATAGCTCTATTCGGAGAGCATGGAATTTTTCACAACAAGAATGAGAGCTTGAATTGCTCACCCATAACAAGTATAGATGGAGGCCTCATTGACCATGATGACAAGGAAGAAGAGTTACTCTTGTCAACTCATGATCCACCCAACATAGGGAAAGAAGCAAGAGAAGCATGCGGTCTATGGGATAACGAGTTTGAAGGACTTGTTAACCCATACATTGGGAATGCTACGACTCTAGACCAAGGCTATGTAGACCCTTGTCACCTCTTTGACTTGGATTACTACGTCAATGAAGACAACAACGTGCAAAGGTCCATGCAAGACCTTCATCATGAAAATGAACAAGCGTTTGACTACTTCAACAAGGTGTTGAGCAACATCAACAACACATTGGCTTTGCCCCCTTGACACCTCTCATAAGAAGGAGAGTTTGGTGGAGTCCTCTATAAACCACCATTTGTAAGTATTCTAACCCTTTAACTTGCATTTCATTTAACTTGTACACTATTCATTAACTTGTGTGACAAGAGAGCAAGTGAGGGAGGGATTTTAATGTTTGTTGAATGTGTAGTGTTTGATGATTAAGTGTGGGGAAGCATTTGCCTAGGTTAACAAATCCTTTGCGATGCTACCCAAGAAGAAATGACAAAGAAAAGAAGAAGAATTGATGCGGGAGAATATCCCCACGGGCGACTGAGCTCGTGAGGACGGGGAAAGAGGCACAAAATGAAATTTTGCTCTGGAAAGGAATATGCCCAACCCGACACCAGCTCGAGCGTCCCACCGCTCAGTCGCTCGACCTCAGCTCAAGTCGTGGGTCTTGAAGGAGCTCTCAATTGTTAAATTTTGCAGACCGGACGATAATCTGCCCGTCCCAATCTCAAGTCGAGCGAGCCAAAAAAAACGCCCGACTTGCCTTCAGGATGCCCGTCTCCAGAGCCAAGCAGATTGTTGATTTTTCACTGGTTAAAAATCCGCCTGACTCCACCCCAATCCGCTCGTCCCTACCTGCTACATCAACAAAACACGGGACTCACCCATCTTCTTCATTTCATTTCCTTTATTCAAACAGAAATACAAAAATTTACCTCACTTCAACCATCAATCCCCTCATTCAAAAACACCAATCTCTCATCCAAATTCACCATAATCAAGTCTAAATTTGCTCAAATAAAAAACAAATCACTCCTTTATCAACAATAAGACCATTCAAACAACAATTTCTTCACAAAATCAATCAATTCCTCTAGGGTTGGGTAAAAATCCGAAAATCCCCAAATTGATTGGGCATTCAATTGAAACTTGAAGAAGAAAGAAGCATTCAAGCATAAACTTGGTTTGTTTTGTTGATACTAATTTGAAAGGAGAATAGCCTTGGCAAGGATCAAATGAGGCAACAAGGAAACAAAGACACCAATTTTATCCAAGAGACAACAAGCTCTTGCATCAAGGGCATTGGTCTTGGTTCAACAAAGGGAGCAAGCCTCGTCAACTGTCAATGTTAACGAGGAAGCTACTACTTCTATCCCGGAGGTTGAAAAATTGAAGAATTATCCAGAGGTAACTTTCATATCCGATAAGCATAGGCTTGCATTCGAATCCCTAGCCAAGAAAAAGATTCTAGCTACTAAATTTGTATGTCAAGATGCTTTGAGTAAATTGGGTGTTCTTGAGCAAACAAAGGCATTTTTCGAGTCTATGGGGTTATCCACCCTCTTTGAAATGAATGAACTAAAATACCCCTCTTTGACATTGGAATTCATTAGTTCCTTAAGGGAGTATAAAATTGAGACTCGAGATTATGTAGAATTCCGTCTCGAAAACAAGACTAGAACAATGCATAAAAGTGATTTTGGTAAAGTGTTTGGGCTTAAGAACCATGACCGATTCAACAAGAAACCTTTGGGGTTTGATGCCAAACCACTTTCAAAAGCCATCTCCGGTCGCGATTTTTCTACTTTCAAGGAGTGCTATGCCTTGTACATTCATCATCCGGGTATTAGGTATTGGCACAAGTTCGTGGCTAACACTTTGATTGCTAGAAAGGAAGCCAATAACTTAACCAAATTAGACTTTGTCTACCTTGAGTCCTTTTTGAATGTTGATGGGAAGTCCAAAAGTGGGTACAATGTTCTTCAATTATTGATCAAGAGATGGTTGGACATTGAGAATGGTAAAGATGGCGCGGCTTTCATTGTTAATGGAGGCTTGATGACGAGATTGGCAAGGCATTTAACCCGGATTTCAACAAAGTTAACACTTATAAATTGGTTAAAGGAAGCCAGCTTCTTGATATGAACAATCTAATCCACAAGTTTCAATGGGTCAAGCATGAAAACTTGGACCATAAGTATGAGTGGCTCATCAAGGAAGCCAATTCAATTGTCCTACCAAGCAAGATTTATCGCATCTCCACCCGCCGAACCAACTACCTTATTCCCGTTTCTAAAAGTGTCGAGCGCATCATCAAGCAAAAATAAAATCCAAGTAAAGAGACCTCCTCCTCCATTGTTACACCACCTTATCCCTTTGCCTACCACGAGTTCAAACCAAGTGATGTTACGGTGGGCAATGACTATTTGACACAATTAATGCAACATATGCATAAGGAAGCATACAATGATTGGGTGAATGCCTACTACGCCTAATATCCACCCCTTTTATATCTTGCTACGCAAGGACTCCTTGATCCTTCGAGTTCTTTGCCAAATTGGGTGGATGGGAAAGGGTTCTTTCCTAATGCTTCTCAAGATGAAGAAAGGGATGATCGGGAAACAAGGATAGAGGAGGAAGTTAATGATGAGAGCGGGGAAGGTGGTGGGTCTTGCCAAGATGATGAGGAAGAAGAGCAAAGTTCGAGTTCTAGTGAAAAACATGATGGTGAAACCTCCGGTTCCATGGAGGTAGATGATGATGATGTCGCGATGAGAGATAATTGATGGTTGACAAAGCTTGAAGGAGGACATCACAATGCGGGTTGATCACTTATGCTAGTATTGACCTATTCCATTGTGAGTCTCCTACCCCTCTTTTTGCTTTGTTTTTATCTCATGTTTCTATAACTTGTATAACGTTTAACTTGCATCACTTTGAGAGTCACTTTGGACTCTTGGTAGCTTTGAGTTTGGAGTCCTAGCACCACTCAAAGGACTCCCACCTCTGGTCCATTGAGGTGATTATCTTTTTGCTCCCACCATGTAAAATCCAAAATGACAAATTACCTTTCATGCATTGCATTTGCATGCTTGTGAATAAACGTTCCCTCTTTTACACTAGAAATAATGTTTGGTTTGGTTTGGGGAAGTTCATTCATAAGCAACGCGAGTTAATTCAAATTAGCTCTCCGAACAATAGAAAGCATGCATCATGTAGTTTAGCTTAGCTTGCATCACTTGTATAGAATCACGCATCATTTATTTGCATTTAGTATAGAATCACGCATCATTTCTTTGCATGCATCATATAGTATTCATTTAGTATAGAATCACGCATCATTTCTTTGCATTTGCACAATTCCCTATTATTTTGTCCATTGAGGACAATGTCCATTCTAAATGTGAGGATGGGGAATTCTAACACTATCTAACTCAAAAATTTAAAAATGATAAAAATTTGAAAAATTTGAAAAATCCAAAAACATGTTCTTCCCTTTTGTAGTGTAGAAATGTATATATTGTATATATTTGTTGTTTATTGTTCACTCTTATCACATTGGACCGACTATGCCACATTTGAGGCATGAGGAATATGATGACCGCATGGTATGATCTTTCCAAACCTCCCTTTTCCTCTTATATGTTAATGACAATGTGGCTTCTTTTTGTTTGATGCGGTACAAACCAATATGATCATAGGAGTTGCATTTAGACTATATGGCATACTAGTGATAGTAGCATTTTCATTAGGTTGTATATATGATAGTTGCATCATGGCATGTAGCTTCATATTAGAAAATGTTTTGTGAAAATGTCTAGTTGGAAAGCTTGGCAATTGTGTATAGGCCCTTGTAGTTATTTTTTCTCCTTGAGACTTTGTTTGCTAGAATACCCTCAAGACACCCTAGGATGTGTCATACTAGTATCTTTTGACCCATGGACTAAGGCCTAGTCAAGAGTACCTTGTGGTGTGATGACTCATTGGCTACCGTTTATTCCAAGGTGACCTTTGAAGCCATGTAACCACTCTTTCATCTCTATCATAATGTTTTGCCAATACAAAGGGAATGGGCACAATAATCTCCAATTTGAGTTCAATGTACCAAAGTGAAAATCAAAAAGTTTGCAAATTGCATCAATGAAAAGAGGAGTAAAAATAGACTCATATGCTTCAATAAAAGTACCCTTGCTACAAAATGGGGTTACTTTGAAAATGTTCAAAAAGAATGCAAAGATTGAAAAATTTGCCAAGTATCAAATTGCCAAACATAAAAATGGCAAAGAAATGTCCTCAAAAGTCAAATGCCACAAGAAATTGGGGGGAAAAACCAAAATCAAACTACCATTGTGAAACTCAAAGCATAATGATCCCTTTTATCCATTGATGATCCTTTCTTTGTTGCATGGTGGAGAGGGGACGACCCTTCTTCTTGTCTAGGCAAGAGGGGGAATTCTGCGATCCTACAATGTTTCTAACACCATAGGGAGCCTACTCTTGACAAAAGCATTTAGCGATTGAAGATAAAATTACCCTAGTTTGACACAACTTGGAGGTGATTTGTTGGTATCCTTTTAGATTTAGTAGCTTGGAGAAATGATATCTACAATGGAATGTGTACCCTTCGATTGCTTCCCCTTTAGACGATTTCCGCCACATAGATGAAGAAAGTGGCTATTCTTTTGTAGATGCATCCATTACTTGTTTTGTGTGTTTAATGCTTGGATGTATCGCTATTTTGGCAAGCCCCACCTTGCCTTGCAAGAAGGCATCTTATCTCATAGGTGTCTTATTGTGAGTTGAAGGGGCGGAGTGAGACCCTCTAATTGTCTCACATTGGCTAGTAGTGTTAATAAGGGTCATAGGTTCAGTCACCTCTTTACTCGGGATGAGCAAAGGTTCGGTTTGAGGATATTTGATGTGACTCATATTTGTGCAAATTTAGTCCCCGAACAAGCCTCGTTCCTATGCTTTCTAGTGCTTATTAGGGTCGTTTCTTATCTTTAGTTCCCTACTTTGCATATTCTTTGAAGTTTTGTGTCCTTGGTAGGAGAGGATTGCTAGCCTTGCATTTACGGAGCAAAGTGGAGCTAAATGGAGTGCATCCAATGACCAAGCATCAAAGAGGAGACTATTACTAAAGGCCTAAGTGAATAAATTAAGAAGAATAGGCAATGATGACAACCCCCACGACCTCTCAACGATCCCCACGGATCCTTAGGCAGTCAAAAGAAGAAGAAGAGATGATCAAAGATCTGGGCGTCCCGAGCTCAGATCGGGCGTCTCAAGCCTGAATCCGGGCGTCTCACCGTCGGTCGAGCGGATCCTGGGCAGCACGCGCTTGCTTCAAGGTCAAGTCGGACGGCTCCTTATGGGACTTGCAGGGCACTAATCTTCTTCTTAGGGACTTAATCGTCATTTAAACCCTTAGTTACCCTAATACTTGTACTTAGTATAAATACCCCATTGTGTTAGGTGATTAAGAACCAAGTTAGAATATAGTTTTAATCAAGTTTATACATTATTAATCAAGTTTTAATCAAGTTGTATTCACTCAATTCAATATTAATCAAATCTTAATTCCTCTTTAATCATTCAAGTGTTCTTAGTTTTAGTTGGGTAATTTGAAAACTATTTGGGATTTATTGAAGACTTAAAAACTCTTCATAATTCATCAAGTGCTCTTCTATTATTCTTTGCTTATTATTTGGATTATCCTTAAGTTGGTATAATCTCTTTTACCCTTTGCTTAATTAATTATTGCTTTACTCATTCACCATGTTTAACTTTTCTAATATGATTGGCACTTTTATTAGCATGTTTACCATAGCCATGAGTGAGTAGTCTTCTAGTTAGGGTTAATGGGGAATTAGGGAAACTAAAACATGGGGATAGATCCATACTTAATCAAATATGCTTTCATAAGATTGCTTGCTTGTTGTAGTTTCAACTTATGCACATGTTATTCTTGATAAATTGCTTGATTGAAAACCTTGCATGCATAAATCTCTTATCCATTCAACAAGACTTGTAAGATATAAACTAACTCGAGTCTTGTTAGACCATGCATAAAGTTGAATAGGAAGAAACTAAGTAGACTTGTAGGTGTTGTACAGTCTTGACCGACTCGGCTCCGGGACCCAAATCTTCCTAGGAATTGTAAGACATAAACTAACTCGATTCCACTACAACAATAATTTGCTTGCAACTATGTAAACATGTTTGTATGATCACCACCATGAATCCCCTATGAACCCATGATACCTTAGCACCTTAATCAATTTTTTACAACCCCCATTTGTTTACTTGCTTCATTTCTTTGCATTTCATTAATTAGTAGTTCAATCTGATACCTCAATCTTAACCCAATTTGTGACACCCTAAGACATAGCTCTCTACAACCGATAAACTTAATTCAATACCCGTCCTTTGGGATCCGACCTTTACGTAGCACTCTACTAAGTGTAGTTTGTTTAGATTATAATTATTGTTTTGGTTGGTTAGCTTAGACGACAAAGTTTTAAACCGCACCAGGCGCATGCCCTTTTGGGCTTTGCAATGCGCCAGCTACATTTCAAAGATGCATGTTGGCTACGTTCTCCGAATATGTTGAGGATATAATTAAAGTGTTTATGGACGATTTCTCCATTGTAGGCACCACATTTGATGAATGTCTAGCTAATTTGAACAAGGTTTTAAAAAGGTGTCAAGAAACCGGCTTAGTCCTAAATTGGGAGAAATGTCACTTCATGGTGACATCCGGGGTTGTTTTGGGTCCTTTAGTGTCAAGTAAAGTATCTGCAGTTGATCAAGCCAACGTTAAGGTCATTAAAACCTTTCCCCTTCTCACAAGTGTCAAGGGCATTAGGAGTTTCTTAGGACATGCCAGGTTTTACCGGAAATTCATAAAGGATTTCTCCTTAATTGCCCGACCTTTAACTATTTTGCTTGGTAAGGATATGCCCTTTGAATTCACTAATGAATGTTTGAATGCCTTTAATAGGTTGAAGGAAGCTCTCATCAGCTCTCCAATAATGCAATCTCCCATTTAGGGGGAGCCATTTGAGTTGATTTGTGATGCTAGTGATGTAGCGTTGGGAGCGGGTCTTAGGACAAAGAAGGGATGGCAAACTCCATGCCATTTATTATGCAAGAAAGATATTAGATAAAGCACAAGCTAACTACACTACAACCGAAAAGGAGCTTTTAGCGGTTGTCTTTGCCATGAACAAGTTTCGTCCATATTTGGTGGGTTCCAAAGTAATAGTGCACACGGATCATGCCGCTCTCAAGCACTTATTGTTGAAGAAAGATACAAGGACAAGATTAGTTAGGTCGATTCTACTATTGCAAGAATTCAACCTTGAAATCAAGGACATGAAGGGTTCGAAAAACTTGGTAGAGGACCATTTGTCAAGGTTAGAGAATGAGAATTTGGGAGATGCTTCACCAAAAGATGATTACTTCACCGATAACCAAATGTTTTCTTTTGCAATTGTGGAAACACCTTATTATGCGTATTATGTGAACTATTTGGTGTCGGGAATTTTTCCTCATGACTATGATTCTCACAAGAAGAAAAGGTTCTTCCATGACATCAAGCAATACTTTTGGGAGGAACCTTGTCTTTACAAGTCATGTGGGGATGGGATAATAAGGAGGTGAACCCTATAATCTCTCATTACCATGATATGCCAAGTGGAGGACATGGAAGTGCTAGGAAAACCGCCGCAAGAGTGCTTCAATGTGGTTTTTATTGGCATACTTTGTTCCATGATGTAGTCATCTATGTGAAAGGTTGTGACAAATGTCAAAAAAGCGGAAACATATCAAGGAGGCACAAAATGCCTATGAATTATGTTCTTGAAGTGGAATTATTTGATGTGTGGGGATTGACTATGAAGGTCCATTTTACTCATCCTTTGGAAATGAATACATACTCGTGGCGGTTCATTATGTTAGCAAGTGGGTTGAAGTGATTCCCACAAAGACTTGTGATGCAAAATCGGTGACCAAGCTAATAGAAACAATCATATTCCCTAGATTTGGAGTTCAAAGAATATTGATTAGTGATCGGGAAACTCATTTGCGAAAAAGAACTTTGGATGCTCTACTAAGGAAGCATGGGGTGCAACATAGGCGGAGTCTTGTTTACTACCCACAAGCTAATGGTCAAGCCGAGATTTAAAATCGTGAGATAAAGACTATTCTTGAAAAGACCATGACTAGGTAAGGAAATATTGGGCCATTAAGATCAATGATGCATTATGGGCCTACCGCTTCGCCTTCAAGATTCCAATTGGAACTTTACCATTCTATTTGGTGTATCCGGCTTCTTAACTTTGACTTGAAGAGTGCGGGGGAGAATGTTAGGTTTATGTACCTCTTATTAGACTCCTCAAATAGTGAACTAATTAACATTTTAATTATTTGTTCTTTAGATCTAGTGCATGCATAACAAAATAAGAGATTTATAAGAAAACAATGTCCCTTACATTGTAAATTTCGGTTTATGGGCACAAGTAAGGTCTCCTACCTTCACTTGTTCTTGAGCTATGATGAGTAATAGGATGATCCTCCAAAGACTTCAAGTATAGAAGCCACTTCTCTTGATTGCACCCAAGATTATCCCTTATCTCTACTAAATAATATTTGCTAGATATTTGTTTAGTAGTTTACCTTAAAATTGATTACTAATACTCATATATTACACTAATAATATTAGTAATTTGATTGAACAATTTGAATCAAGATTTATCAAGTTTTTGTGAAAGAGAAAGAACATTTGAGAAAGTTTGCATGTCGTATGAATGGTAGTGTGTAAGAGTAAATATAAAAGAACCAAAAACTCCCCATAAGTGGAGTATGGCCGGGTAGCATGGTGCCAAAAGAGGGCATCTTGCTTTTTCTTTTACTCTTACCAAAACATAGGTATGTAAGAATAGGTAGACTAGGTTCAATTTAATTATTTTATCACATAAAATAAATCACCCACTAATTCCTACCACCCTCCAATTTTTCGGTCATTTATATAAATTGGACCTCCACTTTATTTTGTCAATTTGTCATTTGTCACACAATATGTCACATGTAGTATGTTACATGTTATTAATTAATTTAATGCATATTTATCACATAAATATCATTATATAAATTAATTAAATTACATACAACAAATTGACTAGTGATACTTGATCACATAAATAAAATGGGTCATATAATTATAATTCACAACATCTTGTAATCCCCCTTAAACTAAAAGAATAAGAGATTCTCAAGTTTTGCCGCCTAAATGAGTTGCTCTATATTGGGCTTTGAGCTTCATTATATCCTATGTTTAACTAGGTCATACTGATTTATTTCATATAATAAATAATTCTATGACATTTAAAAAGGGAATAATATTTTTTCAACTTGCATTCCCCTTTATTTAGTACTATGAGAATAAAAAATTTCAATAGTTTTCCCTCTAAAGGAAGTTGGCTAAATAAGGAAATAAAACTCTATTTTTATTAAATTATTATCTTTTAGTTAAGATATAATCTTTAATCATTATAATTTTTTAATTAATTATAATCTTTTAATTTAAAAATAAAACAAAACTGGTATAAATCTAAAATTCGTACATGAAAAACCGAAAAATTTGATATTATTAGTTTCGCATAATTTTTTTTACCAAGTACGAGTATTTAATTCGTATAAAAAAATTATGAACTTATATTATTAATTTCTTGACAAAAAAAATCTTTAAAATTATTTGAGAAAATTTATAAATTGTAATCATTAGTTTTGTGATGAAAAATTTCATTAAAATATACATTTCATGAATTTACTTAATTCTTTTAATTAATTTCATTTCAAATTTTTATTCTTATATTAAAATATGAAAAATTAATAATACGTCAATTTTATATATTAAATAATACATTATAAAGTAAAAGATTTACGAATACCGTGCATGTATGCCCGGGATTCATACTAGTTATAATTAACCATTCATTCTTATCTCTATTGTTTCTCAAAGAATAAACAATTTTAGTAATAAAGCATTTTTATTACTAAAATAAATCTTATTTAATCCCATTACAATAAGATAAATATATTCTCTCTCACAAATGAATTGTTCAATTTTAAGGAATTGATCAACTTGTATCGTCATAGAATTAATCAACTCTGAGATAAGGGCATCATCCTTTAGGTGTGACCTTAAGGGATCACCTGACCACCACCGTCCCACAACAGTAACGTCAAACTCTAGCAAGCCAATCGTTACCGATTAATGTTGATCAGTTGACTATATAAATGAATCATCCCTTACGTATTCTCTATATGAGATTTAATTATGATATTAAATCATGTGATCGCACTATTGTTGAGGACACATTTTCCAACAGAGAAACGACTCCTTGATCTTAACGAACTTGAGGAATTTAGACTAGAAGATTATGAGAGCTCTAGATTGTACAAGGAGAAGACAAAGAGATTTCATGACATGGCCATTCTAAGAAGAAAGTTCAAGGAAGGGGACTTGGTCCTCCTATTTAATTCCAGATTTAAGCTCATTTCGGGTAGGCTCAAGTCAAAATGTTCAGGGCCTTTTACCGTTGTCTGACTTTTTCCTTATGGATCGGTAGAAATATTCGATGGAGAACAAAAGTTTAAGGTGAATGAGCAAAGACTTAAGCATTACATTTCCGGCTCACCAATAGTGAGAGAGGTGAGTGCCATTGAGACTTATCTTATGATGGCTTGACCCTTGCAACATGGGTTCTAGTGATATTGTTAACTTGTGTGATAAGAATTGATTTAGTGAGATGTGATGGCGAATTTGCATAAAATTTGTAGTAATATTTGGTTTTGAGAGTGAAATTTACAGTTTATGAAGTTTTGTGGAAGAATAAGGTTATCTCGTGTATCAACTTCAGGCAACGTGTAACTCGGGGTCATCCCGTGTATCAATACACCCACAAAAATCAAGAAACAAGTTGAGTAAGGGACTTATATGGGTGTATCCGGCGTAGTGACTTCAGGCAAGGTGCATCTCGTACTTGTCCGGCTTTCCCATTTACTCTTGTGGGCGTAAATTGCTCGTCCGGCGTAACTAACCCTCATCCGGCATATCTCGAGGGCGGGCGACACATCGATACGCTTTATGGAGGGTTTTATTCGGGAAAAAATAGAAAAAAAAAACCCCTTTAGCCTGTGTTTTTCCCTCTTTCTTCCTCACTTCTTCATTTCTTTGCATCCCAATAACACAAACCCTTACCCAACCCTCCAAATTTCGACCAAAACATCCTAATTTGCGTCACTAATTTGAAATATTCCTTCAATTAAATTACATATTTGTGTTTTTTGTGCCCGAATCTACAACTTGTTGGCGTTTCATTGAAGAGTTTGGTGGATTATTGTCCTCTTCCTTCTTTGTGGTCATATTTGAAGCTTTCTCCTCCATTGTTGGTCTTTCAAGCTTAGTGGCTAATTTTAAGCAACAAGGAGCATTTAGGAAGGTTTATTTGGGGGAAGATAATTTCTTATTACTCTTCAAACATGTCGAAAAGGGCAAGAAGCAACCCGGATGCACTCGCCTTGGTATTTTCTTCTTCTTCACCTTTTGTTCCCAACATCCCCTTTAATTCATTTAAGTTTGTTGATAAAACATGGAAAATGGGTTTTTGCTAAAAAGAGGTGAAATTAAGGACTTCCAAACTTTTGTGGCTAAGGGTTGGGAATCGACTAGATGGGCCAATAAGCCTACTATGAACACTCTAGGGATATAAGAAGATGTTAGGATGCTTTGTGACCGTATCGGGATTCAGCATTTTACGATGCCGAAGACTTGACATATGTTGCCTTGGAAAGCGAGTTCCTCGCAACTTGGAGGACCAACTATGAGGCCAACCCTAACACTCGTGAGTTCCAACTTCGGGGAACTCGTTACAAGATGACCATTCTCAATTTGGCCAAAACTTGGGCCTAAGATCGGTTTTAGGGGCGGGGGGGGGGGGATTTGAAGACCTCTAGAAAGACTCACAGGGATGTGATAGGGGAGCTTTGGAAAATGCTTACACAAAGAAAGCAAAATTCCGAGCCGAGAAGGAGTATAACAAGTATATTCGCAACCCCGCGATTAGATACTTTGTCCGGATCATTTCTAACTCCCTTTTCCCTTCAAAAGAGACACATTACGATGTGAGTGCTTGTGCATCCCAACTTTTATATGAAACTCTCTTGGAGGCCCCCCATATTGTTGACATTTGCCTTGCCTTAGCGGACCACTTTGACAAGATCATAGTACAACCCACGATCAACATTGCTTGCGGAGGTATTGTTCCTTTTCTTGCTAGGGTACTATATCATGATGTATCAGACCTTGTGCATATGACAATAACAACAAGCTTAAAGGTTCTTATCTTTAAATGGTTATAAAGGATCACAATTTTTTTTTTTTGGGGAAAATGTAAGTTAAATTAAAAACGAAGCGAACCGTATAAGGTAAGTGATGTGTGCTATTTATATAGAATTTTTGTACTTATATTGCACGTATTTCTATGTGATCCCCGTAGTTTTAGGCTACGAAATGCCCCGAATGGTCTACTTTGGTTTGTTTGGCTTTAATTGCAGGAATGGACCCGGAAGAAGCAAAACTGAGCTTGGAATTGCCCCTATAGCTTGCATTTAGGAGATGGATGGAATTGGAGCGAAAATACTTCTGCCTTAGGATGCGTGAAGTCGTCTTGGAAGCTAATCAACGTCCTATGTGTTGTCACAATGGTAGCTAACTCGATCGAGCATGTTGACTGACTTAATTGCTCGATCGAATCCTTTTTTCGTGCTAAAGACTCCTCGATCGAACTCCTGCCATGTTCGATCGAGAAGAGTGTTTATGGTGTTCCTCGATCGAGCAGGTGCTATGCGCGATCGAGAGGATTTTGTCGAGTATATTCGATCGAGTAGTTTCAACTTACTCGATCGAACAACTTGTGGCCTTGACGCAAGATTTTATCACGTGATCTTATTTATTTATTATATTCATTATCTTATTTAGTTAATAAATATATCTCTTATATAAATAAGAGAGACCTAATTAGGTTAGAGGGGAGGATGATTCATCCAGTTTATTATCGCTTTTACATCGAGATTAGGAGACTCTTGTTCGACGCTTGCCTTTCTATTTCTCGGATCTTAATTTGTGTAATTCCTTACTCTCTTCTTATTCAATTTAGTTCGTAGTATTAATTCCTATTTACAACCTTTAATTCTCTTGTCTCTTAATTACTGTTTAGGTTATTAGAATTAATAATTAGTTTATACAATTTTTGTTAATTAATCTTTAAATCATGTCAAATCTAGTTCTATCTATTGTTATTAGTTTTATTACCGTTATGAGCAGTTAAATCCAAATTGCTAGGATTAGGGGAGCCATGATAGTAAAACAATGACGCTATAATTAGATTTAGGAGGTTTTAATGTGAGAATTGTTTTATAGCAATATAACAGTAATTATTTAGTAAAAAGAAAAGTAACGTATGATGTGAAGTAAAAGTCCCCTAAGTCGTCTGTCGTCTTTCCTATTTATAAGAAAGACAATTATTTGACCTAAAAACGAAATAAAACTGAAAAAGCCCGAGCCCAATAGATAACTACTCGATCGAGCCATTTAGAACTACTCGATCGAATGAATCATAGCAAAACCTCTCGATCGAGTAGAAAATCTACTCGATCGAGGAACTCCAATTATGCGCAATTCGATCGAACATGGATGTTACTCGATCGAAATCTTCTGCTATCCAAAACTACTCGATCGACCATAGAAACCTTCAATCGAGTGACTTTGACTCAGCCGGCTACTTGCTTCGTTGATTTCACCTCGACTTGGTGATTTAGCTTCCAAAATGACTCCACGCATCCCATAACAAAGCAGATTCTTGCTCCAAATCCACTCATCCTCCAAATGCATGCAAAACAGACGATAAAAGGCTTGATTCCATCACATTCAGGTCCATTCATGCAAATAAAGAAAAACAAACCAAAGTAGAATATTCGGGGCATTTCGTAGCATAAAACTACGAGGATAGCATAGAAATACGTGCAAAAAGAGGCCTAAAAAGACTATATAAAATGCACGTATCAAATCTCCCAAACCGAACCTTTACTCGTCCTCGAGTAAACTAAATGCAAACTAATGGAATGGATATGAAAACTCAGAGCTAGTTACAAATGCCCACTTAAACCGATTTAATGCAAGCGAACTAACACTCATAGCGAAAACCGTCAAATGCAAACGAGTTGTAAGATGTTCATAATAAAGCTGAACCGTCGACCTTGCAAGACCTTTAATGATGGACTCTCACGGGTCACTCTTCTCTCATGAAGCAAAGGGTAAGCATATGAATGTAAGAGAGAAAGAAATATAGTCGCTCACCTAAACTGCGACCCACATAAACATACATGCAGCTAATATGATAGACAATTCTAACTACCGTGCACACATTCCAACCAAACAAGGTCTGTCACAGCCGAGGGCTTACAAAAGTATGGTAAAGTGAGGCAATGGGTAAGAAGAGGCAAAATATTTTTGGAAATGTGAGGGTATAGGCGGCCAAACTAGTACCTAAACAGAACCAAATGTCACATGATTACGCGAAGTAGGGACCTCCCAAAACCGACCATGAACATGGGAGGTCACGTGTAGCTTAGAACAGCGTCACAGGGAGCAAATCAGGCCAAGTTCACGCAATGGTACTCGATCGAGAAGATTTAGTACTTGATCGAGTACATTAGACTGCTTAGGTGTTCGATCGAGGAAACAGGGCTCTCGATCGAAAGATCTTCTTTGGCAGGCACTCGATCGAGAAGTATATGTGTTCGATCGAGTGAAATTATCAGCAAAAGGGTTCGATCGAGTATATAAAGTGCTCGATCGAGCCATCCATAATAAATTCCTGCAAACACGCAATAAACAGTCCGCGAAACTAACAAAACAAGCTTAACTGTTCCAATTCTATGGTCTAAAAACCCAATTATTACACACAAAGCTAAAGTGTTTGAAAAAAACAAGTAAAGATAAAACTCTGGGTTGCCTCCCGGACAGCGCTAGTTTCAGACAGGTCCCAGCTCGACCTTCTTTTCTTTCTTGACCATTATAATTTAACCAAAAAATGCTCAAAGCACGCAGCAATCGATCAAATAATCTGCGCATGTGCTACACAAAAATGTAAGTAGCACCATAATATAAAAATAAAATAGGAAATTAAAACATGCAACCATTTGAGCCTAACGAATTTCCTATGATAGCTCCCAAATTTATCCACAAAGTAATCCTGCCCTCCGATTCTGGGCGGAATATAAAAGCTCAAATTATCCGTCAGAAAAAATAAGAGAGCTTGGGAGCATTTAAAGGTAATCTATGGTACCGTCTTAGTTTAACGAATTTACGGTGACAAGTATTGTGAAAAATCGTTAACTTATTCGTCTCACCGGGAGGGGGTAGAGCATCAAAACAGAAATCATAAGTCAAATGAGGTATTTTACTATCAAACATAATAAAATTATGATTAACTACCTCAGGTCGGTCGCCCCTAACGTCGGAATCATTGACAAAAGAGTATTTTACCTCTTCCGTGCTAGGAACAGCCGCTGGCTCAGCTACCTTCTCGTTACCCTTCTTGGTGGGTTCTGTCCCATATATCGCTACCTCTAGCGCGTCCAGCTCGGCTTTGAAAATGGGAGATTCACCATAACCCTTGTCTTCAGCAAATTCGTCATCCAAAACGGACCCAAGTGACAAATCATTGCTCTCCATGGCCAAAGTAGTCGATCGAGTAAAGACAGAACTCGATCGAGAGCTTTCCTTCTTATTTTTACTCGATCGAACACAAGAACATGCTCGATCGAGATCTTCCTTATAGTTGTTGTTCGATCGAGTAAAATTTTCTATTCGATCGAACACTTCCTCAGATATTTCACTCGATCAAAAACTATTACTAGCTCGATCGAGTGATTGTTCTAGTGCAGCGCAGAAATCTTCATAGCTTGCTTCATTTTCAGATAGATTATCGCATTCCGAGTCATACAAATCATCAGCGTCGATAGGCAACTCGGGTCCTTCATGGGTAAGACCACTCTCTGCGTGCCTAAAGGTCGTCTCAGCGGCTAACTGAGCTATTTCAGACTCAAGCTCATCGATTTGAGCGTACGTATATCTATCATACTCTTGCATTTTAAATGCAAGTGTCTTGATCAAAGATTTCGGTTCCGCACCTCTTCTTTCTCGTCTCTATCGGAGGAGAAGCTTGTTGTTGCGGTGGCCAAATGAATGGGGGCTTTTGATAGCCCCGTTGATAAAGCGGATGTGGCGGCACAATTGCAAAAGGTTGATCGGCTTGTCTACGCCGCTAAACGCGCAAAAACTTCATCGTTCCTCGTCAAACAAACAAAGGGCATTGTTCCCAGCAGACCACATCTCTTACAAGAAACCACCGCCGCGCCATAGGATGGAACATAGGTGGAGGTCAAAGGTACTCAAGCCTTCCCTTTGACGATCTTTTACCTAGAACTGTCTAGGTAGGACCTGTAGAACCTATCAAAACAACACTAGAGAAAAAGATGGGAATGGCCTCAAGGAATAAATTCCTCGAGGCTAAAGACAAACAAAAATAACAAGCAAATAAATAGTTGCCTCCCCGGCAACGGCGCCAAAATTTGATACCGTCGTCAGGTACCAAAAATAAATACCTAAGTACAACTAACATAAGTCAGTGGTAAGTAGGGTCGATCTCCACAGGGAGGCGGTCACTATCTACTTGTCAATTCGGTCTGTCTATGGTCACAGGATGGGGGTTTTAATTGTATAAACTAAACTAAGGGAGATTAGGGCAAGAGAAAAGGATAAGAGGAATTAATAAGAGAGAGAGAAAACTAGGATCGTCGGGTCATCAATGAATATCGGTTAATTGCGGCTAAAGTCGCAGACGGTCGCATGTGTCGGTCTAAGGGGGCAACGAATATCTCCTTCCTGGTCTCAATTACGCCCTAAAATACTATTAGCTTAGCTTCCGCCCTCACTAAAGCATTCTATTGTTCACTGCAGTCTCACCCCTTCCAACCTTTCGGTCTAGGTCAAGGCTTACCAAGGTTAAATAAGCTAAGTGCATCGATTCAAATAGTCGATTACAGTTAATAGTAGTGATTAACAACACGTACATAACAACAAAAAAGATCCGTAACCTAATTAGCAATTAACAACAATCCATTGACTCCCTAAACCCTGGCAGATATTTAGCTAGACATAAATAAGAAAAGAGCAAGAACAAGGGATAGAAGAATAATAAGCTTAAATAAAGAGAGTAAGGGAAAGAGAAGTTACAGAATAAGATCCGGAAAATAGAGAGAAACAGTGTTTAACAGTAAAAAGAAAAGTAACGTATGATGTGAAGTAAAAGTCCCTAAGTCGTGCATGTCTTTCCTATTTATAGGAAAGACAATTATTTGACCTAAAAACGAAATAAAACTGAAAAAGCCCGAGCCCAATAGATAAATACTCGATCGGGCCATTTAGAACTACTCGATCGAACAGAGTCATAGCAAAACCTCTCGATCGAGTAGAAAATATACTCGATCGAGGAACTCCAATTATGCGCAATTGATCGAACATGGATGTTACTCGATCGAAATCTTCATATCCAAAACTATTCGATCGACCATAGAAACCTTCGATCGAGTGACTTTGACTCAGCCGGCTACTTGTTTCGTTGATTTCAGCCTCGATTTGGTGATTTAGCTTCCGAAATGACTTCACGCATCCCATAACAAAGCAGATTCTTGCTCCAAATCCACTCATCCTCCAAATGCATGCAAAACAGACGATAAAAGGCTTAATTCCACCACTTTCAGGTCCATTCATGCAAATAAAGCAAAACAAACCAAAGTAGAACATTCGGGGCATTCCGTAGCATAAAACTACGAGGATAGCATAGAAATACGTGCAAAAAGAGGCCTAAAAAGACTATATAAAATGCACGTATCAAATCTCCCTAAACCGAACCTTTACTCGTCCTCGAGTAAACTAAATGCAAACTAATGGAACGGATATGAAAACTCAGAGCTAACTAGAAATGCCCACTTAAACCGATTTAATGCAAGCGAACTAACACTCATAGCGAAAACCGTCAAATGCAAACGAGTTGTAAGATGTTTATAATAAAGCTGAACCGTCGACCTTGCAAGACCTTTAATGATGGACTCTCACGGGTCACTCTTCTCTCATGAAGCAAAGGGTAAGCATATGAATGTAAGAGAGAAAGAAATATAGTCGCTCTCCTAAATCACGACCCACATAAACATACATGCAGCTAATATGATAGACAATTCTAACTACCGTGCACACATTCCAACCAAACAAGGTCTGTCACAGCCAAGGGCTTACAAAAGTATGGTAAAGTGAGGCAATGGGTAAGAAGAGGCAAAACATTTTTGGAAATGTGAGGGTATAGGCGGCCAAGCTAGTACCTAAACAGAACCAAATGGAACATATCCATTTCTCATCCATCAAAAATAAGCACAACGCCCATATTTGGCATTCAGACTCACCAAACCGAACTGAACATACTCCTCAATAGATATAAATAAAGCATAGGAGTGAAACCGTCAACAATCAAACATCTTTTCCATTTTTTTCAAATTTTTTTCTGGATTCTTTTTTTTTTCTTTCTTTTTTTTTTTTTCAACTTCTTTTTCTTTCTATCATAAATTACCAATTCCAAGTAATGCAATACAAACCAAACTTGGCACAATAAATCATATACCGCAAAAACATACACTAAACTAGCTTGACAAGGCGGGCTAAATTTGGATGTAGTTAAGGGTCAAAAGGCAAATTTGGCTAAATGTGGAGTTTATGGGTAAAAATGAAAGAAAAGGGAATGTAAGCACCTCCCCGCATGTGACACCAACCACTAACCCGAATGTATGTAGGCAAAAAGCAATTGAATTTCATATACGTGCAAATTAATGAACATGTTATGCAAGGAGTAACTACTCACAATCCTACATGAAACCGGTCACAAATGACACCAGTTTATTAGGCTCTAAATCTTAGAATTTATAAATAGGTTGCCAAAATTTTCAGTCAAGTCTATTTGTTCAAATAAATTTCAACATTAACTCGTAGATATGCGAAAGACAAAGCTAAAGATAACTAGTTTATGCAAGGATTAAGCAAAAAGACAATTGCGAAGCAATTTCATCATTGAAATCCACCGTTAGAATAAACCTAAATGCAAAAAATAAACGTGAGTTTTTTTTTTGTTTTTTCGCATTTTTTTTTTTTAGATTTTTTGAGATTTTGTTTTGAATTATTATAGAAATAAACGACAATGCATACATAAATTAAATGTGATAACTGACGTGGGCGTGTCGTTGTACACCCAATCAAAACACATTTATAATACTCAACAAACAACTAGTTAGCGGTAAGTCGAGGTCGATCCATGGGACGGTGTGCTTTGGGTTCTAAGTCTATCTATCTCAATTTATGCTAGTGTCACAATTTGGTTGGATTTGTAGTTGTGTTCTAGACTAATAAAAGTAATAAAGTAAAACAAGGAATAAAAGGAAAGATGTAAACAAATGATTAAAGTGCTAGGATATTATGGGGTCATAGGGGATTCATGGGAGTTGATCATACAAACATGTTTACAAAGTTGCAAGTAATTAGTGTTGTGGAGGAACCGAGTTGGTTTATGTCTTACGGTTCATAGGAAGAGTTGGGTCCCGGAGCCGAATCGATTAGATTGTACAACACCTACAAGTCGACTTACTTTCCTCCTATTCAACTTCTATGCATGGTTTAACAAGACTCGAGTTGGTTTATATCTTACAAGTCAAGTTGAGTAGATAAGAGATGGTAAAAATGCAAGGATTCATAGGCTTAGCATTTCATCAAACATAACTAGTGCATAAAGTTGACATCACAACAAGCAAGCAATTTGATTATGAAAACATATTAGATTAAGCATTAATCAATCCCATGTTGGTTTCCCCTAATTACCCACTAATCCTAGCTAAAAGACTACTCACTCATGATCAAGTTTAACATGTTAATAAGGTTGTCAATCATACTAACAAAGCCAAACATGATGAAGAAGAAAGAAAGATTAACAATAATTAAAACAAGGATTAAGAGAATTATACCTATGGAGATTCCAAAATAATAATGCAAAGAATAATAGAAGAAACTTGATTGATTGATGGAAGGTTGTCAATCTCCCAATAATAACCCAATAATCTTCAATTACCCAATAATAAACTTGAATAATAATTAAGGAAAGATTAATATGAGATTTGTGGAAAGATTAGAGAGTAATCTATTCTAATCTACTCCTAATCTAATCTAAGAGGAATTTCTAATATGGAAACTTGATTATAGTCTAATACTTGATGGTTTGATTATTACAAAATGGGGTATTTATAGTGGGGATTAGGTACATAGATTAGGATTTACTAAGGGCTTAAATGACGATTAAGTCCCTATTTGAGGAAACGCCGGTCTTTTTGGAAGGATAGGCATCTTTCTTGAAGCTTGAAGAAACGAAATTGGTCTGCCTTGGAATCCGTGCGTCTTAGGCACGGGACGGGCGGATTTGGGAGGTTCTGGACGGGCGTCTTCAGGGGAAGACGGGCGTCTTCTGGAGGTTCTGGACGGGCGTCTTCTGAGTTTTTGCCCGGGCGTCTTGTAGGAAGACGGGCGGATTGTTGGGAAGACGGGCGGATTCTAGGCTGTGTATTTATCTTTTCTTTCTGTCTAACAATCCGAGCATCTTGTGGGGAAGACGGGCGTCTTGCTTCACCAGAATCCGAGCGTCTTTGCTGCGGGACGAGCGTCTTAGCGGACAACTTCTTTGTTTGGCCTCGGATTGTAAAACGGACGTCATTTTCTCATCCGGACTCCTATTGGAGTGATTCAAAAACCTAGATCACTTGTTTTTTCGACGCCGTTCCATCTAGCATATTTTCAAAGCTAAAGGAGCAACCCTTGGTTCGGTTTTCGAGCGATTTCTTCTTGTAATGTCTTCCTTCTCGTCATTCTTACTTTTAACCCTTTGATCCTTCTATATACACTTTATTCCTACATCTTTGGTCATCATTCTTGCCTCCTCTTCATACTAGTCCATCTAATATTATCGATAAGCTTCCAAATATGCACAAAAGACGGGAATTTCCGCCTTATTATCTCCTTTTCTACAAAACATATGAAATGCGATAGAAAAGCAAATAGGAAGGTTTTGACGGATAAAATGGCCATAGAATGTTATAATAGTATGCAAAATAGGCTCAATTAGGGGACCAAATGTGTGCAAATAATGGTCACATCAAATATCCCCAAACCGAACCTTTACTCGTCCCGAGTAAAGAGGTGACAAAAACTAGACCTTTATTTAAACTAACCTACTAATATAGCCGATATGAGACAATTAGCGGGTCTCACTCCGCCCCTTCAACTCACAACAAGACAACCATGAGGTAGGATGCCTTCTTGCAAGGCAAGGTAGGTCTTGCCAAAATGGCGACACATCCAAGCATTAAGCACACAAAATCAAATAATGGATGCATCTACAAAAGAATAGCCACTTTCTTCATCTAAGTGGCGGAAATTATCTACAAGAGAAGCAATTCAAGGGTACACATTCCTTCATAGATGCAATTTCTTCAAACTACTAAGCCTAGAAGGATACCAATAAATCACCTCCAAGTTGTGTCAAGCTAGGGTACCTTTGTCCTCAATCGTTAAATGGTTTTGTCAAGAATAGACTCCCTATGGTGTTAGAAACACTGGAGGATCGCCGAATTCCCCCTCTTGCCTAGACAAGAAGAAGGGTCGTCCCCTCTCTACCATGCACAAAAATGGATACGGTGGATAAAGGGATCAATAGATATTTGAGTTTCACTTTGGGAGTTTGCTTTTGTTTTTTTTTCCCCCAATTTCTTGTGGCATTTGACATTTGAGAACACTTTCTTGCCATTTCTTTTTGATTTTTGGCATTTCAACACTTGACAACTTTCAACTTTTTGCATTTTCTTTTGGAACATTTTCAAAGTCACCCCATATGTAGTGAGGGTGCCTTATATTTGAAGCTTTAGGAGTTCTATTTTTGCTCCTCTTTTCATTTGATACATTTTTGCAAACTTTCTTTCACTTTTCATTTCATTGAACTCAAATTGATTTCTTTTTGTGCCCATTCCCTTTGATGACAAAAATGTGGTAGAACATGGATGATGGATGGATGCATGGTTTCAAGGGTCACCTTGGAATAAACGGTAGCCAAGGAGTTATCACACCACAAGGTACTCTTGACTAGGCCTTAATCCATGGGTCAAAGGATACTAGCATGACACATCCTAGGGTGTTTTACAAGTATTCTAACAAGCAAAGTCTTAAGAAGAAAAATCATCTACTAGGGCCTATGTACACTTGTCAAGTTTCCCAAGTAGACGGTTTCGCAAAATTTTTCTAACATGCAAACTACATGCCATGATGCAACTAACATATAAACATCCTAATGCAAATTATTCTACCAACTAATATGACATATAAACTAAATGCAAGTCCTAAGTTCACATTGTTATACCGCATCAATCAAAATAAAGCCACATAACATAAAGAGGAAAATGGAGATTGGAAAGATCATACCATGTGGTCTTCAATATCCTCATGTCTCGGATGTGGCGTAGTCAATAAATATGAACAAGGATGAACAAACACAATATATACAAGCAATATATACAAGACTATACTACAAAGGAAATGAACTTGTTTTTGGTTTTTGAAATTTTCAAATTTTTTATGGGTTTTGTTTTTATGAAATAAAAAGACATGTTTTTGTATTTTTTTCAAAAATTTTCAATTTTTATCATTTTTGGAATATAAATTCCCATCCCCCCACTTTATTTTGGACATTGTCCCCAAGGTGCAAACAAGATTTTCACCACGCTCACTAAAGAGTTCTCAAAAGCACCGAGAATCGTTACTTATGAGCATACTTGTCGCTTCTTTGATGCGAAACTCCAGAAGGGCCAACCGGTTAGCCCACACATTCTTCACATGATTGAGAATGTCGAGAAGCTGGAGGCACTTGATTCCAAAATCAGTGAGAGCATAGTCATTGACCGTATGCTTCATTCACTTCATGATGGCTTTGCCCTCTTTAGGGCAAATTACTATATGAATGACATGAAGAAAAGTCCTCATGAGCTCCACTCACTTCTCGTACAGACCGAGAAAGATATGAAATTGAGTGGGAGCATGAAGCAAGATGTTCTCATGATTTCCAACAAGAAAGGTAAGGGCAAGGCTCACGGTGACCTAACTGTAGGAAAGCCAAAGTTTAAAAAGCCAGGAAACGGTAATAGTGGGCCTGGTGAGACTAGTGGCTCACTAGGCAAGGCAAAGAGCAAGAACGGTAACGTTGAATGCCACCATTGTCACAAGTCCGGACATTGGAGGAGGAACTCCCGTTCTTGTGAGGACATAAAAGCAGGCCGCATCACTCCTGTTGGTATGTCATCTTATATTCATATGATTGAGATTAACCATGCAAGTTTCGGAACTTGGGTACTTGATACTGGTTGTGGTTCTCATCTGTGTAATCATTTGCAGGGCCTAAAGAATATCACACCTCTCGGAAAGGGTGATGTGGACCTGCGAGTCGGGAATGGAGCACGAGTTGCTGCAGTCTCGAAAGGAACATACGTAATCCAGCTCCCTAGTGGGTTTGAGTTATATTTATATAACTGTTACTATGTACCTAGTTTATCTAAGAACATTATTTCTGTTTCCGTACTCGATAAAGACGGATTTGCATTTTCAATAAAGGATAATAGCTGTATTTTCTCTTTCAATGAAATGATTTATGGCAAAGCAGTTTCCATGAATGGAATTTACATCTTAGATCAAACCACAGAAATATTACACGTGAATAATAACAAATTAAAGGTTGGTGACAAAGATCAAACCTATCTATGGCATTGTCGAATGGGACACATAAATGAGAAACGTGTAAAGAAACTCGTCGATAATGGGACTATTACCGCATTCGATTTTTCTACATATGGCACGTGTGAATCATGTCTCATTGGCAAGATGACTCGAATTTCCTTCAAAGGTGTTGGAATGCGCGCTAGTGACCTATTAGGACTCATACATACTGACGTATGTGGACCTATGTCAATTAACGCTAGAGATGGCTATAGATATTTTATCACTTTCACGGACGATTTGAGTAGATACGGATATGTCTACTTGATGAAGCATAAAAGTGAGTCTTTTGAGAAATTCAAGGAATACCAGAATAAGGTTGAGAACCAACTGGGTAGAAAGGTTAAAGCACTCCGTTCAGATCGGGGTGGCGAATATCTTTCAAATGAGTTTGATCAACACCTCAAAGACTATGGAATCGTTTTACAGTTAACTCCACCTGGAACACCTCACTTAAATGGTGTGTCCGAACGGAGAAATCGAACACTACTTGATATGGTTCGATCCATGATGAGTCACACGGTAGTACCGATTCATTATGGGGCTTTGCTCTTTGTCACCGCTGCTCTTATACTTAACGAAGTCCGACTAAAGTCATCGACAAGACTCCATATGAAATGTGGAGGGGAACGGTCCCCAACTTGTCCTTTATTCGGGTTTGGGGCTGCGAGGCTTATGTCAAGTGGAGACACGAGGATAAGCTCGGCCCGCGATCGGTCAAGACATACTTTATTGGTTATCCAAAAGGAATGTTTGGTCATTACTTCTATTCGCCTACCGAACATCGAGTTTTTGTTGCGGCTAGTGCGACGTTCTTAGAGAAAGAATTTCTCGAGAACAAGTCAAGTAATAGAACCTTCGAGCTGTCGGAGATTCTAGAACCAACAACCGAGGAACGGATGGAGGAAGTTGTTCCTTCAACTGATGATACGGTTAATATTCCTCAGGAACCTAGAAGGTCGGGTAGAGTCACTAATCCTCCGGACAGATACATTGGTATGGTCGAGGAGAATGACGTTTTGCTCCTAGAGAGTAATGAACCCGCTACCTATAAAGGTGCTATGGCCTGTTCCGACTCAAAGCTATGGCTTGAAGCCATGCAATCCGAGATGGACTCCATGTCTGAGAATAACGTATGGGATCTAGTTGATTTACCTAATAAGGTAAAACCTCTATAGTGCAAATGGCTTTACAAAATAAAGCATTCTGTAGACGCGCAACCAGATACCTATAAGGCACGACTAGTGGCAAAAGGTTTCACCCAAGTGCACGGATTGTATTATGATGAAAGTTTTGCACCTGTAGTCATGCTACGTTCCATTCGGATAATCTTAGCGATTGTCGCTTTTCATGACTATGAAATTTGGCAAATGGATGTGAAAACCGCCTTCTTAAACGGTTATTTGGAGGAAGAGTTGTACGTGGTGCAACCCGAAGGTTTCATAGATCCTGAAAATCCTAAGAAAGTGTGCAAGCTTAAGCGTTCCATTTATGGACTTAAGCAAGCTTCTCGGAGTTGAATCATCGTTTCGACCAGGTGATAAAAGAGTATGGTTTCACTCAATCGGTCGAGGAACCATGCTTATATATCAAGTCGAGTGGGAGCAAGATTGTATTCTTGATATTGTATGTCGATGACATACTCTTGATTGGGAATGACATTCCTCTCTTATCTTCGGTTAAAGGATGGTTGAAGAACCATTTCCAGATGAAAAGATCTGGGTGAGGCACAACGCATTTTGGGAATCCGCATCTACCGAGATAGATCACAACGGACGTTATCACTGAGTCAAGAGTCTTATTTGGATAAGATTCTTGAGAGGTTCAGCATGACCAACTCCAAGAAGGGGAACCTTCCTATGACTTCTGGGATACAGTTGAGCAAGTCTCAGTCACCCACGATGCCTGAAGGAATTGAGCGCATGAGTCGTGTTCCTTATGCATCTGCAATAGGATCAATCATGTATGCCATGATATGCACACGTCCAGACGTGGCATATGCATTGAGTATGACGAGTCGGTACCAAAAGAATCCAGGTGAAACACATTGGATAGCTGTTAAAAATATCCTCAAGTACCTACGGAGGACTAAGGATAGGGTATTGACTTATGGAGGAGATACTAAGCTATGCGCAACCGGTTACGCAGATGCTAGCTTCCAAACGGATCGAGATGATTCAAAATCTCAGTCCGGGTTCGTCTTCACTCTTAATGGTGCTGCGGTCAGCTGGAAGAATTCCAAACAGGATATTGTAGCAGATTCTACTACTAAATTATGATAAGCATGAAGGGCACGTTATTTCCATGGGAATTAAACGTGTTCCTGAGTTGTAATAGTTGATTATGGATTCGATACATTATCTTTTTCATATACTATTTATAACTTCATCGTTTTAATATAATATTTTATTTTTCATGTGGATTGTACTGACAACTTTGAACGCCACAAAGTGAACTGAATTACATTATATTTCTTTTGGTCCGTAATCGCCTTAATGAGCTGATAACTCTGGCCATTATATTGTGCAGTCGATTGATGGTGGGTTCAACGAGCCATAAGTCAAACGGTTGACTGATCGATCACAAATACGGGTTATAACGATACCTCGTAGGACAATTATTTTTGTGACAACGCAATGGAGTCCTAAATGTTTAAAAACATTCGGTGCCAGGTCGTGGATAGGACATCCATTGTGTTCCTAGAGTCGATTCTTTTGACTATCGACTGTCTCTTGAGATTAAGGCAGTTTTTGGGTGACTTTGGTTTCTTTCTCACGGTCTGCCCTAACTGGAGGCTAAGTAGATTTTTTCTGGGTCATTTCATACTGTGCTTACATCTGCAGGATTCGAGTTGAGGAAAATATCCAACCTTTATCAGGTATAGTTATTTCTCAGGGCCACTCGAGGAGTTGTAACTGAAATGCATGGCCATGCTCGAATGTTGATTCGTTTATCAGTTAAGTTACTCTCTAGTCGGGGAAACCACTCTTGATATTGATCACTTGTAAAATACGACCTTTTTGAATACGGATTTGTCAAATTGTTTTACATTGAGTGGGAGAAATTTTAGGATATGAGAATCGGTTATCGCACATACACTTGTGAGGACAAGTGGGAGTTTGTTGGAGCTTGTGTCCTCCACAATTAGTGTGATAACATTTATAAATCTCTTATAGGTTCACAAGGATATACTTCGTATTTTATCAGTTGATTAACGATTACCTAATAACGGTTGGCTTGCTAGAAAGTTTGACGTTATTATCATACTGATGGCGGTGATCAACTGGTCCCTAAAAGTCACACCTAAAGGATGTGTTTGAGAGATGTGATTGTATGAAAATATAATCACATTGATGCCTGACTAAAAGGTTAGTCCAAGTAATTGACTAAACAGTTAGTCAATGTGTTGATGAGACGATTATTTAATGCCGATTAAATAATATTAGATGAGTCGAATTAACTGTCAATTCGTAAATTGAATATAATATGTTATATTTAATTAATGTATATAATGTTAGTTTGAACGAATTAAGATGTTAATTCGTAATTAAATGTAATCGATTATATTTAATTAGCTAATTATAAATATGCGATATTTATAGTTAAAGTATATATTATACGATATTGTCATAATAAATTATTACAGACCGGTATTAATAAATCGATCAAAGGCTGTTGTGTGTGTAGACTTATTAATACGGAATAAAATATATGACGATTTATAATTATACACATTTTATGCATTTTTGGAATAACCGAAAATAAGGAGATTTTATCCTTATTTTTGGTTGTTGCCTAAACCGAAATTAGAGTTAAAAAGAGGAAGAAAATATCTTCCTCAACTCACTCAATTCTCACGGTTTGAAGAGGCCAAAAAGGGAGTTTTTTTCTCTCATTCTAATTTGACCTAATTCTCTCATCAAGAACACAAAAAAAACCCTAAAAATTAACAAGTGAATTTTGGGGATCTATTCTAGCAAGAACAAAGGCATATCTCATTTCATCTTGGGTGCAACTAATAGGCGAATATCATTGCGATATTGTTATTAGGCCGAATTAGCAAGGACCAAAGGTTGAATCTTAATTCTCTACCCTTTTTGTTTATGCAATTTATTTTATGACTTGTTTTCATCATTATAAATTCGTTATAATCCTTATAAATAAAGGGATGCATACAGATTTTTCCCACAACCATATCAACAATGATCTAATTCACTAATTAATCTTCTATCTGTGCATTTACCTTCTCAACTTGGTATATTGTGTTTCTTTTCTTCAAATTTTCGATTTGTTATTTTCATAATTTTTTCGTCTCATAGGTTATCAATTCTTTATTATCAAACTCGTATTGTTACTACATGAATGTATCATTTTTGGGGCTCTCCTTTTTATGAGTATATATGTGTTCAATACTTAGAGAATGTCAATCTATGTTTATTAAGGAGAAATTATTTATCTAGGTTAACATAATTGTTCTCTAATTATGAAAAAAAAATAGTTATTTTGTTAATCATATGCCCTTGAAAAAATATTTCATTGCTTAATTTTTGTACTTGATGCCGTTTTGAACTTTGATGGTTTTAAATTTAGTTCAATGATAAATTAGTTCCAGAAAAAGTGTGTTCATTTTGTATACTAGTGTAATTATTTTTTCCTTATTTTTTCCTTTTTCTATTGTAGGATGGAGCATACACATTATTTATGTTCATCAATCCATTCCATGATTAGGTCAGTGAACAACGATCCATTTATAACTTCAACACTGTTACATCAATTCATTGTTTTGTTATTATTGAAATTTATGTCATCTTGTACCTGTTGGATGTTTCATTTGGCTAGAGATACTTTTTAATTAACCACTCACTAAATTAAGATTGAAATTTACCATTTTCTCTCTTGACAGAAATGATGTTTTATACAGAATTCAGTTTAGGTATATATGTTCCCTTACTTATTCTAAGTCTAACAATGGTGTGTGAGTCAACATCAGATGTCTTGAATTGAAATTTAGAGTTGTGTTTAGGTCTTTTGCTTATATCCGCTTTCTTCTTTCAATTGACATAGTAAATGCTTAGTTCTTAGAGGTTCTTAGAATATGGTGACTTATTACTGGTTACTGGCATGTTGGCTTGTAATGTTAATCATGTGTTCTCTTGCCTGGATAGCCTCATAATACTTTATGCGGTCTACACCTCAACTTAGCATTAATGGTCATGGCTTCTAACAATTATATTTTTTTTCATGAACAGATGCCTCTCGAGGTGTAATGATTTTTGCTCTAATTGGTTCTCAACATTTTCTTGGTTAGATTTTCATTTGCATTGTGAAGAAGTTGGAGTAACGGGAAAACTTAAGGTACGGTAATGTTTCTGATTGAACTAATAAGTTGTTTGTTTGATATATATTATATACGACGGAGTACTTTTAATTTCAAGGTGAAATATTTCACTTTTGGTCATTATCATAAATTTTGTTAAGTTAATGCAACTATATACATGCATATATATGCAGGCTAAATATTATATTTGACATGTTGCAAAATTTTGAACAAAGGAGGCACTAATTTTTTTTGGATGATTTAGTGTTTTCGTGTAAGTTTGTGTATATCTTAGCATTTGAAGCACTCTCTTAATTGTAAAGTTCTTTATGAGGGGTTATTTTCTACAATTGACATCATATCCTTTTTTAAGTGAAATTGATGAATTTGTAAACAGAAATGGTACATATTGATGTCAAGCTTGTTGCGTTATGCTTGTGTTGCATGTTCTTAACATATTGGATGTTGAATTAGTGATATCTTGGAATGATATTAGCCATCAGTTAGCACTTTGGAGCAACTTATATAGCTATATAATTTTAATTAGTGTGCATCTCGTTAAGAAGGTATCTGGTACTTTTGTTCTTGGTATGCTTCTTTATTAGACTTCTGTCATTGACCTATCAGTAAAAAAACGGTTGCTTTTATATTGTCTTGCTTTAAGTCGTACTCATACACATTTTTGGTGGATTTTTGTATGTAGGTTAAAGTTATGACATGATCAGGCATCTTCAGCAAGCATATCAGAGATATTGCATTAATTTACACTCATAGTTGTTGTCATACGACTCGCCATACAATAGATGGTGCTGGAGAATGAGAAGATAATGCTGCTTAGTTTTTTTGGTCAGAGTTAGATATATGTGCATTAGCTCAAAGTTGGATACATAATTATATGGACTTCATAGTCATATTCTATCAATATTTGAAGTTCATGAAGTTATCATTGTACTGTGAATTAATTCGACATTGATTTTCATTAATATATGAGCCTTTATTTTTATAGAAGAGCTCTTGATGATTTTTATTGTTTTCCCAAGTAATTTTGTATCTTGTTAGTTTGTATTAATATTCAAAAGTTAAGGTTGATATTTTATTATTTTCCTAAGTAATTATGTATCTTGTTAGTTTGTATTAATATTCAAAAGTTGCGGTTGCGAACTGATTTTTTGACGCTTTCTCTGTTATTATACGAGGAATTTATTCTCGCCACCAATTTGATCTAGACAGATAAAAGCGTCGTTATGAATTACCAATGTCGACATTTCCAAGCGTCATACTTTATAACTAACATTTAAAACTGTCGAGAACGCTCACAGTAAAAAGTGTCAGAAAATAGTGACGCGGCAAAAACTGATGCATAATAAAAGCGTCGATAAATTTTTTTATGATGCTCTAAAGCGTCGTAAAACAACTAAAAAAGCGTCAGAATGCAAGGGATTTGTTGTAGTGTATGTTTTAAGCTCCCAAACACAATTCCCAAAAACCGCGATTATGTGGGTATGCGTCCACTTCCTGAGCCATCCTACGCTTCAAGCATTCATCGGTCTAATATTTGAGCAGCGGTAGGCCATTATTCTACGGCTCCCTCCACCACGTAAGGCTTTGGAAGTACATCAACTAGAGGAAACAATAGACACCCTCCTACACTCTTTGTGTCGTTCGACCTCCACGACTCCACTTCTTGGCTCAGACGATCCAGCACCAATGAACACCAATCCAACTGTACAATGGCATCAACATCCTCTACCGCTTTTACCCAACGAAAGTCGATACAACTGTGCACCGTTGGTGCTAAGAAAGTCCCCATAGAAAACACAACAAATATCTTCTTAAAGTCAGCCTCACCTCCTCAAACATCCCCAACATCGCGACTTCAAGACTCTCGAATGATAACTCACTGTTTTTGGGGACTTTGAAACTCTCATGCCAAATTTGGGCCAACTCCTTATCGGTCTTGGCGTTTATGGTTGCGTCAGTACATGGTAACATGAACGCATCATACATGTCAAGCTTGGTTAGAGAAACTGGACATGCTTGTTAAATATGAACATCCGGGAGCTAGGATCATAATGTTATAGCAACCAATCGACCATTTGATGATAAAAAATCATTTGTTTTCAGCTCTAGGAGGCCCCCAAATCCGATGTCTTCCACATCCTTTTTTTGAGCGTCCATTAGAACAGCAATTAAATTGAACAATTGTCTGGGTGAACCATGGCCATCAACCTCCTTCTTTTTCCTACAAGCACCATATGTTAATATACTATAACGAGGACCGAGAATTAGAAACATGTTAAAGTTAAGAAACATACAAATATTATACCCACTTTAACTTACTTTGACACCATTTCACATATACAACATTGAACTCTAAAAGGATTACACATTACACATTAACCCAGTATAAACTTATACCTATTTTAACAGAATTGTAACCTAGTTACAACAAAATGAGAACATGTTAATTTAAGAAACATACATAAACTATACCCAATTTAAGTCACTTTGTGACCATTTCAATTATTATAACAATGAACTCTAAAGTGATTACAAATAACACATTGTCTAATAAATAACTAGTACCTATTTTAACATACATTGTAACCTAGCTACATTTTTAACCAATTTGATAACATATTTAAGTTAAGAAACATATAAAAAATACACCCAATTTAACTCACTTTGTGACCATTTCACTTATACAACATTGAATCCTAAAATGGTTACAAATAACACATTGTCCAACACATAACTTGTACCTATGTTAACACACATTGTAACCTAGCTACATTTTAAACCAAATTCAGAACATGTTAAGTTAAGAAACATACAAAAAATATACCCAATTTAACTCACTTTTAACCATTTCAGTTATACAACAATTAACTCTAAAGTGGTTACAAATAACACGTTGCACAAATACATAACTTGTACCTATTTTAACAGACATTGTAACCTAGCTAATTTAGTAAGACTTACGTATCGTTGCGAACTCGTGTCTTCTTTGCCACAATAGCAGTTTCACCTCCCTTACGCTTCTTTGATCCATCACCGATCTCCGCCGTCTGTTTAACCATTCTCAATGCCTTTGGCTCTAGTGGAAGATCTGGAAATATAAACAAATGAGTGTAGCAAATGTAAACAACATAAGTGACTATGTAATCATTTCAGTCCTATAATATTGACATTTAAAATGGTCACATACTACATAGAAGCTCAAACATAGATATTGTCACCATTTTTACAAACATTGTAACTAAAGCATGTAAACAATTTTACTCAATATATGACCATTTATCCTAGTTAACAGGAGACAATTTATGCTAAGTTGTATTTGTTATCATTTATAGAAGAACATGTAACCATTTCAAAAAAAATTTGTAACCATTTTATTTTGCAAAGTTGTTAGATCTATATGATTGTGCTTTTTAAAAAAAATATACACAAATAAGGTCAAAATGTCCCCAAATTACAATTAAAGAAACAAAAGGTAACCCTTTTGTTACCTCCCCTGCCTTTGCAACACTTTTCTTTTGTTGTCCCCACATTTACTGCCATCTTCACAGCTGCGTCAACACATTCTGAATGGCAACAAACAGATTATTATGACGTGAAATTTTGCAAAAAAAGTACAAACAAGTTGAATAAGGGAAAACATACCTTCTTGACCATCATCGTTCCTTTCCTCTTCATTTGATGCAACGTCCTTGATGCGTGTTTATTATATGCGATTATTCTCTCATTTAGCACACATTTCTATGCACTTATTTTATCACTCTGTTGCTATTTCCTCCCATTCTTGCTACTTTTGGTATTTTTCTTATCTTATGTAGATTTGGAACCCAACCATGCATTTATGAACCAAAACCTGCTATTAAGGAGGTACAGGAGCATGTGTCACCATGTGTGCTATTAATAGGTGTTCGAAAGTTGCTCATGTTTGGAGGCCATGGACAATTTTTAGCCTTGGAAAGCTGTTGATAGCAGGAAACAGGTTTATGAATGAATGATGGAGTCGATAGATAGACCATCATTGTCGATAGACAGACCGCCATTGTCGATACACAAGCTTGATATGTCGATTGAATAATGCAATTATGTCGATCGACATAATGCCTATCGACACAGGGAAGCACAAGTTTGGAAGTTAAGATGTCTGTCGATCTTAGTCAATCGACTAGTATATGTATGTCAAACGACTGAGCTGCATATGTCGATCGACAAATGCTTCGCTGGCCATACTTTATGTCAAGGGCTTGGGCTTATTTGTTACTTATTTTGCTCTATTATTTTGGACTTGATATAAAAGGACTTGTAAACATTTCATTAGGTTATCTCTCGTTCTACTGTAAAACACTTCTTACGTTGATTTCTCCTTAACTTTTAGATCTAGAATTTTGCAATTAATCCTTCCTCTCTACTACTCTTGAATCCTTGGTAATTTATCTAATCTTCTTTATTCGTCTTTATTTCTCCTAGTCTATTTTTACCTTTCTCCCTTTATTGTTTCTTATTTTATGTTAGATTATTCTTATCAACCTTTTAATATGACTTCAATTATCATCTTCATTATTATTGTTGTCGTTATTTTTATTATGCATAGCTAATTCCATTGCTAGGATTTAGGGATTCCAAGGATGATTAGCGGTTGTTTATTAAGTTATTAGATCGGTCGATAATGTTGGTCTTTGTTGTTAATTGTAACATTTAATTGTGATTAATTGATTAGTGGCCATAATTGAATATATTGAATTGGTAAACCCCTTATCTAAGATCGAGAGCCTGGTGAGGGTTAGACCTGCTACAAACATTAGAGTGCCCTAATAAATTGTGAGAGCCCATTAGAAGCATTCTACGGCGATTAGCGATCCGGGAGGACATTTTCACTACCCTTTCGAACGATAGTTAAGACTGATCTGTGATCTTACTTGATCAATAATTATCCATAGTGAACCGACAATCCTAGTCTTTCCTCTCGATATTATACATCTTTATTCATTCTCTTTAATCTCTTATTTTTACTTGTCATTAGTTTCGTAATAAATCAAGCAACCCCCGATTTATTACTTAGACAGACTTAATTTAGCAAATAGAATATTTTAGTCTCCATGTGGATACGATCCCGACTTCCCTATCTTTCCTCTCTATATTATACATCTCTATTGCATTTGTCCCACTGGTATTTTTCTTAGGTGGTTGCCTTTTTGCTGTTATTTTCTTTACCATCTTACTGATATTTAAGTTAATGTTTTGGATTTTGGTTAATTTGTATGAAGAGTTTGATCTGAGAGAGAATGAGAGAATTTGAAATAAGAGAATGCAGTAGAAGTGGAAAGAGGGAAGATGAATTTGTGACAACGAATGGGATAGAATTAGGTTAAAAGTGACTTTTCTAAATCTGTGGTAAAAACCGTGCATTGGAAAGGCAAGAGATTTTAATTGTTTTTTTAATACCCAAACAGTCACTTCTATAATTAATGCAACATACTACCAAATTTTGTGACTTTTCTACCGTTTTACATCTAAGTGATACTATCCGACCCGTAACAAGCTTATGACGTCACAAGCAAGACTAATTGATAAATCAACAATACGTAAGTCAACTATGGACTAGAGCAATAGTCAGTCCACCACTAAAAAAAAGTGAAATATGGTTCATCCCACAATTTACCCAACTCTTAGGAAAGATGTTCGTAAGACATACAGGAGAAGACTATCAAATCTTTTGGTCTCCTCTTGCTTAATTAGTTGTACGTGGACCTTAAAACAACTTCTCTATTTCATCGCTATTTGACATGATTAAAAGGAGCCGTAGTTCATTACAATTGCGAAGAAAAGTTGCAAATAATTGAATAGTCAAATAACAATACGAGAAGATGTGTGTCAATCTCAAACCCCAATAATTGTAAATAATAAGATAGCTGCCTTGTAATAAAAAGCAATCCATGCATTTAGAAACCTATCACGAAACGTATCTAAAAGAAACTTTATAAAGCCATCCCACCTGCCCACCATGCATGAAAAAAAAGCCTCCCTTACTTGAAAGTATTAGTGATTTGCAGGGTATAACTATACTACAGGTTACCTTTGTCTAAAAAAAAAAAAAAAAAACTATACTACAAGTTTTATCGTCATTCGACAAAAAACATTCTATTCCAAAGCTTATTGAAAGGAATCCTTCATTGACCAAGAAAAAAAGCGACCAAAAATTTTTGGTCTAGAAATTTGGGATTTCTAAATAAGGTTTTCGTCAAACACAACCTTTAAAAATAAATATTTTCAAACACGACCTTTAGAAAAAAAATTTGTCAAACACAATCTTTAATAAAAGTTTTTCTTTCAAATGATTTTTTTTTTGTCAAACACAATCTTGAAAATTGTTGATATATGGTTTTTCTTTTTTGTTAATTGAACTCCAACAACCGCACAATAAATAGATTTGCAAATTTAAATCGTTTATTTAACAAGCAATATATGGATTTAGGAAAAAAAGGAACACGCATCTCATATATTACATCAGACTTCTTATAGTAATTGCGTTTACATGTATTTTTTATGAACTTTTAAACTTATAAGTTATATTTTAATTTTTAACGTCATTAAAACTATATGTGTAATTTTGAGCAATATTATAATTTTTTTATCTTAATGTTTAAGTGAACGGCTCAAAAATTTATAGTAATTAAAACTCATAATCATCAATGCTATATATTAAATTCAGAAACCAAAGGACTTCAGTGGACCCAATTAAGAGATCTCAATGCACATATTATATAGTTTGGGTTAAAATTAAATTATATAGAAGCTTGGTAATTTTCCTAAACATTTGTAAGAAACTAAAACATGGTCAATTTCTTTAAAATAAAATAATTAATTAAGATGGTCAATTCCTTAAACTAAAATAATTAATTAAGATGACCAATTTCAAGAAGACTAAAAGAAAGAAGATACTTAGTAATTTTCCTATTTATTTAACATACAAAAATATAATATAAGTAGGTTATAAATAATTTAAGTTAGATTCCATAATATATAATATTGCATAATTCTTTCGATTTGATTTAATGCATATATGTAATATATTTATATAAATATATAATCCTCTTAAAATTGCATGTTAAGGCTCTGTTTGGTAAAATCGATCAAAAGGTACACAAAACACGAAAAGGTACAAAACCGATAAGGTGATTGAAATTAAAAAGCTAGCTGAAAATTGGAAACTGATAAGGTAGCTGATTAATTGTAAAGTGTTTGGTAAAACTAACTGAAAAGGTAACTGATTTTTTGTAAAATGACATAAAAGGACATTAATATCAGCGAGTAGCTTTTCATTTCAGGTACCTGAAATGACTTTACCGAACAGCATTAGGTAAAACAACTACCTGAAATATTAGTCAAATCAGGTTGCTTGGTCAAATCAGGTACCTGAAATGCCTTGCCAAACATAGCCTAAGTAGTAAACGTAATTTTGTCGGTAAAGAAAAGATTGTAGTAACATTCGATATAGTTATATGATAGTAATCACTCATTTGAATAGTAAAAGTAACAATATTATCAGCGAGATTAGTGAAAGTGGTAGAAATAACAACAGGAGTAGTGAAATAATCAATATTAATACGGCAATAGTGAAAGTAACAATAATTACGGAGGGAGTAGTGAAATTATCAATATTAATGCGGCAGTAGTGACAGTAACAATAATTATGGCGGAAGTAGTGAAATGTTTATTGTTTCATTAATAAGAGTAAAATATTAATAGCGGTAGTAATAAATTTGTCTCAAAACTTATTTCATTGTAAATTTTAGGATATGTCAAAAATATTAATGATAAATTTATGTGTTATGCAACTTTAAGTAATTTTATTTAATGAAAAAAAAAATTAATGGTAAGTAGAGGTAGCCCGGCCGAAGCCGAGTACCAATACTAATAAAACAAAAGTCGAAAACTTTATTATAAAACTCAGAAATTATACTAACCAGATGTACTACATGTAATGTAATCTAGAGCATCGAAGATTAGAAAATAAATTGCACATCCCTTTCCAAGTCTACTTTTACAATAGTTTATTTTATACTGTTTTATTGTTATTTTATATTTGAAGATTACCCTTTGGCAATTCCAAGCATGCATATATTTCCTTATTTCACGATTACAACTTTGGATGATTATAGAGATGTTCATACTTAATTGTATAAAGCAAGGTAAGTGGCAAGGTTTCGCTTAATGTTTTCGTTTTCAGACGTTTACTTTTAGTATTCTACCAAATGCGCATACAATCATGCATGGTATCAATAAACTTGTTTGAATGAATTGCTTAGTTCAGCAAGTATGTAAAGGTAGAAGTGATCGATAGATAAGGACGGTTCCTTCTATTACAAAACAAAGAAATTGTAGCATGATTCGTCTAGCTTTTTTGTTAAATTAAGTATTTATCTTTAATATGATAAAATGAATTGAACCAAAGTAAATACATTGCATGTTTGTGAAATTGCCAAGCGAACTAAATTTAAAGCGGAAATAAAGCAACTAAGATTGGTTGGCCTGAATTGTAACTAGTAAGTGCTCTCGTCTCTTATAAACGAGTAAGTGATGAGCTCAATAGCTATCTCTAGCAAATGAAAAATAAAAATAAAAACCATTTATTTAGTATTTTAAAACAATAAACTCAATCATACGCCTCCAAACGTCATTAAGACGATTCAACCCTAAATAATAATAGTAATGGAATTTCTTGTGATTTCTTCCTTCAAGTTAGATGCCATTAGTTTTCACAAAGTCTCATTTGTGACGGGCATATCCGTCGCAAACCTGTGACGGGTCAAGTATTATCTATAAGGGGTAGATAAGACAAAAGCAAAATGTCTAGGGAGTAGCAATCTGTTTTGTCTTATATACCCACATGAGTATTACTTGAGCCGTCGCAAGCTTTGTGATGGATTGTCCGTCACAAGAGGACTTGTTGATTAGTTTTTGGTACTAAAATATATGTAGTCTCAAGAGGTCACTAGTTTTGGTGATTTGATCGTGAATTTCTAAATTCTACTATTTTTTTTTTTTTGGTCTTTTTTTTTTGGTCTAAACCATCCGGTAATCCAAACCACATTGGGCCGACTAATCCGGATTTCAGGGCGTGTTCAAGGATTACGGTATTTAAACCCATCCCAATCGCAGTTGTGGGGGATCGATCCGCAGACCTCCCTACCAAGCGCAGCCCCATTCTACTAATTGATTATACAAATTATAGAATCTCTTACACAAGTATCAACAATCAAAATCAATTACGAGATTATAAAATCATAACCAAAATCTAACACAGGCACGCTTCTAAACAGCTTATGAGCTTTCTTTAGAAGATGAAACAACATTTTCTTGCTCTTGTGTAGTTTGGGAAGCTGGTTTCGCCTCTAACAGATCGTCAGAAGACTCGCCTTCCTCTGGTTTCTTGAGTTCTTGTTCAAACTCTTTTGCTGCCTGAAAAGTTATCACATACAAGCAATCAAAATTTATGAACTAGTAGAGTGAACTACCTTGTTACTTGTCTCACACTACAAAATGTCATTTACGACGTTGACCACCGTTAGCTTACAATGGCCTCTTTTGAGATGATGTGCCTATGTGGTTCACTTCATAGTTCATAATACGTTAATGTTATAATCTTACAACTGTCTTAAGCAAGACTAACTCGTCTCACACACGTTTTTCTTGCAAGGTATATAAAAAAGCTGCAAGTCGGCAACTATTGCAGATTGCAGATTTGTAGTGAATACTGATATTTAGTTGTTCAATTACAACAACAACAACAACATCAGAGCCTTAATCCCAAAATGATTTGGGGTCGGCTGACATGAATCATCCTTTCGAACCGTCCATGGGTGAACGCACGCCTCAAAATGCGAATAAAAAGGGAAGATAAAAAACAAAAGGGAGAACGAAAATGTAATGGAAAGTTAAGGTGAACTTAGGGGTTTTAAAATCGAATTCCGTCTTTCTTTTATAAAAACTTAAAATTTAAATCGAGAGAAAAGGTTAAAACGATTTTTAAAAACCGAAAAAGAGTTAAGGATCCGGAATGAATCAGATAAAATCTATAAGAAAGTGGTTGTTGAAAAAGTGTGTAATAAAGGAGAGAAAAATAAATAAATTAATTTCTTTAAATTAAATAAATAAAAAAACACTAAATCACAAAAAACATCAAATACTAAAAATCCACATGTTCTCATATCGTGCTCTATCACTCTCAACCATGTCAACTCGCCTGTAGTGCTGTCAAGGGACCTTTTTCTCCAGCCTCCTAACTGGTGCGTCCATAGGTCTCCTTCTCACATGGCCAAACCATTTAGTTGTTCAATTGTTTTGGAAAAATTGCAACTTTGTTACATCAAGCCCAGACTGCCCAGTTTTGCAAAACTGATGTTAATGTGGCTATCATATTCGTATTATTTTGTATAAATGCAATGGGTCTTCATTTCCATAAATCATGACAATCATGAATTCATGATAGACAAACTGACTTTGATTGTATTTATTATACAACATTACCCTAGTGTCCCAAAAATGGTGGAGTAAGGGAGTCCATTATAACAACCTTATCCATGTAATAGTAAACACAAACAGGATGTATGTCTTGGAAATTGCATCAAATGACTCTACTTCACAATATAAAACAGCACAATGTAGTTTAGAGGGTCATTTTGCGTTATCATAAACATTTGATGGTAAGGATGATTTGGATGATTATGTATATCAGGATAGCAAGACTGAACTAATTCACATTGAAGGCGTTTATGATTACAAGTGTGTAACAGGGTCCATCCGGCCACTGCAAGATATGAGACTTGAGTCCAATCTCTGACATGGAAAGCCTGACGTGAGGTTTATATGGGACTGGGCTCTTAAACCCTTTGAGCTTGTTGTTGGGTGGTTTCTCTCATCATCTATATCAAAGTGCTCTGAACCTACAAAATTCACATTGGAAAGAATGGACAACCTAATTGGTATGATTATTCCAAGAAATTTGGAAATTTGATCATGAAAGCCCTTCGTTTAAGCTACCCAAGCTCTGTGTGCCCAGAAACTTCAAGCAATAAGTGTCATGTTAATGACGACTGCAACAAATGTTGGAAGATGCTAAGGATGAGACAGAACAAAAAAAAACAATCGTATTGGATCGATTGCTTTGAGCGAACTTGATCTAATGATCGACTCAAGGAGGAAAAACACTTTTCCACTTCTTAACATAATGGTTACTCCTCTGCCGCCATTTTCCCTGCGCCCTTCATTCTCTCCTGCTAGGATCATTACTCAAATGACTAGGCAAGGGGGAATTGGTGGGAGTAGCACGAATACTTACTTGGAGGTGTTGGAGCATTCAATCCAGATTAGAAAGGTGAGTAGTGATGATATTGAGGGTACTACTTCTCTAATTGAAAATGGGTAGTATTGGGTGTTGGAATGTTGGGGGATTAATAGTGAGAATAAGCAGAAAGAGGTTAAATGGTTTCTGCATAATAATAATGTAGGAGTTTTTGGTTTTTTGGAAACTAGGGTTAGACTAGCTTCTATTAATAAAGTGCATCAAGGAATTGGTGATCATTGGTCTCTAGTTACTAATATAGAAAGTCATGAAGGTGGAAGGATTTGGCTTATTTGGGATGCTATGAATTACAAAGTGGATATCATAAGTAATGAGGCTTAAGTAATCAACACCAAGGTAACCTATTACCCTACTGGGTGCTCTTGGTGGATGTCTGTAGTGTATGGTTTTAATAGAATAGCTGAAAAGGAGCCTTTATGGGAGTCCCTGACTGCCATGAAAAACCTCATTGATGGGCCTTGGGTAGTTATGGGGGACTTCAATAATGTTCTAGCTATGAATGAAAGGATTGGGTCTGAAGTTTCAAATGCTGAATTGAAGGGGTTTCAAGAATGTGGGGGAAGGATGCAAAGTTCCTGGACAATACCATTGTCCAGAAGATCTGGGATACTCAGATTTGTGGTGTTCCTATGTTTCAAGTAGTTAAAACTTAAGGCTCTTAAACATCCTTTGAAGCAGTTGAATGGGGCAAGTTTTGCTAACATTGAGACCTCTGCTGATGTAGCTAAGCTTCACCATAGATATTGATCCTACTAATTTGGAAGTTCAACAAGAAGAGAAGAATGCTGCCCTTGCCTACAGAGAGTTGGATATGGCTAGAAGAAGCTTTCTTAGCCAGAAAGCTAAAGCTTAGTGGATGAAAAATGGAGATGAGAACACACAGTACTTCCATAGTGTGATTAAGGCTAGGAGAATGCAAAACAAGATCCTGTTTATTCAGGATATGAATGGAGTTACTCATACTGAACCCCAAGCCATTGAAGAGGCATTTATAGAATACTATGTTCAACTTGTTGGGTTCTAGTAAGAAGGTTAAAAAAGTTCATGTCCCACCCTGACTGAGGAACATGTGGTTGAGCTGCTCGGACCTGACCTGTGGACCTGTGACTGAGAGTGAGATTAAGGAGGCTATGTTTTCCATCCCTGCCAACAAGGCCCCTGGCCCAGATGGGTACTCCTCACAATTCTTCAGAGATGCTTATAGTGTTGTTGGAAATGATGTTGTTAAGGCTGTGCTGGAGTTTTTTTCCAATGGGAAACTTCTTAAGCAGGTAAATGCCACTACCCTGACCCTTATACCTAAGAAGACTAGACCTATCACTGTTGCAATGTCCTGTATAAAACAATATCTAAGGTTCTCTGTAATAGGCTAGCTGCTGTCCTACCTGACATTATAAGTGATACCCAAGGTGCTTTTATTAAGGGTAGAGAAATTGTGGATAACATTTTGATTTGCCAAGACTTGGTTAGGCTTTATAAAAGGAAAGCATGTTCCCAGAGGTGTATGATGAAGGTGGATTTAAAGAAAGCCTATGACTCCATTGAACGGGAGTTCATTCAGCAAATGTTGGGAGCCTTAGGGTTCCCTGCTACTGTGATTAAATGGATTATGGTTTGTGTGACTTCCCCATGGTTTACTTTGTCTCTGAATAGATCCAGTTTTGGTTACTTTCAAGGGAAGAGGGGGATAAGGCAAGGTGATCCTATGTCCCCTCTCCTCTTTACAGTATTTGAGCAGAGTGTTGGTGAGTGTTGGTGGCTGTCACTGCTAAGAGGGAGTTTAACTACCACCCATTGTGTAGGGCATTGAATCTGAGTCATATGTGCTTTGCAGATAACCTGTTAATGTTCTGCAGAGGGGATAGATGCTCTATAACTGTCATATTGAGAGCTTTTTCCACTTTTTCAGTGGCATCTGGGCTTGAAATGAATAAGGAAAAATCTGAAATATATTTTAATGGTATGGAAGCATCTGATGTTAGTTATGTCTTAAGATTCTCTGGGTTTGGGTTTGTTGAGGGGCAATTCCCCTTGAGATACCTGGGGATTCCAATTACTTACAAGAGAATGGCTGTAGGTGACTGTACTAGACTGGTGGAGAAAGTTGTGGGCAGGATTAAGGGTTGGGGGCTAAGAAGCTTAGCTATGCAGGCAGGCTGGTCCTCATACAAGCAACTCTGACTCAGCTCCACTCTTTTTGGGCCAGAATATTTGTGATTCCAGTCACTGTCATTGACAGAATCACAAGTATCTGTAGGAATTATTTGTGGTCTGGAAATGAGCAGTACAGCAGATCACCTTCTGTGGCATGGGAGTCTGTGTGTATGGGTAAGAAATTTGGTGGTTTGGGGATTGTCAATTGCAGACTTTGGAACATAGCTCAGATTGGCATATATACCTGGTGGTTAGCTACAAAGAGTGACCATCTATGGATCAAATGGGTGGATCATATTTATATGAAAGGGAGGAACTGGTTAGATTATAGCCCTAATGGAGGAAAATTTGTCAAGTCAAAGACAGGATGAAAGCTGGATTCACTAATAATACCTAGTGTGATAATCAGGGGTGTATTCAGTGTCTAGTGGCTACAAATGGTTGCAGGGTGATTTGGATAAGGTGCTCTGCTGTCATATGCTGACATATGGAACAAAGTTAACTTACCAAAACATTCATTCATAGGTTGGCTGGCAATTAAGGGGAGACTGCTCACAAAGGATAGGATGCTTAAGTTTGGATTGAGTTCAGGTGGTATTTGTGACATTTGCAGGGATCATCTGGAAGATCACCTTCATCTCATGAATCATTGTGGTTTTAGTGTAAGATGTTGGGATTTATTGCGTCAATGGCTGGGGATTCCCTTGCCTACATCAGGCATTATTGAATGGTGTGCTTCTTGGAGGTGTCGCTCTTTACTGAAGAAGCACCTGGTTTTGAAGAAGCACCTGGTGTTTGCTGCTGTGATGGCTATGATATACCACATCTGGCAAGCTCGGAACACATGTAGACTGGAGCACAGAGTCCCAGCAGCACCTTGGGCAATTTTCCAAAGGGTTAAATGTCATATTCAGGAATTTATGTAGAGGTAGGGACTGGTCATCAAAGTATAAGATACATCAAGGGTACCTAATTTGTTGATTAGGTACGGTTGTTTTGTATTGTGTATGTAAGTGTCCCAAAATGTAAAAGGATGGTGTATAAAATGGAGAGGAGCCAATGAAAGACTTATTTAAGAAATGCAAGCTATTGAAAGACTGCTCGTGTTTCATTCAGAATCACTGCCCTTATGAAAGATCTCAGGAAAAGGGGTTCTACGTTGGGCCCTATATTTGAAGAACAATACGATGAGATGAAGCTTCTTTAACTAGGGCTTTTGAATTCTAGACCTGGTCCTCTAAATCACAAATTTGGGCTTTCAAATTCTAAACCTGGTCCTTACATGCTATCCTATGGAAGAAACAATATACTCCCTCTGTCCCGGTCATTTGTTGTCCTTTTCCATTTTGGGGTGTCTCACTCAATTGTTGTTCTTTCTATTTTAAGAATGAGTTTGATGAGCAATTTGATCATTCACCGTCAATTTATTCCACTTGTCATTTAGTAATTGGTCCCCTTCTCTTTTCTTGGTCTTTGTGCCAAAACAAAAGGACAACAATTGACCGGGACGGAGGGAGAATTTTTTTTTTTGTTTGATGAGACAGGAAACTAGGTTAGTTGAAGATCAACCTATAACATTCTTACGGAAGAGAGCAGTAAAAAGAGTCAAACACTTTAAAATTACCTGGAATAATACTCCATATATGAAAGGAAAAACAAATAGGCACAAAGGAAATGACTCTCAAAAGAATGTCCGAAAAGCTACCAGTAGTTATTGTGTGAGTATAAGACGGTCTCTTAGTATAAAAAAAAAAAAAAAAAAAAAAAAAACCACTCATTATTGATAGCAATAAATGAGTGATTCTTATACAAAAGGACCGCCGTGAGACCGTCTCATTCTATAATTTACAAAATAAAACTCATAAAAACAAGAAAAAATTGCTCTGAAAGTCCAAACAAGGGAATAAAATTCCAGACCTTTGAGTGATCAAATTCTCCCAAGACAATAGTACACCGGTTTTGCTATAATCAAACCATTAGTTAATGAGCTTAAAACTCTCATAAATATGTTTTTAGTGTCCTAATTTAAACCTTCATTCTTAAGAATGACTGAATTTTGCTTTCCAAGGCTAAAATGGAAAGCAAATAAGATCTAGTCTTAAAGAAGGTAAAAATCTGGAAAATCGACCGAAGACAAGTTCTTTCAATTGAATTAATTCTGGAAAAGCAAGAGAATCTACATCCTGTGGAGACGGACAACAATAAAGAAGAGTATTTCTGAGAAGAGAGATAATGAAATAGCTGGGAGAATAAACAATTTATCTGATCCTCTCTCTAATTTGAGACATGAGCAACAAGGTTAGATGGAAGCGAATATACAGCTGTACAACATCAGAAGGGTCTCTGAGATGCGAATTTAAATCATTCATGGAAGCAACACTTGTAAGAAGTTGATCAGCTAGTTCAGGAACTACTGCCATAAAAGTTCCTACAAGGCTACAGTTGTTACAAAAGTTGTTCCTGTAGGTACTATATTATTACGCACATTATCATCCAATGATGCTCTTCATGAAAGCAAGTAACTAAAACTGGAACCTGTATACCAAATACCAGCATATTCTCATCCAAGTATCATGAAGTCCTGATGAGGATAGACGTAATTCTCTCATCAAACCAGATTCACCTACTTTCTCTAGTAAAGCCAATGCTGCTCTTTCCCCCACAAAAAAATTTGCCTAAAAAAAAGCCAATGATGCTCTGCTCTTCATGAAAGCGAGTAACTAAAATTGGCACCTGTGCACCAATAACCATGCCACCTTCGAGTTTCTTTTTGCTCTAAATGAACATTGGACAGAGACGGATGACTATAGATAACCATTATAGACTCGTCAAATCACTGACAATATAAATTCACCATCTTGGATAATGTTCACTATTGAATAAAGATCACTAACACAAACACCTATGTCCACTTGTACAATTCAAATTTTAAATGACTAACATCTTGGCACGGGTGCGTTTAGTTTCAGGGTATATGCTGCAAACTCAGTTTGTTACGATGGAATTTCCATGATCTCCAATTCAAACCATACGTATATTTTGGCTAGAAGCTCATTAAATTGGGTGTGTTTCTTAAACCCTAGAGCAACAACCACATGATGAAATTTGCAACACAACTATCATTAAAGGTGTGCTTGGATGGAGGGATTTGGAGGGAAATGAAAGGGAGGGAGAGTAGGAGATTTGCAACACCCCGTCCCCCATCCCCAATCCCCTATCCCACCCTCCCTTTCCCTTCTCTCCTTCCCCCTTCCTTCCCTTTCTCTCCTATTTTGCTATCCATAATAGGAAAGAGTGTGTTGGGATGCAAAAAGAGTATGAAGAGGAGGAAGAATGAAGCATTTTAGTTTTCCCTCCAAATATTTCCTATGTTAGAGAGATTTGAATTTGGATTTTAAGAGTGAAATGGAGGGATTCCATTTTCCCTCCCCTCCAAATCCCTCTAACTAAAATTTGATATCCAAACAAAGGAAATTGTCTCCCTCGAGTCTCTTTTCCTCCAAATCTTTTAATCCAAACAAAGAGCAAGTGTCATTCAATACAAGCATTATATGGGTAAGGATGGATAAATCCGCCCCATTTCTCGTCCAATGAGCGAGCCCTTGAGCCTTAGGCAATGAGCTAATATTATTGTGGGGTACTTCCATGAAACCCATAGCTCTGCCAAAAAAATCTCCATCCTTCCACACGAATTGGAGCCTTAACATAACTATGGAAATGGTGTTGTACAACCATGTGCATTTTTCGTAAGTATGATGTTGGAAACCCAAAAAAGTCCTTAAATTTAACCATTAAATTGGTCGTAGTGTTATGCAAGTTGGTCTTATCAAACCAATTGACAACATACCGGTTGCATACCTAATCAATCATATACAGAGATGGATGACTATAGATAACCATTATAGACTCGTCAAATCACTGACAATATAAATTCACCATCTTGGATAATGTTCACTATTGAATAAAGATCACTAACACAAACACCTATGTCCACTTTGTACAATTCAAAATTTTAAAGTCCTTAAATTTAACCATTAAATTGGTCATACTGTTATCAAACCAATTGACAACATACCTAATCACATACTACCTCAAATCCACACCAAATTTCTCATATAACTAAGCAATGACTCATTCTTATCTGTAGCACAATTCGGAAGAATAAGAGGGAGAGGGAGCATTAACCAATACTAAAAAGGGGGGATGAGAAAGAGGTGACGGACCTGTTGAAAGCCCTTAATGGATTTACCCAAAGTACGGCCAATTTCAGGAAGCTGTTTGGGGCCAAATACAAGAGCGGCAACACCAGCAATAACAGCCAGCTCAGGGACACCCAGACCAAACAAGGAGTTGCACACTAACCCCCTCTTATGGGACGGGTTACTGGGTCGACTTCGGATAACAGGTCGAATTGGGGAGTACGTGGGCCTTAGGAAGGCTTTGCTGTTGTTGCTAGGAGTAAATGAGGGGAGGAGGGAGAGTGAAGCTGAAAGTGATGAAATCTCCATTTTTTATTTTTTATTTTAGTTGGTGTTTTTGAGGTTTTTGTTGTTGGTTGAGTTGAAGTTTATAATCTACGGGTAGTGTTATGATGGGGGGGATTGGATAACGTGGACCTTTATCGCGAGCGATTCATTTGGAGCTATATGACTAATTGACTATTAGCAAAACTAATTCACTATAATATCGCAGTTAGTCTTATATCCGTCTATAGCTAAAGACAGGTCAAATAGCTTGAAAGTGGTAACATTTTTTGCCCCCACCATTGCACTTGTTGTTTGTCCTATTAGGAATGTGGTATTGTATTTGGCCCGTCTTTAGTTATAGACGGATATGTGCCGTCTATAATGAGATTTTGTGATAATACCGTCAAGTAAATGAGAAATGCAAATTACTTTGAGGTGTTTAGTTGGGAGAGTTAGAATGAAATGAAATGAATTTAATCCATTTTAATGTTTGGTTGAGTCATTTTGAAATAGAGTTAGAATCTGAATAGAATCTAAGTGCTTGTTTGGTTACCCACTCAATTCATGAGGAGTTCTAAAATCCCAACTCCCATGAATTGAGTTTTTTCAAACTTGTTTGGTTGCCTTAAATATGGCAAAATGTAGGAATTTACAACTCCTTGGAGTTTCCAACTCTTACTGTCTTACATGATGTAGGAGTTTAATTACCTAGCCCCCCCTAGGTAATTGCAAACTCCTCCATCTTATCCCTCTAAATTTACTCATTTACCCTTAATAAAAATGTGAGGCTAGTAATATTATTGAGGGATATATTGGTATTTAGAAATTAAAATCGGGTGAATTACCTAGTTTAACCAAACAAACCATTGGAGTTTAATTCATGGGAAAAACAAATTTCTCCAAGGCAACCAAACACGTTTTTGCCATTTCATGTGAATTGCATATGGGAATTGAAATCCGGTGAGTTGTAAACTATCACAGGAGTTCAATTCCTATATGAACCAAACGAGCACTAAATCTATTCCAACTCCCTCTAATATCGTACAGGAAGTCACAACCCTTACCTCAAGATTCCAACTCAATTGGGTTCATTCCATAAGGATTCACATTTCATTCAATAAAATAAGTTCAACCAAACAATATAACACAAATTCTCATTTGTGACGGATATATCCGTCGTAAGCTTGTGACGGGTTAAATACAACCCATGTGAGGTAGATAAGACAAAAGCAAAGTGTCTAGGGAGTAGCATTTTATTTTCTCTTATCTACCTCACATTGTATTACTTGACTCGTCGCAAGCTTATCCGTCACAAGGGAGACTTGCTGATAATTTAAACCAAGTATGATTCCATATTTAAATTTTAGTTTTACCGTCAGAATCTCGGATACTTTTGAGATAAATAAGGTAATCTTATATTATCTAGGGTTCGTCCTAAACATTTTGTGGCCCTAGCTAAAATTGCAAAATAGAGTCCCTTTTAAAAAAATTGATCAAGTAAGTCACGTGTCATTTTCTAATGGAATTCAATTTTTAGCGACATTAATTAAGAAACATGTGTGTCGTATCAATATTTTCTTATATTTAAATGGTGACCCTTATAAGACGGTTAGAACTTAAAATCTACATACGTGTAACACAGGAAAATTCAACTATATTTTATAACTCAATTTTAGTGATTCAATCTTATAATTTAATTCTTTTATCGTAAAAGATTATTGATCATTTTAGATATTAGCTTTATTAGATGAGTCAATTGAATGTATAATTTGTATAAAAAAAATGATGATTGGTTAAGATGCTTAACCACAGCACTAGTTCCCCGATTATGAACTCTACATGAAATAACTCTAATTGACAAAAGACCTCGGATTATAGCCTACATAATAGACTTCTAGTTCCGCCATTAGGCCCCCTTGAAACTTGGCACTGGTCCATTGACCCTCCAAATAGGTCTCGGGGTCGGCCCTGCTACCCCTATCCCACTTAGTTTTATCTATTTCCTTTTTTAGGTGTATCACTCAATTTTTATCTATTTATATTTTTGTTAAGTTTATACAAGTGGCCAAATGGATATTAGAAGTGGGTCAATTAATAGGCATGTGCGAGAGCTCTTTAATTTATCATTACTTTTCTCTCTCTTTTGTTATTTTCTTGATCTTTGTGTCAAAACAAATGACCGAACGGAGTATTTTGATACAAATAATTTGTTTAGAACATGTTCACATTTTTGTAGACATGTTGTCTGCTCTTGTATGTAAAACTGATTTGGGAAAGAACTACGTCAATGAAGTAAGTTGTGAGTTGCACTGCTAAAGTAGCTGTTAACGTATCAAGGGAACTTGTATAAATTGAATATCGAGAACTTTGAATATTGTCAATTGTATTCTCAATACCTCCCTATCTCTTTTTCATCATTGACCAATGTTTTCTTTTATTATTTGATTGTTTGAGTAATTATCGACCTAGTGTAGATGGGTACTGATCAATATTTTCTTATCCAATATAATGGTTCTAGCTACACTCTTCTAAAAAATTATATGAAGATGTTTGTATTTAACGGTTTACTGTCATAACTTTAACATTGTATGGTTATATAAATTTAAAAATATTACGATCAATATTTACGTTAATTAACGTAATTTACTTTTACAGTATGTTTTTATCTCAACGTAATAGTTTATTTATGTTTCGGGTATAAATACACGGTTCACTAAGTACACTTATATAATACCACAGAATTCTGGACATAGTGAACTCGGTCGAGTAGGCTGTACTCGACCGAGTCGGTTGTCGAGTGCTTTTAGACAGGCTACTGTTTTGGGTGCACTCGGCCGAGTTGTGAGGAACTCGGTCGAGTAGACGTACTCGGCCAAGTACTTCAGGTACTCGACCGAGGACCCTGTCTGACAGGTTATTTTCAGCGATTTGATTAGAATGATAAGGGAGTTATATATTTCGCTAATCACTTAGTTAATCAGTTTCCTAAAACATAAAAACATTTCTAAGCTTCTCCCTAATCATCATATCATCATATCATACATTATATTAAAGCAACAACCATCTACTTCTTTAATCGCCACGTGTCACATCCCAATACTTTGCGACATGTCATCCACCTATTTAGATGCCAAGTCAATTTACAAAACAATTGAAAAAAATTAAATGTGTGAAAATCGTCTATTTATGACTACATAATAATGCGTAAAAAATCTGAGAACGATACAAGGCAAGAATTTCGCACAATAATATCAAAATAATTAAAATACAAAATATCATGCCCTTGAGACCCGGAATTTTTTTAACAATTTTGACGTCTATTTATGACTGCACTATAATTCGAAAAAATCTAAGAACGATACAAGGCAAGAATCTCGCACAATAATATCAAAATAATTAAAATATAAAAAAATCACGTCCTTCAGATCCGGAATTTTTTTAGCAATTTTTGACATTTTGCCCATGGTACCCAACTTTTTAAGTTTGTGCACATAATATCCTTGAGATTTGATTTTCAAGCATAACATGTCATTTTTATCGTTTTTAAAATTTTCAATTGAGCATAAATCATAAACCAGAAACCGGAATTGACTAATTTTTTTTTCAAATTGATTACCACTTCGAGATCTATAAGTTGATAAAACGAAAATGGTCATTCGGAAATTTAAGATCGAAGATATGTTTGATTTGAGATTTTCGTTAAAAAAACCCTAAAAATTGTAGGTCGACAATTGTTTTTCCCAAATCGTAGATTATGATGAGATAATCATTTTAGAAAAGAAAATTGGCCGATTCTGAATTCCGGTATAGGAGTTATGCTCAATTGAGTTTTTTTTTAAAGCGACAAAAAGGGCATGTTGTGCATGAAAATCAAAGAAGTAGGTCTCTCAAGATACTGTCTCCCAATAATTTAGTGGGAGACATAATAGGAAAAAAAATTTCGGTGGGTCCCTCTCCCCATCATGTGAGAGGTCTCTCAAAAACACTATTGAGAGACCGTCTCTCCAAAGTTTTTGTGAAATCAAAGATAAAGGGTAGCATGTACACAAAGTTAAAATATTGGGTACTATGTACAAAGTGGTTAAGTTTAAGGGTACCACGTGAATTTTCCGTATTTTCTTTATCAATCACAAAATTTGCCGAATTGACTTACCCTAAATTCTCGCCCTACTCAGAACAATTAAATTAATAAAGTCAACTATTTCATTTGTTATTATTAATTATTTTATTAATTATTAAATATGATTATCCTTTCATATTACTAATATAATTAGCTAAAATCAGATCTATAATTTTGGTGTCTTATCGTAAAAAGGCAACATTACTAAATTAGTATGCTAATTAATATTTTCGAGATTTGATATCTAAAAAAAACTGTTTCCTATACAATTCGGAGAATAAAAAAAGTTTTCCTAAACAATATAAAAAACTTTACATAAATTCAAAATCATTTAATTTAATCATAATTATTTTAATCATCATAATGCAAAATTAGTAACTAATAACAAATGATTGTCAATTTGTCATCTTATTTGGCCCCACTAAATTTTTTAATTTTTAAATATGACAGGTTAAAAATCCTACATTAAGATATTAGAAAGTGCATAAAATTGAACAAACCGAAATTTAAGCCTTGATTCTTGTGAGAGGGACACTATCATTTTACAGTTTTAAACGGATAGTGTCCGTCTAAAGTGATAATTTGTAATTTTATTATTGTATTTGATGAAAATCTGAGATCCATTTGCACGTGAGTTACCTCTCACAAATAGAAAATGACCTTGAGTGTATCACCACTATAAAATATGTGAAATAGATCAAATGAACCCAACTATCAACTTACTATGTCTTCACATCTGTCATACAAATAGGTCACTGGGTTTAGATTTAGCAAATGGGTCAACCCGGTGGGATTCTGATCAGATTAGTTCGAGTTAAGTTATTTTGGGTTTGGAAGAATTATAGTCGAGTTTGGGTCATCTTCGGATAAGCTATTTTCAAGTTATTTAGGGATAATAAACCATGTGCAACAATAAACAATAGGATCGTATTATATTTAATCGGGTCAATTCATATTAGTAATGTAACACCCCCATACCCCAAGTGCCTTACCAGGACCACTTGAAGCATGGAAGAGCTACCATCTCGGTTACCCGAGGCAATGTATATCAAATAGACGATAACGAAACATACTATATTAAATATGTTTAAAGCGATACAAGTCCAAAAACCAAAACTGATAAAGTAAATAAATCTGTTTCTTAAAATTGTCAAACCAACTGAAATAAAGTAAAAGAATGTTTATGACACAGCGGAAGACTTCTAAACAGCTCGTGGTGACTCAACCCAGCTATCCCATGCGCATCAACTCATACATGCTCAATAACTGCTCACCATCCCCGAATGGATCACCACAGTTTTTAAAACAATTAAACGGGGTCAGTACTGATTACACAAAATAACACAGCTGCAACAATATACAATCCAAACTATACAACCAATCTCCTTCACAACTCCACACACCTGACTACACACTAAAGTGTGTAGTCCTGCCAGAATACCCATCGCAACAAGTATTCCACACCGCCAGTGGGGGACCGCAGCCGTTCCCACCTAAGCCCCGCTCATCTCATCCGAGCGATAAACCCAAGTTCCTAAATGTGCACATCCCTTATGTGGCGGGTTCCACAGAAGGCGAATCCAGGGCGTGAAGCCACTCCCGCAAGTGACTCCACTCAGCCGAAGACGCACCTCGCAAACCACAGACAGTTATACAACCAACTATACAATCAACAATCACCAAATCCAATTCCGATATGATATATATATATATATATATATATTAACAACGACAATCAATTTTCAATCATGCCATGTAAACAATACTGAGTAAGGAAACCCTACCTGGAATAGCAACCACAAGACCGTCACAGCAGCTAATCAGTAACGTTCCTCTACGAATCCTCCTCCTATAACACATATACATACCATTACCACCAAATCCAAACAATACACTCAAAACCCCCAAAACTACCCAATTAGGGTTTTAACCAAACTAAACGAAACGTTATAAAAATTATACAAGAAGCTTACCCTTGACACGACGATCACAACGGCATAAAGAACAAGACAATCCGACGATCCTAGCCTTGGGATTTGCTAATAACGCGACGAGAGAGAACTACGTAACTTCTTTTCTTTTGAAAGGTCTTAGAAAGGTGAAAAAGTGATTAGAGAAAATGACGGAAACCTTTTATACTAATCACGCGTTATTAACAAAATCCGGCTAAAATAACCCGTAAGACGCACTTACTCGATCGAGTAAGTGACTTACTCGACCGAGTGCCCCTTACTCGATCGAGTGTCATACGTACTCGATCGAGTACCCATCAGGTCATCTACTATTTTGCGTAAAAACATACTTACTCGACAGAGTAAGCCCCACTCGGTAGAGTACCCATAGACATAGAAAACCGTAGTATTACAATTAATTGCAATATTAACAAACTTAAGTTTTAAATCAAGATTCTCTCTCTCTTTTTTTTAAACCCAATCTTGTAAGCCAATGAGCCATTGTCAAAATCGTATCTCATAAACAACTATAACGAGTAAGTTTGCTACTAATAATAAATTTTGATTTTTTTTTTCTTTAAATCAAAGTGCATCAATTAACGAAAGGTAATGAGTAGCAAACTTACATAGTATACTAGATAATTGACGCACTTTGAATTTTGTAAAGTCACTCATTACCTTAGCTTATTTCTCAAGTAATTACATTACATAATATATCTCAGATCATGGGCAATAGATAATATAGAATTATTAAAAAATCAATTTAGATACTTAGTATTATTTTCAATTTTTATAAGTTCGAGTGACTTTACAAAAATTATCTAATAAATAATGCAAGACATTATGACATTGAAAGGTAATGCGTAAAAAAGCTAAGGTGTTGGCAAAAATTTTTATCTCAAATCTCCCATTTTAAATCATCTCAAATTAATTGTGTTGCATGACATAATGATTTACAATGTTAGAGAGATAAGTGCTAACATGACTCAATGACAACATGAAAAGCAAATGAATGGGCGGGGTTAATGGTAGGAGGTTGTGATAGGGGAGAGGTCGTGATGGGTGGGTAATGATGAGATGATGAGTCGCATAAGGTTACGAAAAGGGTTATGGGTCATGGATGGGTTGGGTCGGGAATATGGTTCTGCTGGAGGCACTGTGGGGGATGTAGGGGATGGTGGAGGCAGGAGGGGGTAGGATATGAATTGCAGGGTGGTGGTTAGTTGGGGTTGGGGGGCTTGATGTAGGGGGTTAAGACTTGAGAGAGACGTCGTGGTCCGAGGTGGTAGGTGTGGTCACACTACGGCGGAGGGTATGCTGGTGGGTCTCGAGGTAGTCGGTCAGTGTTGGTGAACGCTGCTTCCAGAAGATAGTGGATGGAAGGGGAAATGAGAGATAATTTAGAGACTTGAGTAGAGAAGAAACAATAGGGGTAATATGATAAATAAAAAGGTTACAACAATGAGTATAATTAAATCTATATTGCGTAAATAAACAAGTTATAAAATCTACAATAATTATATATCCACTTTTCAGATTTTACATCTGACAAATTAGAAAATTCGAGAGAAAAAAAGTCGAGCATTTCAAAAGTGTATGGGGTAGACAAAAGTGTATGGGTAGAAAAGGTAACATTTTCTAAAATTTAGTAATTTACTCATTCCAAAAAATACGTAAGTTTCTACTTTTAATAATACTTTTCGTTACCACCTGTGCAGTTTTAATCATTTGGAGTCCCTAGTTCCTTGATTTACCGCACTAGTAAGTATTTGTTGCCTCTAATCAATTTTAATCACTTTTGTTTAAGTTAATTAAACCCTAATACGAGTAATTATGGGAAATGTTTTAATTAGGGATTGATCTTGATGTTAGGATTGTTGTGTATGAATGTTAGGTGGAGATTTCGTTAAGGAGCAGTTTTATGGAATTTGCGAATAAGGTAGGGTTTCCCTACTCAGTCCTTTGTGCGATTATTATCAGTATTGTGGCATTGTTTGATTTCATGTTGCATTGGTATTATAGAGATTGGTTGTTATTGGTATTATTGTTGTTAATTGTGAAGCGATTGTCGACAGATGGTCTTCACCCTCATGTTTGCCCCTTGTGGCTCCCGTCACAAAGGGGATGTGCACATTAAATGATCTGGGATAGCTCGTTGCGATGAGCGGGGCTTAGGTGGCAAGGCCGCGGTCTCCCACTGGCAATGTGGGTAACCTATTGCGATGGGTTACCTGGCAGATCTGGGCTACCGCTCAGATAATGATACTTAAAGGTTGGAGTTTGTATTGTTGCAAGATTGAGATTGGATGGTTATTGTTATTGTTATAGCATGTTTTATTGTGCAGTTGACCGACCCATTTTCTGTTGTTGCAAAACCTGCGGTGATCCATTGGTGGATGGTGAGCAGATTTCTAGCAGGTTATGATTGCTCGAGCTCTCTTACGGGACGGATGGGGTGTCCCTGCGTCTTGCTTTGTTAAAGCTTCCGTTGATCGCTAGTAGACTTTATTTTATAACAGTTGGTTGTATTCACTTTTCTTTTGACTTTTTGGAGTTTTTAACTTAATTTATTATACTTTATATAGTTCCATTTCATGATGGTATCTGTGATGCTTACTACCTCGGGTAACTGAGATGGTATCACTCTTGTTTGCTAAGGTAGGCCTGTAACACCCCCATTTATTCAAGGGCCTTCACTAGGCTTCCTCAAATAAAGTGAGGTGTTACCATCTCGGTTTCCCGAGGTAGTGAATAACAAAGATAAACAAACCAAAGTATTTACTAATTATCATAATCATATTTAATGGTTTTATTACAACTTTACTTACAAATGACAACTGTCTGAAACTATGTGATTTAGACATCTAGGTAGTCTTGTCGAATCCTCACGCATCCCCATAAGCTCCCAAATCAGCTAACTCAAGTACCTGTCAATCAATCTGCTCCCCAAAATGGTTCATCACAGGTGTTCACGAATACACGGTCAACCACGAGGTTGAGTAGGAATAAACTAAACAACAATAATAATCTAACCAAAATAGACATCCTTCAAATTATCATCACTTCTTCCGTACAACTCACTTACATCAATGGCAGTAGCACAACCCCCTTAACACCGTGCTATGGTCAACTGGCAGTAGTACTTGTGTACCATGCTCACATGGCAGTAGTAATTACTTACTATGCACAACTATATCTAGCATTAGTAATTACTTACTATGCACATCTGGCAGTAACGATTACTCGCTATGCACAACTAGCAGTAACACCCTCCGTGTTATGCTCAACTGAACAACCATCGCACCACACCATATATAACCAACAATAATGAACAATAACAATCCAGTCATACGGCTCCGTTAATAACTTAGCGTACACATATACTCTGTCTCCAATACTCATTCATAATATTAACATTAACCTCGTCATCCATCACAATTCAATATACATTCACATAATAATAAAATACGAGTTGAGTAGGAAATTCCTACTTGACAAGCAAATCCAAATAAGGAACTTAACAAAAGTCCGAATAATGAAGCACGAACCAAGTAATAATATCATCTCACAAAATCGTCACCTAAATAAATAAATAATAATAATAATACAATTACATTGTAATTCTAATAATATAATATATAAATTAATATATAAACTAACTAACTAAAACCCGACTAAATAAATTACCAATTAATTATCCTGACTCAGAATTAATTAACTCGATTAAATCCCCACTCAACAATTACCAAACCTCCCTCCTTCTACACGGTTGAACCCGTGTACCAACACCACCCAACCCCGCCTTTCTTCCTCTGCCCAACCACGATAACCACCACGAGACCGCCCTTCAACCACCACCACACCTGACCAATTCGCGCCCAAGCAACCTTCCAACAACACCTACTCAATTCGACACATACTCCACATCACAAACCAACAACAATAGCAATACCCCTGACCCACACGGTTCCCACCACCGCATCACGACTCAACCACCACCGTGGCTGCCCCTGACCCACGGTGGGACACTAACCGCGTAGCCCTTCTCAACCTACCCCAACTGCTAACCCTAACACAAGACAACGACGACAAACACCAAAACTTCCCCTGTTTTTGCGGAACCCGTCAACCATCCACACAAACCACCATCTTCGACCACCCTAACACCACCACTAGGACCGACTACCACCACAAATCCTTCCAACCCAGGTCTGAGTCGAACAAGTCACGACTAAGGGTATAAAATCCGGGTTTTGTGTGTAAACACCCGATTCTGAAAACCCGACCAACCACCATGAAATCCACCATGTTTACCACCCATGACAACCTCCTGATAGTTGACCGACCACCAGGCACCAACCCTAACCAACCCAGGTCAAGGCGAGTCCAAATAAGGGTTTTAATTCCGTCTAAACATATGATACATCCCCTTCAAACCACCCTCGAAAACACCCTTCGAACACCCCTTTCCCGTCGGTCAATTGAAAGTTTCTAAAACCCCCTATTAAACTTATTTAATGGATTTTATAAATTACTCATTAATTTATCTCTTGGATCTAGTTGCATGCAAAATAAAAATATACTCCCTCCGTCCCGGTGAATTATTATCTATTTCCATTTTAAGGTGTACCATTCATTTGTTATCTATTTTCTATTTGGGTAAGTTTTGAGCAAGTGGCTAGTGTAAGCAAGTGGGCAATAATTTCTTTATTTTATTGGTTTGTTTTACATGCATTGTTCTTCGTGTAAAAAGCAATAGATAACAATTCACTGAGACGGAGGGAGTACAAAATAAGAAGATTAAGAAGGAAAAATAATTCTCCTTACATTGTTGTATGGTTCGAAATAGGGCACCACAAGAAACTCCTTCTCTTGTAGATCTTGAGCTATTAGTATATGGATGATCCTCCAAAACTTCAAGTATTCATATTGGAATACCTCCTCTTAGTTGCACCAAGACAATCCCTTAATACTAATTAAATTACTAACTAGATAATATAATTAGTAACCTTATAATAATCTAATTTTAACAATATTACTACTATAGTAATATATATGGATTTTATTAGATTTCATACTTGAACAATTTTTTGATCTAAAACTTATTTTAGAGAGAAAAGGGAGAATGAGAGAGGAGGAGAAAAAGAGATGGATGAATTATTAAAATAAGAAAACCAATTTCCTTACTTTTCTAAGGGTGTGCCGGTTTGGGAAGCCTCACAAAGCCAATGCATGGTCTTCACCTTTTTCTTTTTCTCTTACCAAAATGTGTAGGGTAAAACCTATAGATGGTTAGGTCATGATTATGTTTTTAAAATAATTTAAAAACATTTTACAATAACCATAAAATACCCATTATTTCGGTCCATCCATAATGTGTACACCCATTTTATTTTTTTATCAATTGTCATTTTGTAATGTTGTGTGACATGTGACAATTCACATGTTATTAGTCTCACTAATTTACATTTAACAAATTAAATATTATTCACAAAATGGACAAATCAAATTTTAACTAATTAAAAGGTAATTCACAATTACATATCATAAAATGGATCATGTTAATATAATCTACAACACTTTGTAATTAAGATTAACCATTCTCTCTTAATTGTTTCATAAACAAATTTTAGTAATATAACATTTTAATTACTAAATCGAATCTCATTTAATCGAATTACAATAAGATTCATATTCTTACTCACATATGTAAATTGTTCAATTTTAAGGAATTAATTAATCTGTATCAACATACAATTAATTAATTTATCTATTAAGGGAATCGTCCTTTAGGTGTGACCTTAAGGGATCAACTGATCACCACCGTCAAACGACAGTAATGTCAAACTCTAGTTAGCCAATCATTACCGATTAATGTTGATCAGTTGACATATATAAATGAATCATCCCTATACGTACTCTTATCATGAGTTTCAATAATGTGATCGCACTATTATTGAGGACACAAACTCCAACAATCTACCACTTGTCCGAGACAAGTGTGCGTCACCAATTCTCTTGTCCTATTACAATCTCCCACTCAATGCAAGGTGTCTTGCAGGTCGTTCTTGCATGTGATCACATCAAGAGTGGTTTCCTCGAGATGGAGAGTAACTGCTTGACCGGAATTATCTACCGTAGATACCTTCCGAGCGTGGCCACGCATTTTTCAGTTCACTGCTCCTCGAGTGGCCCTGAGATTTTTAAATAACCCTGACAAGGGGGTGGACAATTCCTATCGCACTATTCCCTTTGTTTAGCCACAGTTCATCATGACCCAAAAGATGCCCATTTAACCTCATTTACGAAAGTCATAGAGGATAGGTTAAAGTCACTCAGAAACTATGCCAACTTGGGCGAACAGTCTCTAGTCAAAGAATTGACTCAAAAGAATACCATAGTAGCTCTCGCCACGACCAGGCTATATAAATTTCCAGAACTCTATAAGCGGTCACTGCCCGACAGAGTGTCCCTTACAGTCTATCTATGTGATCGACTAGTCATCTCTTATGACCCTATGGCGCTCGAACTTGCCATCAATCAACTCACAATCTAGTCCCTTAGAGACGTCACCTCATATAAGTAACTAGGGGCATTTACTATGTTAATCCAGTTCACTTTAATAGGGTTCAATATTGTCTCGACAACCTATTTGGAAAACAAAGTATTATAAGAAAAGAGTTTAGAATAAAACTCAAACGATGAGTGCATTATCACATATGTAAAATTGATACCATATCAATTACTACATAATCTATAATCCATACTTAATATTGTATATAACTATACATCTCAACTCAATTGAAATGGCATGACTTATCATGCTTAGCCTATGAAAAGGCCTTGGTTAGCAAGTTTTAGCAACACTTTGCATTTTCCTAACCTTACTGTATACTTTTTCCCTTTATTATGTATAATCTTTATTACAAAACCCTTGAGTACGTGTCTAGACCCAATCTGACATAGGCTCTCTTGCCTTAGGATAGCTCCCACTGTCCTCATAGTGAATGGGATAGGATCTTCGGTTATTAGAACGAACTACCATAGTTCCTCCAATTCACAAAACCGAATTCTAATATCATCCCTTCCTTCTTGCGTATCTCATTATTGCAAGTGTACTCAATTTCCGTTGTGTATATCTCATTGTTCAACTGCCTAGGACGTTTCTTGCAGATATCTTCCTTAAATTATATTGCCAAGATGGTTCTCTAACCATCCTTATGTGTTTAGAATATGGTTTTTGTGTAACTCCTTGCACATAAATCCATCTCATATCTAAATGCTTAGCTTCATATCTTTAGTACTTCCTGAGTACTAACTAATGAACTATGTGGCTATATAGAGACTTTTCTCAAAGATTCGATTTGTAACTTCTCGTCATACTCCAAGTATACGAAGTTTAAGAATGGTGATACATCTTAGCGTAATGAATTAATCCCGCAGCGGAAGCATGTGGATTCAATTTCTATATGTTCAATACTTTTGAACTTGTCTAGGCTCTTATCAATATAAGAATATTCATTTAACGCTAATATCTTCTTAGAACTATCTTTATAGGTCTGGATACCTTAGAGATCCTCTCCTAAGTTTTTCATCATTCACAGTGATCAATATGTCATTCACATATAAGATTTATAAAACCACCCTACTCCCACTAAAATTCATGTATAAACAAAATTACTCGACAATTCGAGAAAAGTTTATCACATGATCAAAACTTACCATTCAACTCCTTAACTTGTACTTAAGATTTCTTCTTAAGTTCGTATCCTACCTTAGGATAGTTGCGATTTAAAAAACTCATGCAAGATGATTTTAAAATCCAACTATATCAAATCATATCCGAATACAATGAAGCGTTGTTGTTGCGTGAAAAAACTTTTGCCACCAACCAACCAAGCTAAATAAACATTTTCATGTTTATGCTCACTTCGGAATCTTGTGGAGTTAATAAGTTACAGGTTTATTACTTTCAAAAGGTAACATGACTCCTGTCTACTTTAGGTTTCGAAGAAATAATAACTGATTTTGACTAAGAAGGAACATCTTCCTATGTCTTATTCTCAGTTTGTGGCTCTTGAACATTTTCTCCCACTCTGTCTTTAAGAAATAATCCTCTTTTCTCAAAAGACAGCATCACGAGCCACAAACCTGTTGTTCTCATGATAGTTGGGTTACAAAGCCATATGCTTTCTCCCAAAACAAGCTACAATTTAGGTATAATGCCTAACCATATCTCATATGAAAAGCAGATGATTGCTTTAACCATGTTTTGTTTTAGTGGAAAATTTAGATGCCAAACAAATTTTATAACAGAAACTACCTCCAACTATATTATAAAGATTCAATCATATCGTACTGAAAGTGAACTTATGATACCATATCACTCTCTTTTGGTGCATATAAAAGTCATTACTTTATTGTTCCCGATTTTAACAAAGTACTAATACTTTGGTTTTTATACTTCATAAGAAGAATTCATTGAACTTATTCAAAGAATTTCTCTTCTTACCTCATTAAGCGGATACCAAGTATCTACCTAGTTCGTCGGTAAAAGAGAAGAAGTAATAATGACCTTCTCAGATTGAAAATATATTCGACCATACACATTGAAATGTAATTAGGTGAACAACTTATTCTATTCGCTATACTTTTCAAGAAAAGTCACGAACCATCTTGCTTTGAATACAAAATTCGCACACACACAAAGAGATTCATGATCAAATGGTTTGGGACACTAGTCAAAACTAGTTTCTAAATGCGATTTTCAATCGAGAATTGAGAAATAATTGGGGTCACCAACTTGAGTCTTGTATATATGACATTTATTTTTAGTTTGAATATAATTACCATGATTTGTATGGTCTCACCATAAACTTAATCGTGGCATGTAAGGGCACAACGCTTGTTTTTATGACAGAAGGAGTAGGAAGTACATGAGTAACAGGCCTTGGTTTGATGATAAAAGGAGCAGGTGTGGCTTATTTTTGAACAGTCTTAGGTTTAACTTTCTGAGGAGGAACCTTGGGTTGCCATCTTTGCACTACCTTAGGTTTGGTGTTCTGCTTACTCTTCTTACAGACCTGGTTCCCATGACCTATGCCCCCACACACAGTGCAAGCGATAGGAGACCATTCACATTCAATTTTAACAACAATCTTTTGGCCATTTTCATCTAAGAATGTAACCCTATCAGGAAGGGGCTTCCCAAAGGGTACATCAATCATTACACGAGCATAATCCAACCTTGTCCTATCCTCTGTTGGTCTATCAGTTCTCACAAAATCCCCAACAAGCCCTGCAATTTTAGGTATGCATTTCCCCTAAAATTTCTGAGGCAAGTCCATGAGTTTAATCCATACAGGCACAACTGTAACAGGTCCTTTGGTTAGGGATTCATTCTGAGACCATTGTTTAACAATCAATGGCTTATTATCAAACAGGTAGTGTCCCTGCTTCAAAACAGCGTCTAGGTCAGCACGTTTCCCAAACCGAACCAGAAAAATGCCACTAGGCAGAAAAGATATTCTATCAACACTATAAGATGCCCATAGCCTTCGAATAAACCCCTCAACCACGTCCCCGCTTTCTTTATTATTGTTATCATTTTATTTTCATAACCAACCAACAACCGATCTCGATAGAATTCAATCCATAGCAACTTGTTTAGCAAACTCCCGTCTCCTTGTGGTTCGACCCCTATTACTACATTTATTTGTGTTTAGGGAATTTATCTTTGCATAGGTGTGTGATAGCCTATTAGTCGAACACAAAAAGTGATCGATCGAGTGCTTTCCTCTCTGGCACGCTTCCCAATGATCAAAGATCTCCCAAAACCTGCAATTTACGCAAAAATATTTCCGGTAAAAATACCAAAATAGCAGCAGCAGTCTATATTCGGTCATAAGCTAATTAAACTAACTAAACTAATACTATTGTCTAAATGCAATTAAAAAGTCTAACAAATTCCAAATTACAAATTACAAATTGTTTTTACAAACGGGATATCGTCCCGTTTCATCTTCCGAAACACTTGAATATCCCAAAAGAGGGCTTCTGACTGGACGAGGTCCCATCAGCATCGCGGACTGTCCTTTTAAGCTTCCTTGAACTTGAACTGATCGACGGTGAGTAGTCCGCATCCACGTATGCTTTTACTCTCGTCGTTTCTTTGTTCTGCTTCTTCCTTTCATGGCCTTTATCTTTGGCATCATCTTTATCATTGAGCTTAAATTTCACTGGACTCTTATCACCGGGATCTCCAATGCCCAATCCGCTTAGACCTGTAACAACAGAAATAACAGAATGGTCCTCTATATTGCTCCCAATATAGGGCAGAGGTGTTAATATCGCAACACATGACTCAATTGGTCAATTGGAGGTTCCGTGTCAGGGTTTGTAGAGGGTATAGCATTGCAAGGCTTGACCAACATAGGGGTCCTACGAGCACTAGACTGATAGAAAGTCAACTCCTCATCGCCTACCTGAAAAGTCAAAGTCTTCCCACCGACATCTATTACTGCACGAGCGGTATATAGAAATGGTCGTCCTAAAATGATAGGAGTATATGAGTCTTCGGGGATATCTAAGACTAAGAAATCGACGGGAATAAAGAATTTCCCGATCTTGACAGGTATGTCCTCCAAGACACCTAAGGGCCGTGATAAAGTATGGTCGGCCATCTGAACGGTCATATTAGTGCAATGAAATTTGGTCAAACCACGCCTCTTAGCGAGAGACAACGGTAAGACACTCACACTAGCTCCCAAGTCGGATAATGCATTATCAATAAAATGGGTCCCGATATGACATGGTATAGAGAAACTACCCGGGTTAGACAATTTAGGTGGGGTCTTATTTTGAATTAGGGCAGTGCCCGCTTCAGTCAAAGCCACTGTCTCATGGTCATTAATATGCCTCCTACGCGTTAAAATATCTTTCATAAACTTCATATAGGAGGGTACCTGGGTTAGTAGCTCAGCAAATGGTACATTAACATGAAGACTTTTGAAATTTTAGCAAATTTACCGAATTGTTGATCAATCTTCTTGTTCTGCAATCGTCTCGGAAATGGGATCGTAATTGGGATAGCCAGTCCTTCATTTTTCTTCGCCAAAGAATTCTCGCAGTCAGCATCAGAAACACTCGATCGAGGACAATTACCTCTCAATTGAGGACTTTTATCAGCAAGAGTGCTCGATCGAGCACTTTCATCTACTCGGTCAAGAACTGTCTTTTCCTCTGTGCTCGATCGAGCACTTTCACCCTCTCGATTGAGTACTTTTTCAGCTTTGTCCCTCGATCGACCACCAGAAATCAGTCGATCGGGGACATCTTTTGGATTCAGCAATTTCTCGTCAAAAGACGACTGTTCATGTACAGCAACTTCAGCTTCTGGGTCAGAAATTTCAATATTTTCAGTCGGCATTTTGGGTCCCTCATAAGAAAGACCACCCCTCAAGTTTATCAAATTTACCGTCTCATGATGTTTCTTGTCAGGTTGTGACGGTAAATGACCCGGTTGTCTCGAAGCTTGATTGGTAGCCAGTTGAGCCATTTGGGATTCAAGTGACTTAATGGATGCATCTTTCGCTTGGTCACTTTTCTGCAATTGGATGGTCAATGATTGCACCATCGACTTCAACTCGGCTATATCACTTATGCCACTAGAAGAGGCACCTTGTTGCGGCGGTGGGAAAGATGGAGGCTTTTGAAAGCCTTGTTGTTGAGCTTTATGAGGCGGTACATAAGCTTGTTGTTGCGGTGGAGGTGTAGGATTCAAGACATTTTGACTAGTCCATCTCAAGTTAGGATGAACTCCAGCTTGGTTATTGTAATAGGAGCCTCCTTGCCTATATTGTTGAAAGGCAAAGACTTGCTCCTTCTCAGCTAAACAATCCACAGAAGTATGACCATCATTACCACCACATCTCTCACATGAGACGGTCTCTTGTCTAGTCAAGAAGTGGACCGTCTGTTGATCCCCCGCGGCCTGAAACTCGAACTTATCAAATCTGGCATTCATGACTTCTAGTTGAGCCATAAGTGCACTACTATCAGTAGAAACTGTTCTAATACCACTTCTAGGATTCCCATATTCAGCACAATGGGTGGCAATCTCTTCTATAATTCCCCAGCCCGTATCATCATCAATGTTCTTCTGAAATCGACCATTGGCTGCAGCATCCAAAATAGCGCGGTGGTCATCATAAAACCCATTGTAAAACTGGTTGCATAAAAACCACTGGTTAAACCCATGATGTGGGACAGACCAAACCAACTTCTTAAACTGACCCCATGCTTCATACAAATTCTCATCTGGAGTTTGTTTAAAACTCGTAATCTTCCCTCTCAATGCATTAGTTCTTTGTGGAGGGAAGTATCTTTTGTAGAAAGCGAGAGTCAAGGTCTCCGAATTGGTAATTCCAGCTGCAGTCCTATCCAAATCAATTAGCCACTCTCGGGCTCCATCAGTAAGAGAAAAAGGAAAAAGGACTTCCTTTATCTTGTCTTGTGTCACTCCCTTAGTAGCGGGAATGGTAGAGCAATAATCTGTAAAGACCTCCATATGCTTCCTCGGGTCCTCACCAGCTACTCCCCTGTAGAGGTTTCTCTCGACTAGATTAATGTAAGATGGCCGAATATCAAAGGTATTCCCATCCTCCGTTGCAAGATTAAAACCCTTAGGAATGGAGTCAGCTGTAAGCTCAGAATGACTGGCAATATTGGGCATCTTCGCAGATTTAGCAAGTGTTGCAGAAATAGAAGTGTCTTCCTCTAAACAATGATCTTCCGCAAATGTAAAATTTTCTAGAACAGGTTCAAGAGTACTCAAGGCTTCCTCTTGACGATTCTTTCTCAACAAGTTCTGTCTACGGCGAAAAGTCCGCTCCGGTTCAGGATCAACTGGTACTAATTCCGACCTGTTGGACCTGGGCATACACAAAACTAAGAAAGAAAAAGAATAAGAACTGCCTCAAGGAATTAAAAATCCCATGAGACTAAGACAAACTGAAATAAACAAGTAAATAGACTAATTGCCTCCCCGGCAACGGCGCCAAAATTTGACACGGCTGTCGCAACCCTATCAAAAATAAACCAACTGGCTCTAACTAATATAGCAGAGGTACGTCGGGTATCGTACTCCACAGGGAGACTATTATATCTACTTGTTATTCTAGTCCATCACGGTAACAAAATGGGGGGTGTTTTAAATTATTTTAACTAAACTACTAAATGAAATGTAAAGCTGAGAGAGAAAGACAATAGAAATAGTAAAGAGAAATAAAGTTGTAATCAAATATAGAGATAAATGCTAGGATGTCGGTTCACCGTAATATCACACAATTCTGCTAAAGGTAGGTCAGTCAGTCTGATGTGAGAAGGGTAAGGAAATGTCCTTTTGGTCCGCTATCCGCCCTAAAGTACTATTAACTTAGCTTTCACCCTCATTAGTGTAGTCGATTGTTCATAACAGGTTTGTTCATTCCAATCTCTCGATCTAGGTCTGAATTTAACCGGATTAACTAGTTTAGAAGCGTGCACTCAACTAAACGATTACAATTAAATTGCTATGATTCAATTCTCACATACAAACCAACTAATCTAATTATAACATTATTGCTTCACTATCATGGCTCCCCTAATCCTAGCAACAGAGAGATTAGCTACTCATGGTGATGAATAACACAATAACAATAGATGAAATAATAGCAAACATAGTGTATAAATGAATAAAGAGAATTTACATAGACTAATAACAATACTAATAAAACAGAAATCAAAGACAAGAAATTAAGGGTGCAAAAGAGAGAATTAAATTAAAGCAGGAGAGTAAAGAGAGATTACAAAGATTTCGAATCCGGAAATTGAGAACAAAAGTAACGTTGAATGAGAAAAGAAGAGTCTGCTAACTGAATGCTTAAAAGTAATTCCGACATTCTGAGATTAATGAAAAGATACATAACCTAACCTAATGACGTCCTTCCCTTATATAGGGAAGATATTTATTAAACATACAACTTAAGATAATAAATAAGTTCTCGCGAAATAAAATCCCGCGTATTAATAGAAAACCTATCGATCGAGTAACTTCAATCTCCTCGATCGAGCAAATCCTCATCATAACCTCTCGATCGAGTAAAACATCTACTCGATCGAGGAACCTCAAAGCAGCACCTCTCGATCGAGAACAACAGGGCCTCGATCAAGGTCTTCTCACCACCCATATCTACTCGATCGAACAGAAAGGCTAACAAAAGTCTTCGATCGAGGTGAATGCCACTGAAATAGCTCCCTTACTTCGTTGGTTAGCTTCTGAGACCAATTCACGCTTCCCGAGGCAAAGGCAATTCCGCTTCAATTCTTCCATCTCCGTAAATGCATGCTAAGGGGCAGAAAAAGGCATGATTCCGCTACTTTCGGGTCCGTTCCCGCAAATAAAGCAAAGCAAACCAAAGTAGAATATTCGGAGCATTTCGTAGCTTAACACTACGTAAATTACATAGAAATACGTGCAATAAAGACTCAAAAAGACTATATGAAATGCACGTATCAAATAACGAGTGGAGATTTTTACATGAATGATGGCTTTTTGACTTTTTTCGAGTAGGTTAAGATGAGATTTTCAGGCGAGTTGATCCCTATCGTATAAAAAAGTTAATATTTTGGTACTAATTAGTGATTATAATTATTGATTATGTTGATATCGATTAAGAAAAAGAGTCCTTATATTGGTTTGTTTATCAATTAACCTAATTTGATATGTAGTTGTTTCAAAAACTAAAAGGTGCAAATTTCTTATAATTAAATATATTGTTTGACACATAGCATATGCAAGACATACACAACCAAAACGTTCGAATAAGTTGAGTTTTGACCCTATATGTTTGATACATAAATATCACACGTTATACATTTAAAATTGAAAAATGCATCAAATTATATTCACATCGTTTGAACCAATATTAATTGATTTGGAGCATAATGTATCATGAAATGATCTAACTTAAGAACTTAATGTTGATTATTATATTATCCGAATACATTTATTTTAATTAATATGATATTTGATAAGTCACAAAATTATTTATATAATAACGTTTATCACGAATAGAACTATCACTTATGATACGTGCATTTTATATAGTCTTTTTAAGCCTCTTTGTGCACGTATTTCTATGCTATCCTCGTAGTTTTATGCTACGAAATGCCCCGAATATTCTACTTTGGTTTGTATTGCTTTATTTGCAGGAATGGACCCGAAAGTGGTAGAATCAAGCCTTTTATCATCCACTTTGCTTACATTTAGAGGATGGCTGGATTTGGAGCGGAAACACTGCTATCTTGGGACGTGTAAAGTCATTTCGGAAGCTAAATAAACAAGTCAATGCTGAAATCAACGAAACAAGTAGCTGGTTGAGTCAAAGTCACTCGATCGAAGGCATTTATGATCGATCGAGTAGTTTTGGATAGCAGAAGACTTCGATCGAGTGAAATCCATGTTCAATCGAATTGCGCATAATTGGAGTTCCTCGATCGAGTAGGTTTTCTACCCGATCGAGAGGTTTTGCTATGAATCTGTTCGATCGAGTAGTTCTAAATTGCTCGATCGAGTAATTCGCTAATGGGCTCGGGCTTCTTTAGTTTGATTTCGTTTTCTAGGTTTAATAATTGTCTTTCCTATAAATAGGAAATACGACATTAGGTTTTGGCATCACTTCATACGTTACTTTTTTCCTGTTACTGCTGAATACTGCCTTTCTCTATTCTTCCGGAACTTCTTTAGTAATTCTCTCTTTAATTTGCAATGTTCTTTATTTCTTTATCTTCTGCTTCCGTTTTATTTATTATGTTTAGCTAGTTCCCCTGCTAGGATTTAGGGGATTCGATGAATTATTGTTAGTTGCTAATTAGGTTACAGATCTTTCGTTGTTGTTATGTCTATGATGTTAATCACTGCTATTAACTGTAACTAGCTACTTGAATCAATGCATTTAGCCTATTTAACCTTGGTAAGCCTTAACCTAGACCGGAAGGTTGGAAGGGGTGAGACCCGCAGTGAACAATAGGATGCTTTAGTGAGGGCGGAAGCTAAGCTAATAGTATTTTAGGGCGAATTGAGACCGGAAGGAAATATTCGTTGCCCCTTGGACCGACACGATCGACTGATCTGTGACCTTAGCTGCGATTAACCGATATTCATTGATGAACCGACAATCCTAGTTTTCTTTCTCTCTTATTAATTCCTCTTAACCTTTTCTCTTGCCTTAATCTCCTTTAGTTTAGTTTATTCAACTCAAACCCCCAATTGTGACTTTAGACAGACCGAGTTGACAAGTAGATAGTGACCGCCTCCCTGTGGAGATCGACCCTACTTATCGTTGACTTCTGTTAGTAGTACTTAGGTATTTATTTTTGGTACTGTAACGACGGTATCAAATTTTGGCGCCGTTGCTGGGGAGGCAACTATTTTATCTGCTTGTTTTATTTTTGTCTGTCTTTAGCCTCAAGGGATTTATTCCTTGAGGCAGTTCTTATCTTTTTTCTTAGTGTTGTTTTGATAGGTCCTACAGGTCCTACCTAGACAGTTCTAGATAAAAGATCGTCAAAGGGAAGGCTTGAGTACCTTTGATCTTCCACCTATGTTCCATCCTATGGCGCAACAGGTGGCTTACTGTGAGAGATGTGGTGCTGTTGGGCACAATGCCGCTAATTGCTTGGCGGGGAACGATGAGGTCTATGCGTTTAAGCAGCGTAGACAAGCTAGTCGTCCCACTGCAATTGTGCCACCACATCCACCTTATCAACGAGGATATCAAAAGCCTCCATTTGTTTGGCCACCGCAACAACAAGCTCCTCCTCCTGATAAACAGAAAGAAGAGATTGCTGAACTGAAATCTTTGGTGAAGACACTTCCACTTCAATTGCAAGAACGTGATAGATTTAATGACGCTCAAATCTATGAGCTTGAGTCTCAAATAACTCAGTTAGCTGCTGAGACAAACTTTAGGCACGCAGAGAGTGGTCTTTCCCATGAAGGACCCGAGTTGCCTATCGATACTGATGATTTATATGACTCGGAGTACGAAGATCTATCTGAAAACGAAGCATCATACGAGGATTTCTGCGCTGCACAGCAACAAATACTCGATCAAATTAGTCAAAGTGTTCGATCGAGAGGATTATCTGAGGAAGTGTTCGATCGAACAGAAACTATATCTCGATCGAACAGCTATTATAAGGAAGATCTCGATCGAGCAGTTACATATGTTCGATCGAGTAATATTCAGGAGGAGAGTTCTCGATCGAGTTCTGTCTTTGATCGATCGAGTACTTTGGCCACGGAAAGCAATGAGATGTCACTTTGGTCCGTTTTGGATGACGAAATAGACGAAGACAATGGTTACGGTGAATCCCCCATTTTCAAAGCTGAGCTGGACGCGCTAGAGGCTGCGATATATGGGATAGAACCCACAGAGGCGGGTAATGAGAAGACAGCTGAGTCAGTGATTGTTCCTACTTCCTAGCATGGAAGAGGTAATACATTCTTTTATCAATGATTCCGACGTTGAGAGCGACCGACCTGAGGTAGTTAACGATAATTTCATTATTGTTGGTATAAATAGTACGCTGTCTCATATGACTTCTACTTTTTCTTTCGATGCTCGACCCCCTCCAGGATGGACGAATAAGTTAGTAATTTTTCACCATAATTGTCATCAGAAATTCGTTAAGTTAAAACGGTACCTTAGATTGTTTTTAAATGCTCCTGGGCTCCTTTATTTTCCACCGACGGTCAATTCGAGCTTTTATATTCCGCCCGTATCTGGAGGGCAGAATTATTTGGTGGATAAATTTGGGAGCTATCATAGGAAATTTGTTAGGCTTAAACGATTGTACATCTCAATTTCCTATATCATTATTCTATTATGGTGCTACTTACAGTTTTGTGTAGAACATGCGCAGTTATTTGATCGGTTGCTGCGTGCTTTGAGCTCTTTTGACTGGGTTAAACTATACTGGCTGTTGAAGAAAAGATGGTCGAGCTGGGACCTGTCTGAAACTCGCGCTGTCCGGGAGGCAACCCAGAGTTTTAATTTTTAGTTGATTTACATTTCAGTTTTTTGTGTGTAATAATTGGTTTTTAAACCATAGACTGGATCAGTTAGTTTATTTCGTTAGTTTCGCGGGCTGTTTATTGCGTCTTTGCAGGAATCTATTGTGGATGGCTCGATCAAGTACTTTATATACTCGATCGAACCCTTTTGCTGCTGATATCACTCGATCGAACACATCTTCTTCTCGATCGAGTGCCTGCCAAATAATGACCATTCGATCGAGACCTTCTGTTTCCTCGATCGAACTATGTTGCAGCCCATTCTACTCGATCGACTCCTTTTCCCTCTCGATCGAGTAGATTCGTTCTGATTCGCTTCCTATGACGCTGCTATGGAGCTGTTGGCGACCTCCCATGTTGCTGGCTGGTTTGGGGAGGTCCCTAATTCGCGTATTCTTTTGAGTTTTCCGCATCTCCACTCTCTCCTTTCTAGTTTGCATTTTCTTTCCTTATCTGTGAATACAATGAGGGCATTGTACGGTTTGGTTTGGGGAGGTTATGCATCCATATATGTGTCTGCATTTATGTTTTTATTGCATTTCTGTTATCACGTTTAATTTCTGTATGCATTGTTGTTCATTTTTATAAAAATCAAAAATCTCATAAAATTAAAAAAATCAAAAAAATTAAAAAAATTTCACGTTTATTTTAGCATATAGGTTGAGTCGGAACGGTAGATTTCAATGATTATATTGCACTATTATTTGTCTTTTTCCTTAAGCCTTGCATAAAACTATTATCTTTTAGCTTTGTCTTGTTGCATATCTACGAGTTAATGTTAAAATTTAGCTGAACAAATAGACTTGACCTGAGATTTTGGCAAACTTCTTATAAATTCTAAGATTTAGAGCCTTATAAACTGGTGTCATTCATGACCAATTTCATGTAGGATTGTGAGTAGTATACTCCTTGCATAACATGTGACATTAATTTGCACAAGTATGAAATTCAATTGCTTTTTGCCTACATACATTCGGGTTAGTGGTTGGTGTCACATGCAGGGAGGTGCTTACATTCCCCTTTTCTTTCATTTTACCCATTTAACTCCACATTAGCCAAATTTGCCTTTTGACCCTTAACTACATCTCAAATTTAGCCTGCCTTGTCAAGCTAGTTAGTGTATGTTTTGCGGTATATAATTTATCGTGCCGAGTTTGGATTGTTTTTGATGATTTGGCGTTGGTAATTTATGGAGGAAGGAGGATGATGAAAAAAAAGAATTGAAAAATGGAAAAAATGAATCAAAAGAAAAAAGAAAAAAAAAGAAACCGAGAAAAGAAGAAAGAAGAAAGAAGAAAAAGAAAAAAAAAAGATGTTTGATTGTTGACGGTTTCACTCCTATGCTTTATTTATATCAATTAAGGAGTGTGTTTGGTTCGGTTTGGTGAGTTTAAATGCCAATTTAAGGGCATTGTGCTTAATTTTGATGGATGAGGAATGGATATGTTCCATTTGGTTCTGTTTAGGTACTAGCTTGGCCGCCTATACCTCCACATTCCCAAAATGTTTCGCCTTTTCTTACCCATTACCTCACTTTACCATATTTTTGTAAGCCCTCGGCTGTGACGGACCTTGTTTGGTTGGAATGTATGTACGGTAGTTAGAATTGTCTATCATATTAGTTGCATGTATGTTTATGTGGGTCGTAGTTTATGTGAGTGACTATTTTTCTTCTTCTCTTGCATATATACTTTCACCCTTTGCTTCACGAGAGAAGAGTGACCCATGAGAGTCCATCATTAAAGGTCTTGCAAGGTCGACAGTTCAGCTTTATTATAAACATCTCACAACTCGTTTGCACTTGACTGTTTTGCTATAAGTGTTAGTTTGCTGCATTAAATCGGTTTAGGTGGGCATTTGTAGCTAGCTCTGAGCTTTCTTTTCCATTCCTTTAGTTTGCATTTAGTTTACTCGAGGACGAGTAAAGGTTTGGTTTGGGGAGATTTGATACGTGCATTTTATATAGTCTTTTTAAGCTTCTTTGTGCACGTATTTCTATGCTATCCTCGTAGTTTTCTGCTATGAAATGCCCCGAATATTCTACTTTGGTTTGTATAGCTTTATTTGCAGGAATGGACCCGAAAGTGGTAGAATCAAGCCTTTTATCATCCACTTTGCTTACATTTAGAGGATGGGTGGATTTGGAGCGGAAACGCTGCTATCTTGGGACGTGTAAAGTCATTTCGGAAGCTAAATAAACAAGCCAATGCTGAAATCAACGAAACAAGTAGCTGGTTGAGTCAAAGTCACTCGATCGAAGGCTTTTATGAGCGATCGAGTAGTTTTGGATAGCAGAAGACTTCGATCGAGTGAAATCCATGTTCGATCGAATTGCGCATAATTGGAGTTCCTCAATCGAGTAGGTTTTCTACTCGATCGAGAGGTTTTGCTATGAATCTATTCGATCGAATAGTTCTAAATTGCTCGATCGAGTAAATCGCTAATGGGCTCGGGCTTCTTTAGCTTGATTTCGTTTTCTAGGTTTAATAATTGTCGTTCCTATAAATAGGAAAGACGACATTAGGTTTTGGCATCACTTCATACGTTACTTTTTTCCTGTTACTGCTGAATACTGCTTTTCTCTATTCTTCCGGAACTTATTTAGTAATTCTCTCTTTATTATCTCTTTAATTTGCAATGTTCTTTATTTCTTTATCTTCTGCTTCCGTTTTATTTATTATGTTTAGCTAATTCCCCTGCTAGGATTTAGGGGATTCGATGAATTATTGTTAGTTGCTAATTAGGTTACAGATCTTTCGTTGTTGTTATGTCTATGATGTTAATCACTGCTATTAACTGTAACTAGCTACTTGAATCGATGCATTTAGCCTATTTAACCTTGGTAAGCCTTAACCTAGACCGAAAGGTTGGAAGGGGTGAGACCCGTAGTGAACAATAGGATGCTTTAGTGAGGGAGGAAGCTAAGCTAATAGTATTTTAGGGTGAATTGAAACCGGAAGGAGATATTTGTTGCCCCTTGGACCGACACGATTGACTGATCTGTGACCTTAGCTGCGATTAACCGATATTCATTGATGAACTGACAATCCTAGTTTTCTTTCTCTCTTATTAATTCCTCTTAACCTTTTCTCTTGCCTTAATCTCCTTTAGTTTAGTTTATTAAACTCAAACCTCCAATTGTGACTTTAGACAGACCGAGTTGACAAGTAGGTAGTGACCGTCTCCCTGTGGAGATCGACCCTACTTACCGCTGACTTCTGTTAGTAGTACTTAGGTATTTATTTTTGGTACTGTAACGACGGTATCAACTTACTCCCTCCATTATTCATTATATGTCGTTTTAGGAAAAACCTTAACTATTAATAAAATGGATTAAGTGTGATAATGACATTAATTAAGCATTTAAATAGAGGTTTGGAATGAATAAAATGGTTGGAATTTTACAACTCTTAGTGAATTTCTTTATTGTAAACCAATGAAACAAAAAGTTTGCATGAGATGTAATTCGGAACCCATAATTATTTTACAATTCCAAGAAGAGAGAATCCATAAGAAATGTAAAACGACATATAAAGAGTAAAATTTATAATCACCTAAAACGACATATAAAGAATAATGGAGGAGTATTAGTTATAATTAAAACTGTATGTATTTTATTTTAAAACATTGAAGTTACACATTAGAAAATAAGAGTTGAGAAAATTAATTTATTTTTATTTATAAATAAAGATATTATATCATAAATGAATTATATTATTTTTCTTCAATTATAATAATAAAATTTTCATACAGGTCGCGCAAAGCGCGAGATACTACATAGTCTTATATATATATATATATATATATATATATATATATATATATATATATATATATATATATATATATATATATATATATATATATATATATATATATATATAGAGAGAGAGAGAGAGAGAGAGAGAGAGAGAGAGAGAGAGAGAATTAGGATCCTATGAGAACCATCAACATAATGAGAACCGTGAGAACTCCACCTTATGGATTTTTTTTCTTAAAAATAACGACATATTTGGATTCGGCATAGAATTTTATGCCTAGATAACATATCTCTTGGTCCAAAATGTATAAATTATTGACCGGAAATCGATACGAGAAACATTTTATTAATTTTCATGCGCCTACTAGTCATTTTTCATGTATTTAACAATTTTCACGCACCTAGAACTCGTTTTCGTGCACCTAGAGCTTGATATTTTCATGCACCTAGTAATTATTTTCATGCACGTAATAATTTTCATGCACCTAGTATTCGTTTCAATGCATCTATAGCCATTTTAGTATACCTAATTGTATTTTTGTACATTAAGTTTATATTTTGTTAATAAAATCAAAAATTTTTGTTTAGCTATACTAAAAATGTGTTGGAATAAACTAAACTAAGGGTAAATGATCCAACAAAACTTTCGGAACAAGATTTGAGGATGATTTAGTAAGGGTTCTCACGGTTAGTGGTTCTCACGGTTATATATATTATATTAGTATATTCTCATATATATATATATATATATATATATATATATATATATATATATATATATATATATATATATATATATATATATATATATATATATAAACTGGGTTGAAACGTTGTGGATGCGCCACGTATCAACTCAGCCTTAAATACACCTATTAATTACAGCTGAATTAAATACAAACATAATAAATGTTGTATAAATCTCAGCAAAATTAATTATAGCTTAATAAATTTTATTATAAAATTATATTAAATAATTACGGTGATTTGATTCTAAATTTACTAAAAATTTATTTTGATACAAATTCTAAAATGTAAATAATTACGTTCATTGTGAAAAATGCTTTCAATTGAGTATAATTTTCATTATATTTATTGAAATATTTATTTTGATATTTAGAGATGATTAAAGTGAGTGTCTCACAATATTTTACTTTTATGTAAAATAAATATTTTGAGAAAGTTATAAAACTTAGAGGTTGTTTGGTTGCCATAAGGGAAAATAAGATCACATGAACTCCAATTTCACATGAAATGAAAATTCATGTGAAATGCACAAAAAGTGTTTGGTTGCCATATGGACAATGAATTCATGTGGGAATTGCTACTTACCTAGGGGGGGCTAGGTAAGTGACTTCCTCCATAATGGAGGAACTTGAATTCCATGGGAAGTTCAACTTCCCATGATTTTGGCAACCAAACAAGTCCATAATATTGCAATTTATGGGATTTTCAAAATCCCATGAATTTAAAGGGTAACCAAACAAGCCCTTAGACTATTAAATCCATTAAGAAAAATATATTTGGAAGAGTCATTGTATATATTAAAAACACCTCTTTAAAAAAACTACTAAGAGATAAGTTTTTATAGTCTAGGAATGAAAAAAATTATATTGGACAAATTGAATACATATGAGATTTTGATAGGTTTCAATAGTGTGATAACGAGTATGTGTACGAGTGTGTATGTACATAGTGATCGCGAGTGCATTTGAATAATCAAAACAAAAGTAATGATTATTAAGTAATATAGCATTATAAACGACATGAAAAAGTTAAAAACATGTTACATTTTTCTTTAATATCTTTAATTAAATATGTATAAGTCAAATAAAAAATATTGATTATGACTAACCAAATACTCCGTATTACTTTTAGTTAAATATTTTATATGTTATCTTTTAAATACTTTGAAGTTAAACATCAAAAAATAATATTTGAGAAAGTTCAACCTATTATATTTACAGGTAATAAACTCTTAAACATCATTATATATAATTGTTTAAAAAAAAACAAAAGGTGCAAATTTTTCATAGATATGTTTGACACATATCACATGCAAGACACAATTAAAACATTTAAATAAGTTGAATTTGAACTCTATATGTTTGATAGATAAATGTCACATGTTATACATAAAAAATTAAAAATTACATAAAAGTATGTTCACATCATTTTGAATAAATATTAATTGATTTGAGACATAAAGTATCGTGAAATGATATAATTTGAGAACTTATTGTTGATTGTTGTATTACTCGAATAAATTTTATTTTGATTAGTATGATATTTCACCAGTCACAAATTTATTTATAAAACGTCGATCATTCATATATAATTAATTATCACTTATTAGTTTTAATTAAAACTCTTATGTATTTTATTTTAAAACATTTTGAGAAAAAATTATTTATAAGAGAAAATATTGAAGATTATATGAATTATATAATTTTTCTTCAATTATAATCATAAAATATTAAACCAGGCCGCGCGAAGCGCGGGATACTACCTAGTATATATATAAAACTGGGTTGAAGCGTTGTGGATGCGCCACGTGTCAACCCAGCCCTAAATACAAGTATTAATTACATCTGAACATTAAATATAAACATAATAATAATAATAATAATAATAATAATAATAATAATAATAATAATAATAATAATAATAATAATAATAATAATAATAATAATAATAATAATAATAATAATAATAAAATGTGCTCTCTTTCTCTCTCTCCCTCGTTCTAGTTACAGAATTTTCTCTCAACATCGTGCGATCTTTGTTCCGCCATTGTTGCCCTATGGCTCGAGGGAGAGGAAGGCCAAGGAAAGAATCTCGTCCAATCAATTGCTTAGGTGATGGTCAAGCAGATAATACCAGAATCTTGGATTTTCATGGTGATTTCTCTGGAAATTCGGAAACCCACGTGAATTCTGTTCCACGTGAATCGTCAACCGTTAATGTCCTTATTGAGCAAGCTTTACATAATTCCGCCATTAAATCTTCTTTATGTCCTGTATCTGTTGTGAACAGCCCTGTTGTATGTCAATTAGGGGAGAATTTGGTTGTCCCTGTTTCTTCGGCCATTGTTCATAAGGATACTCGAAATTCCGAGGAAGGAAATGTTGAGGAGAATAGTACGATAATTTTGACGCCTCTAGTTATTAATGATATTACTAGATTGCCTAATCATGTTCTTGAGAAACCTGTTTCTAAGGATGTGCCTGTCCAAAATACAAATCCTAGGAATTGGGCTAGTATTGCAAATTCTCAGAAGAAATTGGGGATGAACTTGTTCTTTGATGAAGCAAGTTTGGATTCTGACACCATTGATGTGGGGGTTGATGATATTCAGGATGAATTGAAATTCTGGGAATACACTTTGATGGGTAACATTCTTGGTGCAAAACCCACATTGAAAATGGTTCAGGATTTTGTGAATAAGCATTGGAATCACATCCAGAAGCCTACTGTCCAATACTTCAAGAAGGGTTGGTTCAGTTTTAGGTTTGCATCTGAGCTTAGTCTGCAAACTATTCTGAAATGAGGGCCATGGAAAGTAGGGCAAAATACCTTGATTCTGAAACAATGGAGTCCTAGGTTTTCTCAGGAAATGGAGAAAGTTTCAGTTCTACCCATCTGGGTACTTTTTCCAAATCTTGACCCTTTCTTATGGACAGATACTATTCTAAGCAAAATGGGAAGCAGGATTGGAAAACCCTTGTTTGCAGACCACCCTAATACTGAGAAAACGAGGCTTTCTTTTGCTAGGGTTTTGAATGAAGTGGATGTCTATGCACAGTTGCCTGATACTTTAGTGCTGAAAACTCCTTTGTCTGATAAGTCAGTTCAAAGAGTGATATATGAGTGGCTTCCTTTTCACTGCAAAGGATGTGGTAAGCTGGGACATTAAATACACTCTTGTAAATGGCAGAAGAACTCTGGTTTAGTTAAGCCAACTCTCTCCAGAGTCAATAAGGTGTATAGGCATGTTCCTCCCTCTTCTAAGGTAGTGCAGAATACTACTGTTTCTTCTAGTAGCTCAGAATGCACAGAGGTAGGTGGTAGTTCAGGGGCTCCTAAGGATCAAACTAATGTTGTTTCTCTACCATTAGAAACGACTCCTAGGACTCTTGTAAGGCGTCAAGAACCTCTGGTGCTAGGCCAGAAAGAAGGGCAGCATAAAGTTGTTACTATACTTAGAAGAAGGGATTCCTGGGTTCAGTAAATGCTGAGCTTTCAGAAGGTCTAGGGTTAGGTGGTACTTCAACTACTCAATCGGTGTCTGCTGTCACTCCAGTTGGTTAGGAAGGCTCAGGATCCCAAAGGCTAGGCCTCCTTCCTGCTGGTAGTGGGAGTAAGCACACAAGAGAGCCTGTTGTAATGCACTCAGGACCCCTAGGCTCAGGCCCTAAATGCCATGTTATTACTATGGAGAATAGATATGCAGTCTTACAGCAACCTGCAGTTGTAGAGGATGTTCAGAACGGGAATAAGGATAATCTAGTGGATCCAGACCCTCCAGATATCATTCAATGAAAGTTGCTACCTGGAACATTACAGGCTTCAATGATGCCCTAAAACAGAAAGAAGTCAAAGAGTTTATTGCAGACAATAAGATTGATATAATGGGTATTTTGGAAACTAGGGTAAAGGCTACTAATGTTAATAACATTGTTAGACATAACTTTCTTAGTTATAAGGTCATTACTAATCATCAAAATCATTACAATGGTCGCATTTGGTGGGTTTGGAATCCAACAACTATCATGGTAGAACTCATTGAGTCAAGTGCTCAGCTCATCCACTGCAAAGTGACCCATCATGCTACTGGTACTACTTTTCTTTTAACTTTTATTTAATGATGAGAGTAAAAGAAAGGACTTGTGGAATAGTATGGAGCATATTGCTGAGGCTAATAAGGAATGGCTCATTATGGGAGATTTTAATGCAGTTAGGGATATTGAAGAAAGAATTAGTCCTAATGCCCCTGACATGGAGGACATTTTTTCATTCAATGCAAGCATTCTTCAAGTAGGACTAGTTGATCTGAATGGAACTGGATGTGCTTTTACTTGACTAACAAGCAGGATGGAGGCACTAGAGTGTGGTCCAAGTTAGACAGGGCTATGGCTAATCATAAATGGCTATGTGCCTGTCCTAATTCTACCACTGCTTACTTGCCATCAGGTGTATCTGATCACTCTCCTATTGTTGTCACAGTCATGAAGCCAATTCTTATTCAGAAGCATTTTAATTTTCTAAATTGTTGGACTAGTAACTCTCTTTATAATGACATTATGGAAAATAAATGGAAAGAGAGACACTATGGTACTGTTATGCACATTCTATTCAGCAAGTTGAAGGCCTTAAAACCTGACCTCACTTCCATGCATAAAGCTCATCATTCCCATTTGAGTAGAAGAGTTCATAATGCTAGGGCATAGTTGTGTGTCTGTCAGTCAAGATTACAGGATGCTCCTTTATCTGCTGTCCTAATTCAGGAGGAGGAGAGGTTGAAGGATGTACTTTACAAGCTTGAAACTAATGAACTGAGTATGCTGTAGCAGAGAGCCAAAAGCTAAGATATTATTCATAATGATTCCAACACAAATTATTTTTTTGCTCGAATTAAAGAAAGGCAGTTGCAGCAGGTTATTGGAGCTATTGAGGACAAGCATGGCCACTTGAAAAACCTGGTTTGGACAATGTTGCTAGTGCTTTCATTGACTATTATTCTGGGCTATTGGGTGAGAAGGTAACTGTCAGTGCACTGGATCATGATTTCTTGTCCAAGGGGCCTCTTATTCTAGAGAAGTATTGGGCTGCTCTAGAAGCTCCTGTAAGTACTGAAGAGATCAAAAGTGCTCTCTTCAGTATTGGCTCTGACAAGAGTCCAAGCCCTGATGGGTACACTTCTGAATTTTTCAAAAAATATTGGACTCTGATTGAGAAGGATTATTTTGTTGCAGTGCTATATTTCTTTAAAACTAGTAAGATCTCCAAGCAAGCAAATTCCACTGTCATCTCTCTGATTCCCAAAAAGGCAGTTGCCTAGAGTGTACAGGATTTTAGACCCATTTCCTACTGCTCAACCCTTTATAAAACAATCAGCAAAATTTTGGTTCATAGAATGCAGGGGTTATTACCTGCTATTTTTGGAGGTGAGCAAGCTGAATTCATTAAGGTTAGGAACATCTTTGAAAATATCATGATGTCTCAATCCCTAGTCAGGAGCTATAATAGGAAAAATATTACTCCTAGATGTCTAATGAAAATAGATATCAGGAAAGCATTTGATACCCTCCAGTGAAAGTTTATATCTGAAATGCTTAGGATGTATAACTTTCCCTCAAAGTGTGTATCCTGGATCATGAGCTGTTTAACTGGATCCTGGTTCTCCATTAAGGTTAATGGCTCAATTCAGGGATTCTTCAAAGGGAAGAGTGGTGTGAGGCAGGGTGACCCTCTTTCTCCTTACATTTTTGTCTTAAGTATAGAGGTACTCTCTAGGTACTTAAGAGTCATTTGTCTTTAGAAACAGGTCTCCTTCCACCCAAAATGTGTTAAACTTAATTTGACTCATCTCATCTTTGCTGATGATTTGATGATTTTTACTAGAGGTGACCTTCTATCAATTGCAGAAGTGATTATAGTCTTGAAGAAATTTGGGGACATGTCTGGTTTAATTACTAACAAGGAGAAAACTTCTATCTATTTTGGAGGTGTTCATGATGCTACTCAGAAAAAGATTCTTGACTATTCAGGGTTTACTCAAGGGAATTTTCCTTTCCGATATTTGGGTATTCCTATAACTACTTCTAGACTAACTCAGGAAGGCTTCAGTGTTTTGATTAAGAAGATCCAAGGAGCCATCTATCACTGGTATTTCAAAACTCTTACTTATGCTGGTAAGATTCAACTTCTTAACTCCATTGTCTTTGGACTGGGAAATTTTTGGTGCACTAGCCTGCTCTTGCCAAAAGGAATCATCAAGCTTGTTAATAAAATCTGTAAAAATTTCTTCTAGAAGTCTCAAGAGGGGAGAAGACACCTGACTATGAAGAGCTGGAAGTCCATTTGCTTACCATAGGCACCTGACTATGAAGAGCTAGAAGTATTATGTTCTTCAAAATGAAAGCATTTGTGATATTACAACTCAGGAAAGATATTCGTAAGCCTGAAAAGTATACTTTCTGTGAGAGATGCTTGTATTCAGCTTGCAAGTGGGGTGCAGGCAGCAAAGGATACCATTCAGGGATGCACTCAGAACCATCAGTTCTCAATATCTAAAGCTTATGAATTTTTAAGAACCAGGGCTCCCATTTCTCGTGGAATGACAGCACTCCAAAGCAGTTCAGTCGTGCCCTCTCATAAGATTGTAGCAGCTTTGGCTATCCAGAATTGCCTAGCCACTGTGGATAAACTTCAAGCCAAAGGGATGTTCATCACTAACAGGTGCACACTTTGCAAAGAAGCAGCAGAGGACTACAAGCATCTCTTTTTCCAATGTAAGTATTCTAAGGATGTGTGGCAACGGATATTACTTTGGACGGGCATCAATAGGCCAGTGCATAATTACTGGCAAGAGATGTACTGGATCCGGAATATTAAGTATAGCAAGGCTTGGCATAAGCACTGGTTTTTATGTGGGCTTGTAGCAACTGTCTACATGCTATGGGCAGAAAGGAATGCACAGATCTTTCGTGGGCAAGAGAGAACAATTACTCAATTGGTAGGATATAACACTCTAGTGGAACATATGAATGGTTAAAGAGCTTACGAGCTCTATAGATTGTACAGATGCATAGAGGTTAGTTCTTGTAAGATTTACTACTCATTTTTTTACCCACTTGGATGAATAAATGAGGAGATGAATTTCTTGCAAAAAAAATATAAACATAATAAATGTTGTATAAATCTCAGCAAATATTAATTATACTTTGATAAATTTTATTATAAAATTATATTAAATAATTACGTTGATTTGATTCTAAATTTATTAAAAAATTATTTTCATAAAAATTCTAAAATGTAAATAATTACAATTATTGCGAAAAATGCTTCAAATTGAGTATAATTTTCATTATATTTATTGAAATATTTTTGAATTGTAGAGATGATTAAAGTGAATGTCTCATAATATTTTATGTTTACGTAAAAAGACACTTTAAGAAAGTTATAAAGAAAACTACATATTTGGAAGAGTCATTGTATTTCTTAAAACCATAACTTTAAGAAAACTACTAAGAGATAAGTTCTTATGTGGGAATGAAAAAATATATATTACGAGAAATTGAATATATATGATATTTTAATAGGTTTAAATAGTGTGATAATGAGTATGTATACGAGTATGTATGTGCACAGTGATCGCGAGTGCATTTGAATAATCAAAACAAAAGTAATGATTAATAAGTAATATAGTATTATAAACGACATGAAAAAGTATAAAAGACGTTACATTTTTCTTTAATATCTTCAATATTTTTCTTTAATATTTATACGTCAAGTATAAATATTGATTATGACTAGCTAAATATTACTTTTAGTTTAAATACTTTGAAGTTAAACCTCAAAAAATATTATTTGAGAAAGTTTAACCTATTTTATTTATTTACAAGTAAATTCTTAAACATCATTTATATATAGTTGTTTAAAATACAAAAGCTGCAATTCTTATAGATATGTTTGACACATAACACATCCAAGACGCAATCAAAACATTTGAATAAGTTGAGTTTGAACTCTATATGTTTGATACATAAATATCACACGTTATACATAAAAAATTAAAAATTACATAAAATTATATTCACAACATTTTGAACAAATATTAATTGATTTTGAACATAACGTATCGTGAAATGATATAATTTGATAACTTAATGTTGATTGTTGCATTATTCGAATAAATTTTGTTTTAATCAATATGATATTTGATCAGTCACAAGATAATTTATAAATTGCTGATCATTCATAATTAGTTATCACTTATTAGTTTTAACTAAAATTGTATGTATTTTATTTTAGAACATTGAAGTTAAAATTAAAAAAATTAAATTTAGAAAAATTAATTTATTTTTATTTGTAAGTAAAAAAATTAAAGGTCATATATAAATTATGTTATTTTTCTTCAATTATAATAATAAAATTTTAAAACAAGTCACGTGAAGCGTGGGATACTACCTAGTATATATATATATATATATATATATATATATATATATATATATATATATATATATATATATATATATATAGAGAGAGAGAGAGAGAGAGAGAGAGAGAGAGAGGAGGAGAGAGAGAGAGAGAGGGGGGGGGGATTTCAAATGAGTCATCCTCTTCCATTGAGTCCCTAAGTCCCTATAAGGGCCATTGGATGGACTAAATGAATGGTTGAGGTGGATGAAGAGGGAATTGATTAAAGACTACCAAAAGAAAAGGAAAAAAAATGTGGATGGTTGGATTGAAATGGATGGTTGAGATTGAAAAAAAAAACTTGTCACTAATCAATTTTCTATACACTAATTAAATTATTATTCTCTCTCTAGCCCCTAATTAATCACTTTTGAGTTTTAGATTTTAGGAGTGTAAATGGAATGTTGTATGAGTTTTATGAGTGTAACTTTGATTTTTTTTGTGACGGAAATTTTGATTTTTTTTGCGACAGATTTTATGGCGGTTTTGTATGCAAAAAAATTGAATTTATACAATTTTAACATTTTACGAGTGTAACTTTGATGCTTTGCAAGTGTAACTTTGATTTTTTTGTGACATAAATTTTGAATTTATATTATTTTAACATTTTACGAATGTAACTTTGATGTTTTACGAGTGTAATGTAATATTTTAAGAGTGTAAATTTGATTTTTTAGGTAATTTTCTACATAGAAATTTGAATTTATATAATCTTAACATGTCACGAGTGTAAATTTGATGCTTTACGAGTGTAAATGTAGTATTTTAAGTGTAAATTTGAAGGTCTACGAATGTAAATTTGAAGGTTTACGAGTGTAACTTTAATGTTTTACGAGTGTAACTTTGGCTTTACAAGTGAAACTTTAGTCCGACCACCAACAAACACCACCACCATCGTCCTCGACCACCAACACATACCCACAAAAAGATATATAGTAGATCTGGAAAAAAAAAATGAGATATTTGACGAGTGTAACTGTAAAGAAATACAAGTGTAACTGTAAAGAAATATGAGTGTAAATTTAAAGAAATACGACTGTAAATTTAAAGAAATACGAGTGTAAATTTAATAGAGAACGAGTGTAAATCTGAAAAATGAGTGTAAATTTAATAAAATACGAGTGTAACTTTAATATAATACTAGTGTAAATCTGAAAAATGACTGTAACTTGGAAGAAATACGAGTGTAACTTTAAAAACCAGATCTGAAACCATCACAAAGTATGACCGTCGTTGACAGCCCATAACCACCACCCAAAATCAAACACACACCTTCTATTTTATAATAAAAAGACAAAATCAGAAGAAAACAAAAAAAAAAAACGAATCAGAAATAACGAGATCTACTAAAACTAACATTATTTTTCTAAAAACAAAAACACAAAAATCTTGAACCACCACCACTAAACAATAAACCTAAGAGCAAATCTGAAAAAATAAAAGAAAAAAAAAACGAAAATTGAAAAATATAAACCAAAAAACGTGTGACGGGTGTGTGGTTGTTGGTGGTTGTTGTTGACGGCGGTGTTGGAGGAGACGTGAAGGGTGGCTGGTGGTGTAGTGGTGGTCGCCAGCAGGAGAGGTGTGTCGTGGTGGTGGTGGTGTGGTGGCGGGTGTGTGAGTGGTGGGTAGGCGTCGGGTGGTGCGTCGGGTGGTGGGTTGTGATGAGAGAATGAGGGATGTTGAGGGAGGAAATGTTTTTTTGAGGTTTTTGATTTTATGGGTTTTAGAGAGATGAGATGAATGATAATTGTGAGAGATGAGAGAGAAGTGAGTGGAAAATAAATTATATATAGTGTGAATTAGTGTTTGATTAGTGAGGGTAGAGAGGGAAAGTGTTTAATTAGCATTGATCCCCTCCTTTTAGCATTAATCCTCTGTTTTTTCTTTCAATCTAAGCCTTCCATCTCCCTCATCCAAGGGCCCTAAAGAGGACTTATGGACTCGATGATTTTGGGTGGACTCATTTGATCTCATATATATATATATATATATATATATATATATATATATATATATATATATATATATATATATATATATATATATATATATATGATCTATTGAGTCTAACTTTTAGGGTAAGTCCGTCCTACCATTATGAGCCGTCAGATTATAATCATCAATGGCTCAGATCAATCGCCAGCTTATAAGGGTAAAATTGTAACTTAACAATATGATATAAATTTTCATGTTCCTCGTCACTTTATTTTCCCTCTTTCATTTTTCCATCTCTCCCTCTCTCTACATCTCCTTCTCTCTCCTGCTGGAAACATCCCTAGTAGTCTGCACGGTGCATTTCTTCGTGTTAATTGTCCGATAATTATCTCAAATATTCAATTTTTCATCTAGATTACAAATTACGTAAGTGTTCTATCTTTTATTGTCATTATTGAAGAGCAATTTGATTATTTCTTTTGTTGAGGTGTTAATTTAGTTGATGTTTTCAGAACTTGATTTACTCTTGATTTGTTATGCATCAAGTTTCAATTGCAGATTTATTAAAAAAATTCGAATACCTCTATTGTTAATTGCAGTTTCAATTGCAGATTTTCGACTCTTCTCTTCGTTTTCTTCATTCAAACACTGCTCAGATTTTCAATTCGACTTCTTTCCGTTCATTGCTATGGTAAGTTTTCTCATAATTTTCTTCGTAAATTTGTTATTTGCACTTCTAGTTTTCATTTCATCTAGCGTAAATGTTCAATCCCTAACTTTTTCGTGTTTTAGAGTTTGTGTTTATCATGTGCGACTAGTTTTAATCACATTCGGTATTCCAAAAGCAAATTAACCTCATTCGAATGTTTGATGTTGTTTTTATTGTAGATTATTTTAAATTGATAGGCTCTATTCTTTTTAGTACTTTTGTGTTAATTCATCGTTCCCGATTTTGTACGAAATTGTAAGGAAACAAACAACAATTGTGAAAAGTTATTTGATGTCAACTGCATAGCTTATCAACTGCTATTTTTATTTAAATTTATAATATAATCTGCATAAATTCGCGATTCTTTTGATTCAATTCGAACAATAGTGTAACCATGTTAGAATGATTGTAGAGTGGTGTTACTTTAATTTTCTTAATATTGGTATATTTGTGTTACTCTAATGGTATACATGTGTTATAATAATAGTATAGGGGTGTTACTGTAATGGTATAATTGTGTTTTCCTTTATTTGTACCTAATATCAGGTTACTTTTATTTGTACATTGTGATAGATAATCTTTGGACGCATACAACAAAGCTTTAAATGATTTAGCGATGTTGCGACTTTTATGATGGTTCGATCTCTCTACGTTAGCTGTAATTCTGTCTTTTTAACTACGGGATGACATATACAACTTCAATGGCATGTATGGTCTGACCCATTCCTAGCACAATTCAGGATGCCTTATGCGTAAATTAGATGTTTCCCATCTGTCGTCATATTTTTTGGTTGCTAATGCAAGTCGTCTTTTTTTGTTTTTATGACTTTAGACAGTGCAGCTGTGCAGGTTGTCATAGTGCAGGTTTCTGCTACTTATAGAACCTGATGATTGTTTTTGCCCTAGGTTCAGATTGCCATTGTAGGTTGTTCCGGACAACCGTTATATGATGTTTCTAATTCCAACTAGATAGTGACATGTATTGGCTAATGGATGATGATAAATTATCTATTATCGCGATTAGTCGTCTATTAGCTCAAAAGGTAGAGCATTGCATTATTATGCAAGATGTGAGTTCGAGCCCCACATAGATGAACGTGCTAGTGTATTGTTTAATAACATTGAATGGGCGTAACTTAATTAAATAGTTATAAAATTATAATCCCGTGATGTTTGATTTTGTAGGTTGCTGCAATTGAATGATCGGCTAGTATAGAAGTTGACTGTAGCCAGATCAATACGTACACTAATTTTGTGTTAGAAGCTTTGCAAACACCTAGCCTGTTCAGTAATTACGGTGACGATATCTCGACAAAAAATTGCTTAGCAAGATGAAGCTCTCATCATGTAATATTTCATCCAAAGTTAACAATTGTTTGATGTTTCTTTTTTTGTGAAGTGCATAGGCTTATTTGCTTGGTTTTCGATATAAATATTGATAACTTGTTGCGTTTTTCTTATTTGTCTATGCAGGAAGCCAGGGAGGCACATGTCAATGGTGACCTACGTTACCAAGTGCTTTTTTTAAGTATGTTACTCTAATGGTATTATCGTGTTATTCTAATGGTTTAACGATGTTACAATAATCGTATAGTAGTGTAAATTACTGGAAAGATAGTGATTGCTCTCAAAGAATAAAGCATTTTGGATTTGTGTGGAATGTTAAGTTCTTTAGTACATAGTTACTCAAATAGCGCTATTTGTGTCCTATTTTACTTTCATGTTATTTATGTTCCCTGTTTTTATTTTTGATGAGATTTAGGGAGTGTGACAAAAGTTAGTCTTTAATGTAACACTAGTTTGTCCTTAGAGTAACACAAGTTGGTCTTTATTGTAACACTAGTTTGTTTTTTAAATAACACGAGTTAGTCTTTATTGTAACATTAGTATGTACTTAGAGTAACACAAGTTAGTCTTTAATGTAACAATAGTTTGTCCTTACAGCAACACAAGTTAGTCTTTAATTTAACCTTTTCCTAAGCATTCTAATTTTAACACTAGTTTGTTCACAGAGTAACACAAGTTGGTCTTTATTGTATACCCTTTTACTATGAATTCTTATAATGCTATTAGCTCAATGGTAGAGCAATGTGAATTTATTCACATAGATGTGGGTTCGAGTCCCATATAGCATAATTATACGTCGGTGATGTTTGTGTGAGAGTAATTTTTAAGTTATTACTCAATGGAGTATTACTAATTACCTTATATAGTCACAGTTTATAACAAAGAATTTAGGCTATGAGGGGTTCGAACCCACATCTTTGTACAAAATTGCACAATGCTCTTTCGTTGAGCTAATAGCCTTCAACGGTCATTTGACCAAAAAATTGCACATCACTCCCAAAACAAATTCATCACAGGAAAAATAAAGCCATACATTAGACTGGATGAGTAATGTGTATGATATGGTTCTAGTATCATGTACTGTATTTCAGTTGATTAGCTACAAGTATAGTCACTTCTGTATCCTACTCTTACCCATGTCTCACTTTCCACCATAAAAACCACTTGAAGTATTTCAAACTAGAGCAACATAAAGGTATCAAAGGCTGAATGAGATATCGAGTACCTTATATAATTTTTTACTCATCTCCCATCAATTTTTCGTAGCAAAGCACAATATCTCTATGCTCCATTTGACAATTTTGAAGACCATAAGATCGTTTACTTTGCAAGCTCAAAATTAAGTGACCCAAGCTCAAAAGGAGAAGGAGAAACTAGACGGATGTCCAATAGTCAAAGAAAGGTTAGAAGATAGATTAATTGATACAAGTAACCATTTCTTTTAGCAATGAGATCCCACATATCTCACATGGGTTACAATAACAACTAATTAGTGTTACAATAATAGCTCATATGTGTTACAATAATAGTCATATGGATTCGAGGGGATTGAGATAAATATGTTACAATAACAGCTTATATGTGTTACAATAACGCTTTGAGCTATAGTCGATTCAGAGGTAAAGGTAAGCAACTAGCATCAACATTCTATATTCTCAGTCTCTTAAATTTACGCCGAAAGCGAAACTTCACGCAATTAAAGCTAAGTTCCAGCAAAATGCACATGGAAGAAGGCAAAAATCATCAAAAATGTACAAATTTACATATCAATAAATCAACATTTTGCTACCTTTATCGAATTTCTCCATCGGGATCAATTCTAGTGATGTTTAAGATATCCTCAAAGAGAAGTGGCACCATTGTTTTACTGAGAATCGAAAAACTTCGATTAAATAATAAATTATAATTTTGCAATTAAACATCGAGTTATAATAGTCAAATCAGGATTTTTGAGATATTTACACATCATCATAATCAAATCTCATCATAATCAAAACTCGTCTTAAGAACGATCAAACTAATATCATGAAAAAAAATGTGGTAATCAAAATGTCAATTGAAGAAAAGAACTTCACAGTTTGTGAACAAATTGCTGACGGCCAAACACATGGACAAATTTTACAATAATCAGATAAGCAATTGCAATAAATTCAAGACAAGCACTAAAAGAAACATACGTTTCGAAAGAGGAGATACGTACTTTTACCACCGCAGAGGAATTTGTGAACAAATTGTTGACGACTAATGGGACGATAAACCTTGCATTTGAAAGAAAAATCGCAAGGTTTGTAATCATCAAAATTGAAATTAGAAGAGGATGAATAATATCGATTGTGAATTTTCTCAACAATCTTCCCGATAAATTGTTTTTTAGTTAATTGGGGATATTACTGAGGGGGAGAGAGAGAGCTCAGAAGAAATAAACAAAGGAAAGATGGGGTAGTTGAGTGTTTTTGTGTTAATTATATAGGGGTGACGTGGCTCAATCAGACGCATCGATTGGTATTAGATCTGACGGTGTACAATGGTAGGACGTACTCATTTAAAACATATATATATATATATATATATATATATATATATATAGAGGGAGAGAGAGAGAGAGAGAGAGAGAGATATTTGGGATCCAATGAGAACCACTAGTATAATGAGAACCATGAAAACCACTACTACTACTATTAATAATAATAATACGGACGACATTAGACTTTATTTTGTTTGAAACCTGCGCGCACCCCCAAACCCTTCAATCTCATTCATTTTCCCATTTTCACTTCCTCACTCATCTCTCATTCTCTCTCTTCGACCATTACCCTCTCCGTCATCCTTTCCGATCGTCCTCTCTGATCATCGTTAACCAAATCATATTTCCGTCACTTCTCAAATCTCAACTCATTCATCATAGCATTTCGTTCCTCTAATCCGATTCAACCGCCATTACTGAGTTTCATTCCTACAAATTAAGGTAATCAGCTTCTCAAATTCATGGCGATTCTACGCCAATTTGTTCATGCTATGTAATTTTCCTTGAGATTCATCAATTTGTCTATAGCTATTACCCCTAACTTCGAGTAATTTTCCTTAATTAAGCTAATTGATTGTTCTTATATGAGGAACTCTTAGATTTGTAGTCTTATGCTTCAACCTATGTGGAATTTTAGTTTAGTTAGAGTTAAGCAATAATCTAACCCTAATTTCTTTCTTATTCATCCATTTTAATGATTTTATGATTCAAATTAGTTGATTAGGATTGTATTCCTGTTTTGTACTTCTTTCTATCGTTTTCGTTCATTTTAATTGTTGTTCGATTCAAGTTACAAGTATTTCTCGCTATTTTTACCACTTTCATCAAATAGAACAATATAAATGAGGCGGATCTAGTATTAATGAAGATTGCAATCAGATGATTTTTTAGTAGAGTTGGCACTTTCTAGTGATCTTGAATTGATGTTATTCTACTTTAATTAAGTTCGTTAGAGGAAAAAAGTGGCAGGCAATGTATAATGAATTTTATGCAATAAATATTCAAATTGACAAGGATTTTAGTGCAAAGCTTTCAAGATATGGTTGTGTTCGCCTTTTTCCTAAAGCCGATCTCTACAATACTCCTACACCTACTGTGAATGCTTATGTCATTGCTTTCTATGTGCATTAAAAAGTGGCTTTCTTAATTAGATCTTACTAATGATGAGAAATGTGTTATGTTAAGCAATAGGCAGTATCACATTCATTTAGAAGCACCAGAATTCCAGAAAGCTGCTAGAATGCAAGAATGTGTGGTGTAGCAATTTAAATTCTTCCTAGAGATCAATTCATATATCGAAAAAGCGATACAATGCACAAGAAATAAGATCCGGAATTTGATTTCATTATTAGTTTCATAGCAAGAAAAATCATTGCAGCTCTTTTGTTTTTTCTGAATCAATTTCTACGATTGCTTCCTAGTTCATTCAGTCTTTAGTTTGACAACATTAACAGTGTCTTACCGCGGTTAACCTTTTGCTTATAGATTGTCTGTGAATCAGAGCAGTTTCTCCTGCTATCTTGATGAAGATTGCAATCAGATGATTTTTTAGTAGAGTTGGCACTTTCTAGTGATCTTGAATTGATGTGATTCTACTTTAATTAAGTTCATTAGAGGAAAAGAGTGGCAGACAATGTATAATGAATTTTATGCAATAAATATTCAAATTGACAAGGATTTTAGTGCAAAGCTTTCAGGATATGGTTGTGTTTGCCTGCTTCCTGAAGCCGATCTCTGAAGCGCTCCTACTCCTACTGTGAGTGCTTATGCCATTATTTTCTTTTAAGCAGTGTTGTAAACTTGTTGATGCTGCTGCTTAGTTTCCTTTTAGCCGAGAGTTGGATTTTCTGCCTTCGCTGAATCCATGCCTAGTATCCCATGAGTTAGCTTTGAGCCTTAAATGATAATACAATAGCACCATCTTAATGCATGTCACTAAGGCTGTTGCACTATTACAGCGTAAAAATAAGGGTAAGGGTATGAGTAAGGTTGTTGATGTGCTTTTTTATAGAGTAGTTATTTTTAAGACATTTTATTTTCATGAAATAAGATTCTATGTGTATGAAATAAGGTTTTATGTGCATAAAATATGGTTCTATTTGCATGAAATAAGTGTTAAATTGGTATGAAATACAATGATATGTGCATAAAATAAGGTTCTATGTGCATGAAATAAGGTTCTATGTGCATTAAAAAGTTCTTATGTTGTATCAGTTGGTTATATTATGATACTAATTACTCTTGGTTAAGGACGTTAATTTTAAATGGGCATGAAATAAGGTTCTATGTGCATGAAATAAGTGTCCTATGTGCATGAAATAAGGTTCTATGTGCATGAAATATGAAATAAGGTTCTATGTGCATGAAATAAGGTTCTATGTCCATTAAAAAGTTCTTCATTTGCATCAGTTGGTTATATTATGATACTAGTTACTGTTGATTAAGGATGTACATAAATTTTATATGGACATGAAATAAGATTATATGTGCATGAAATACGGTTCTATGTGCATGAAATAAGGTTCTATGTACATGAAATAAGGGAAATGACTATGGAGGAGATTTAATGTATTTATCGCTCTTTTTATGTAACTACAAGGCATTTTAGTGTATCTATTACATATCTTACTAATATGTGAGAAACATTTCTATGTACTTATGTCAATTATTTAGTACTCGTATTTCTTTAGCGTATTTTAAAGGCTATTAGCTCAATGGTAGAGCAATGTGCAAATTTTGCATAAAGGTATGGGTTCGAGTCCCATATAGCCTATTAAATCGCAAAATCTCATGATAGAAAGGTGTCATGAACTCATGATGCAAGCAATACAATACAATTATGATTAAGGAGGCCATAATCATATTGGGGCAATGATGTGAAGACCATGATCAGACTCAGCGAGAAGCAACAAAGAGAATGATAAGCGGGTATAATAGCTTAAATAGTTTCATAGTGATCAGAAATTCAAGGCAAGCATTTCAAAGACTAGCATATGTATCAAAACTATTACCATACATGCCATACTTAAAATAGGATCACCAGTTACATATAATTTTTCAATCCTAAAGTAAAAGAAAGAATGGTATTTCATAGCCAATATGGGAGTCGAACCCACATTTTGTGCATAGCACAATACTCTACCATTTGAGCTAATCGGCTTTCGAATAAGTAAAATTTATATATTCGTATTAACTGTGTACTCGTAAGAATTAACTATGTGCAAACCCAATCAGACATGACAACCCAATCAGGCGCGACAGACTGGGTCAGTCTGGTGAACTCAGACTTACCTCACCTCCAGCTTTGATACCATTTTATTCCGGCTGAACTTTTCAAGCGAACATAATACTCCTCAAAAAGAGAGAGAATAAACGCATTGCAAAACTACTTCAACACGACATAATTAGACGACGATTACAAAGCAAAAGGATAAAAAAAGAAGCTAAAGAAGCTAATGATGAGCACTAGTTTACACTAGAAGAGAAGTGCTTTCACCAGAACTCCAGAATCATTGGTTAAATACTTTGTACACTCGTCAAAACATAAATCTATATTCCTACCTAGCAATCTAATTAACATTTACGATATTCCACCATCTACAATTAACTGGGTGATTGTCACAACTCACGTGTACTCATAAAAATTAAATGTGTGCATCCATAGCAGCTCTTATTCTAATAGCCAAAATCAGAAGCATTTTCAGACATAAGAGCCATTGATTAAGCACAATGGTAAGAAGTCGACAATATCAAAAACACAAAATACAATGCTACGACCATACAATAATACTACCAGAAATTGATGGCTTTCAATGACAGGAAAACGGCTTTTCTTCTTAGCATCCCCATTTACACTAATGAACAATAACAAGTTCATAGATTATAGATACTGAAAAATACTGTAAGATTCATTAACCTCTTATTAGACACTTCTAATAACTTAATAAAATTTAGTTTAGTCATAAACTAACTAGATCTTATTCATGCATAACAAAATAATACAAAGTAAGAAGAAAACCGATCTACTTACAATAAGGGACGAATGGTTTATACTAATCGGTCTCCTACCAAATTAGTCTTCTTAAGAAAATCCAAATGCTCCAACAAAACCCTTAGATTCAATAGTAGAATCTACTCCTCAAGGATTTGTACCAAGGTAATCACCCTTAATTCATATGCTAATTTATATACTAGAAATTAGAATATGAGCCCTTAAAATTATAACTAATATTATTGTATACTACTTCTAGTAATAGTGGAATAATATTAGAGATTTGTGAGATTTTCTTTCTAATTGTTCTTGACAATTTTAGAGAGATTATATCAAAAATAATACATCCATTATTTTGTAAGAATGAATCATATTATGAGAAGAGAAAAACTTCTCCTCTTTTCTCTAGGGTGGCCGGGTAGGTCAAGGGAAAAGTGACCAACCCTTTTTAAATTTGCTCTTCTCAAGAGTCTAGGCATGCAAGTCTATCATTAGTAGGTTATGATTATGTTCCCCTTTAATTAAATAAACAAAACACAACCATCCCCTATAATCCTCATTTACACGGCACACCCATATAAAATGGGTCCATTTTAAGTTTGTCAAATGTCAATTTGTGTAGTGTGACATATTGGACATGTTACTAGACATGTTGTTTAATAATGTATTTTTAACTTATTAAAAATCATTATATAAACAAAATAAATTAATCACATACAAAAATTAACTAGTAATTCACAATTACAAGTACTTAAAATGGGTCATAGAATTATACTACTTGTATTTATATTAAACCATTCATTCTTATTTTAATTATTTCATAAACAATAATAAAACCTAAGTAATAAAACAATTTAATTACTTAGTACGAATCTTATTTAATTGAATTACAATAAGATACGTATTCTTACTCAAAAATTATTTGTTCAATTTTAAGGAATTAATTAACTTGTATCAACATAAAATTAATTAATTAATCAATTAAGAGTGTTACCCTATAGGTATGACCTTAAGGGATCAACTGATCACCACCGTCGTACGACAGTAATGTCAAACTCTAGTCAGCCAATCATTACCGATTAATGTGGATCAGTTGACAATAAAATATTACTTTCCCTCGGCATTCTTAACATGAGATTTAAACATGTGATCGCATTATTGTCGAGGACACATATATACTCCAACAATCTCCCACTTGTCCGCGACAAGTGTGCGTCACCAATTCTCTTGTCCTATTTCTATCTCCCACTCAATGCAAGGTGTCTTGCAGGTCGTACTTGCATTTGATCATATCATGACTGGTTTCCTCGATCTGGAGAATAACTGTCTGACCGGAATTATTTACCATAGATACCTTCCAAGCGTGGCCACGCATTTCCAGTTCATTACTCCTCGAGTGGCCTTGAGATATAAGATAACCCTGACGGGGATGGACAATTCCTATTGCACTCTTCCCTTCGGATAGCCACAGCTCATCATGGCCCAAAACATGCCCATATGACCCCAATTACGAAGATCGTAGAACATAAATCAAAGTCACTCTAAAACTGTGCCTTCTTTGGCGAATAGTCTTTAGTCAAAGAATCGACTCATAAGAATACTATAGTAGCTCTCGCCACGACCAGGCTATAAAAATTTCTAGAACTCTATAAGCGGTCACTATCCCGACAGAGTGTCCCATACAGTCTTCCTATGTGATCGACTAGTCATCTCTCATGACTCTATGGCATTTGAACTCGCCATCAATCGCATCACACTCCAGTTACTTCGAGATGTCACCTCATATAAGTAACTAGGGGCGAATACTATGTTAATCCAGTTCACTTTAATGGGGTTTAATATTGTCTCAACAACCCATTTGGATGTAACAAAGTACAAGATGAGTTAATGATAACTCAAACGATAAATGTGATTATCACATACGAGTAGTCAATACCATATTACTACTCTATGTCTCATAATCATAAGTGTATTTATACACTTTCCTAATGCAATATAAGTTTAGCTTGTGAATACACCATGTGCTCAAGAGTTCAAACTTTACGAATTGCAATTTCCTTCAATTTCATGTTATCTCTAATAGCATGAACTTTACTAAGTACACGTCTAGTTTTCATACTAGACTCAGGTTCTTTAACTTGAAAGAAGCTCCCGTTGTTATTACATAACCAATGATGTGGGTATAATCTTCAAAGTACACCACTTAATCACAATGTACTTAGGTTCATTTCGTAGTATCTTGCAATGAATGACAATAAAATACCCTTTCTAGTCATTTACTCCTTAGGTCAATAAAATCAGCTTAGGATTTTTACAAATCCAAATGAGTTTGGAAACTTGAGTTTGTGTAACCTCTTAACACACAACTTATTATTCTTCCAAACTCTAGAACAGACCATTAGTTCTCCTTGAGAATTCATGATGGTTTCTTGAGTCTTACCAATGACTCTCATATGGGTTAACTTGTTATCGACTTATCATGCTCTAAGCATGTGATTCATCTAAGACATGTGCATTATGGCATACATGATTATACTAATGGCGGAAACATTAGTAATCGATTTCATGTAGACAACAGTTCTTAGGTGCAGCAAATAACCATGACTCTATCATGGTAATTCTTTATCGATATGAATCACCTACTTAACTTGTTGATATCATTAAGATAAAGGATCATTATCAACATAAGATACCCATCTAAGTGCCAATCCAACATCCCATGTTTTAATAGATTCACATAATGTCCAATATCATCCAGAATTGAAAACCTAAATACTTCTTTATGAAAGATAGTATATGCTCGTCATTCCCAATGAGTAATATGTTATGCAATTCTTGAAGGATGATTGCTCCCACTAAACTTCGTGTCTAAACATGACTGTCACTGACTCCCACTCAATTCCACATGTTTCGTTTTTGACAACTCATTCGAAACATTACATGAATTAGAATAATCATTGCTTTTCTAAGTATTATTTAAAACCATACAAATATGTCATTCACATATCCCTTTCTAAATACCTATTTGGAAAGAAGTTTTAATATCTAACTTATTCATTTTCACAATGAGGTATAGCAATGATTTTAGCATAGTTACCAATTAACATAGCTTTTATAGACATCAATATGCCTATCTATGCAACTCTTGATCATAAAGTTCTATTTACTTCAGATTGGTCTCAACAATCCCAAATAAATCCATTTACTTGCATAGATACTATTTTGGTTTCATAAGGCTCTTAAGTAAAATGTCGAATTTTAAAATCACTAGGTATATCCACTTCATAGATCAAAATCTTATTTTCCAAGAACATATTCTTTTGTCTTTTCATAAGTCTCAAGTTATCTTAAGAACGCTTTCTTTTGGTCTCCTCACGTCAAGATTCTAACCTAAGAACATCTTCTTTTGGTCTCCTCACGTAGATCCCATCTAGTCAAGGTTTGTGGCTAAATTCACTCCCACTCTATCTTTAGAAAAATACATGTATTTTCTTCAAAGATAGCTTTATGAGCCACAAACAACTTTGTACTTATGATAGTAAAGGAGGAAAATATTACACATGATAACTTTTAGTGACCTATTTGAGACATATTGTAAATACATTTTAGTTCCCTAATATGTGAGTTCAATAGCTCAACATAACTTTATAATTGATCTTACATAAGTAAGTTGTTACTTTTAGTAACAATGGCATAAGGAGAGTCGAATTCATAGCTTATGGACATATAATGATTCAATCATTATAATTGTCTATTTGATCAATTTAAGTCAATAATCTTATGTTTCTCGATGCAAGTGGTGTATGATGACAAATTTTAGAACAAAAGATACGATAAAGTAAGTGACTTGGGTTGCAAACCAAGTCACCAATATCCAAAATACAACCATTGTTTAAAGGAAGCAAACAAATTTCCAAGTCGAACGAGGAAATCAAAATAGTTCGAAAATTTCAAAATACAACATGAAAATAAAGACAAAGTAAGCCCTAGCTTCCATAGATCTAGCACCATGGGCGGCTACATCTAACTTCCCTCAAGATCTTCTAGGCTTGCTTTTATTTCCCCTTATCCTTGCTCGGATGCCCTAAGTATAATAAAAAGGGTAAAAATCACAACTTGTATCAAATACCAAAGTTGAGATTGAAACACAAAAGATAGGGATAGTTATTTACCTACTGGAATAACTTTTCCAGCTTTTATATCGCCAAGGTACTTTGGACAATTCATCTTCCAATGCCCAACACCATTACAATAGTGGAATTTGTCCCCGGACGGGGTACCCTTCTTGGGCTTAGTGGAGCTAGCTTCGAAAGCCTTTCCTTTGTTCTTGTAGGGAGTTTGCTTCTTTCCCTTATTGCCACCTTTCTTAAAATTCCCTTTGCGCTTAAGATTAATATTGAGCACATCCTTGGTGGTGCTAACACTTAGCCCCATGTCCCTCTCGGCTTGCACAAGCATTTTATGCAATTCATCGAGGGAAACTTTCAAGTTTTGCATATTAAAATTCACCCTGAATTGAACATATGCCTTAACCTTGTTCAAGGAGTGAAGAATTCGGTCAGTGATGAGTTCTTCGGGAATTTCTACCTTTTGCATCTTTAGATTCTCAACATGCTCCATAAACTTGAGCACATGAGGGCTAACTTTTTGACCCTCCTTGATGTTGAGATCGAAGAATGCGGATGCCGCTTCATATTGAATGATCCCCGGAGCTTGTGAAGACATGGTCACAAGCTTTGTATAGATCTCATATGCGGTGCTAATCTTTATAGCACTCCTTTGGAGTTCGGCCTCCATAGAGAAGATCAACACATTTTTGATCGCGGCCGACTCCTTTTGGTAAGTCTCGTAGGCTTGCCTAGCGGCGGGAGTAGACCTTGCGCTAGGTTCGGCGGGAGACGCCTCGGTAAGGTAACGAAGCTTGTCGTCACCCTCCGCGGCCAATCAAAGTTGTGCGTCCCAATCGGCGAAATTGGACCCATTCTTTTCTAATTTACATCGATCCATGAAGGATCGGAGCCAAGAAACATTGGTGAGAGTGTTCGAGCTAGTGTTGGTGGATGAATTTGGAGTTGTCATTGCGATTGAAAAACAATTTTTGACTACAAAATAGAAAGTGAAGAAATTAATAAACATCTATCGTTTTAATAATTCTTGTAAACATTTTTAAACATGTTTTTAAGCATTTATATAGTGACCTCTACCCAACTACTATAAATGATTCCGAGATCCAAATTCATATTAACTCGGGCACGATGAGCCGATTCATCCCTAATTAATATTACTCGGTGGATTAACTCTTTAATCGATTCTACTTCTAGAACTCTCGGCCGATAAAATTACTTTAATATTTATCTTAAGCCCGGAACACATGCGGCTACGGTCGCGAATACTTCCGTTGAGCTCAATCCAAATTTTGATGTAATAACATTTTACTATCCACTTACCTAACGTAACAAGTTTAGCACCCCGGTGAGCCGAGCCTACTTCCTTATGAAATTGGGATTCATGGTTCTACTATTTGGTAAGACTAATTCTCAATTATTATTTAGTGAGAGGTCTTATCAATTTATTATCTATCTCGTTTTAAGTGAACTAAGGCGGTGAACTAAGATAATTATAATTGACATGGTCGATGACTCGATAAAATATAATATGCATGTGTAGTTATGGCGATTTGGCTATGCATACAAACATATAAAACAAACGCAAAAGAAATCAATAAAATCCAGGTATGGCCTTCCTAAAATAGTAAATATAATAAACTATTTAAAAATTCGGAAACCAACTCCTTTGGTCCCTTAAATTTTATTTGGCACGCACTTCAAGGCAACACCGTCTTTGTCGGAACGCCTTCCCGAATGGCACCGTCTTCAAGGATCTCCGGGATAAATAAATTACATAGCTTTTCTACTTTATACATTATAAAAACAAAAATAAAAATAAAAATAAAGTGATACGAGATCACATTAATTACAACCGAATCGATATCCCCATTCATTTCGGGAAATATCAATTAAAAACTAAGGCCCTACTAAGTACAAATTACATAATTCAAAATTATATAAAATTAATATATGACAATCATAATAAAAATGCAGCATTAATATATGTATGAAACATGCCATGTGATGTGCCAAATCGCCCTTTTTAAGCTAATATCGTATATTCGGTCCGGTTTTATGGATAATTATGACTACTAACTTATTAAAATCACACAATATTACATAAATCAAATCTATGTCCAAGTTAATTACCCCAACCTTCTTTGGACTCAAAAATTTAGTCTTCACTAAATATTTGACAATAATTCAACTTGATATTTTATTATTGCTCTTTAAACACTTTTATTCATAATAATAAAGAAATAATTCCCAATAAGTCATAAAATTCGAAAATTTTAAAATCATAATTTTGTATATTCTGGAAAATTCCAAACATTCAAAAATTTTAATAAAAATTTACCCATAGAATATATTCAACTTATTTCACAAATAAATCGCATAATACATAACTTTAACCTTTTAATTCCAAATTAAACATAAAATTATGTAAACATCAAAATTTAAAAATTTGAATACTCTAGATAAATTTCCAGATCCTGGAAATGGCAAATTTTCAACCCCAAAAATCGAATTTATAATTATGACTATTTAAAGTTGCTATTTATCAATTTTACAATATAAAAATCAATAATCATCTAAATCAAATGAAATTTGACATGCAACTTTATATCTGACGTTCATATCACATATAAAACATTGGGAAAAAATTTCATGCCATAAAATTTATTTTAGCTATTTTTGCTAAAATAGTCACTATTTATGTGATTTTTACATCTAAAAATCATAAATCATGCAAAATAAAACCATTTTATCTCAAAATTTACATGCAATGTGTAAATGTGTCATGTGACAACATACTAAAATTTTATCGGCATAAACGAAGACTAACCATTTTTAACCAAAATACCTCTATTTAATCAATTTTTATCATGTAAAAATCATAAATCATGCAATATAAAACCATTTTATACGAAAGTTTACATACAATGTGTAAAATATGCATGTGAGGTCGTGTAAAAATTTCAAGGTCAGAAACATAGTCTAACTAATTTTAGTATTTTAAGTGTCATTTTACTTAATAAAATGTAATAAAAATACTAAAAATCATATTAAAGAGCAATAAAATACCATAAATCATCAAAATGACTTAAAATCAATTTAGGACCAGAATTTTTTTCATGCAAAAAATTTCGTGGCATTTATCCTCATAAATCACAAATTTCTAGTTTTATATGTTAACATATTAACTCGGAAAAACAATGACAGATTATGCATGCAACAACCATTGCTCTGATACCAATTGTAAGATTCATTAACCTCTTATTAGACACTTCTAATAACTTAATAAATTTAGTTTAGTCATAAACTAACTAGATCTTATGCATGCATAACAAAATAATACAAAGTAAGAAGAAAACTGGTCTACTTACAATAAGGGACGAATGGTTTATACTAATCGGTCTCCTACCAAATTAGTCTTCTTAAGAAAATCCAAATGCTCCAACAAAACCCTTAGATTCAATAGTAGAATCTACTCCTCAAGGATTTGTACCAAGGTAATCACCCTTAATTCATATGCTAATTTATATACTAGAAATTAGAATATGAGCCCTTAAAATTATAACTAATATTATTGTATACTACTTCTAGTAATAGTGGAATAATATTAGAGATTTGTGAGATTTTCTTTCTAATTGTTCTTGACAATTTTAGAGAGATCATATCAAAAATAATACATCCATTATTTTGTAAGAATGAATCATATTATAAGAAGAGAAAAACTTCTCCTCTTTTCTCTAGGGTGGCCGTGTCGGTCAAGGGAAGAGTGCCCAACCCTTTTTCAATTTGTTCTTCTCAAGAGTCTAGGCATGCAAGCCTATCATTAGTAGGTTATGATTGTGTTACCCTTTAATTAAATAAACAAAATACAACCATCCCCTATAGTCCCCATTTACACGGCACACCTATATAAAATGGTTCCATTTTAAGTTTGTCAAATGTCAATTTGTGTAGTGTGACATATTGGACATGTTACTAGACATGTTGTTTAATAATGCATTTTTAACTTATTAAAAATCATTATATAAACAAAATAAATTAATCACATACAAAAATTAACTAGTAATTCACAATTACAAGTACTTAAAATGGGTCATAGAATTATAAATCATAAGTACTTGTATTTATAATAAACCATTCATTCTTATTTTAATTGTTTCATAAACACTAATAAAACCTAAGTAATAAAACAATTTAATTACTTAGTACGAATCTTATTTAATCGAATTACAATAAGATACGTATTCTTACTCACAAAATCATTTGTTCAATTTTAAGGAATTAATTAACTTGTATAAACATACAATTAATTAATTAATCAATTAAGAGTGTTACCCTAGAGGTATGACCTTAAGGGATCAACTGATCACAACCGCCATATGACAGTAATGTCAAACTCTAATCAACCAATCATTACCGATTAATGTGGATCAGTTGACAATAAAATATTACTTTTCCTCGGCATTCTTAATATGAGATTTAAACATGTGATCACATTATTGTCGAGGACACATACTCCAACAAATACTAATTCTACCTAATTGCTAATGCTGCGATGAGAGCAAAGGTACAGACTAGCTTATGCATACATACTAATAAACTTGCTAATTAAAATTTAGGTCAAAATCTTATTAAGAAAAAAAAAGGACAAAATTACAAACAATGATACACAAAAGCCTAGTATACTGCTATTTCAATCGAACTAATTTACTGATATTACATTCAAAGTAATTCCGGATTTAACTCTTTATGAGCCCTAATTTACTTTTATTCCAATCAAACTAATTCAAAGTTGCGTCAAGTTAGGTTAAAATCGAATCAATCATAGAAATTTTACATTAAATCATCGTGCTATTGTTATAACACGGAAATAATATCTTCTAATTACAAAAATGGATAAATTTAAACAGGAAACTTACCTTTGTCAATGACGGTGAAAGAGGAGTGTGACGGTGGTCGATGACAGTGAAGAAAGAGAAACGTAATGGTCGACGACGGAGAATCTGGCGATGTGCGGTTGTCAACGAAGGACAAGCTTGTGATGTGCAGTGGTCGGCGAAGGAGAACCTGGTGATGTACGATGATCGAATGAGGTGTTAGAGAAGAGAGAGAAGGGTGTGGTTTGTAATGATAGAGAGCGCGTCTAAAGTTTTATATGTTCCTGACAAAACTTATTGGATTGTGTTTGATCCATCGGTATAGGTCTCATGGTTCTCAATATATGAGTGGTTCTCACCGGATCTCGACCCTATATATATATATATATATATATATATATATATATATATATATATATATATATATATATATATATATATATATATATATATATATATATATATATATATATATATATATATAGAGAGAGAGAGAGAGAGAGAGAGAGAGTTGGGATCTTGTGAGTTTGGTTTCTTTATGGTGAGTTTGTACTCACAAATCTGAATCAAAGGATTAAACAAAGATCAAAGATCAATGACCCATATTTAATTTCACGCGTTGTGTTGCTGCTCATCTCTTTCTTTCTTTTCTTCAACCGCTTCATTGTCCTCTCAAACTCCACTGTCTTTCTCCTTTACAAATAAAATTAATACTTACATATTATCTTACATATTTCTAGTCCTTTCCTTGTTACTATTATTCTTTTAGGTCTCCCTCTTTAATCCCTTTTATAATTGTGTTTTTTTTTTATTGTTAGGCTTGATTTTTTACGTTTCTTGATAGTATTATACCTATTTTATTTGTGTTGTTGATTAATTTGTTTGATCTATGCTCGATTTCATTTAAGTTCGAATGTTCATTAGTTTTTCTTGTAGGAAGTAAAATTCGATTACGGCATATACTTAAATTGTTTCTGGTTTTGTGGTTTCCCAATCGTAATCATGTTGAACTTCTCTGATGGTGGAGATTGGTCGGCTATAGTGCCGAAGCTTGGTCATATGATTTCAAGTGTTAGTTTCATAATATTTTAAGGACTGTTGACATGATCTACTCAAGTACATGTTTGAGCTGTGGCATGTTCTCTTGAGATATGTCCTAGAAAAATTGGGAATCGTAGCCAAATGTACAAGAAGGAGATTGCAAAATTTCTATTGGTGAGAGAAGGAGAACGGTGGTAGTGAGTTGATTGGTCAGAACTCGGTTGTGCGATTGTTCATCTAGTCGAATTGAAAGAGGAGGCAAAGGGACGAGCTGTTGATGCGTGTGGCGGTGTCGGTGCCGCGATGATGCTACTCGCTAGATCTGTAGTACCGCGCAGCAGCCCAGACTGAGGCTATCTAAGCGATGGTGGCTCGTGGGCGGTGTCTCGATGCTGGCAGCAGGTCCGTGACGAGAGGTACTGTCAGTGGTTCCAAGCAGCTCCGTTAGAGGTTTGTAATTTAAGATGGTGAATTAGAAGGAGATTAAAGAAGTGCAGGAGCTCGTGGTGCGTGCCGGGTTGCTAAAGGAGAGCATCGTGGAGGTCACTGGTTGGCACTCCCAATTTGGTTGTAGTAGATGGGCTTTTTGGGTGGTGAGGATCGGAAATTAAATGGGCAAATTGTATGCAGACGAAAAAAGAAAAAGGACGTGAGCCAGCCAGACTTGAACCCGTTCAGTCCAATTTCAATTTTCATTTCAAGTATTTTCCAATCGGGATTTGAGTTGATTGTAATTTAGAGGAAGTTATCTCTCTTTTTCTTTTTGTTTATTTTATACTCAGATTTGTTCACATTCACAGTAATTTTATTGGAAAAGTTTGGATCTTAGAAAGACAGATTGATAAATGTACAAATAGATTTGATAATGATAAATGTTGTTGCTTAAATTGCTTAAGCATATGCAAAATGTGATGTGCACTATCGCTGCCCTCGGTTGAGATGGATGACAGTAAGATATGAAATAACGAAAGCAGTGATAAAATTGTTAACGTAAAATGAAAATGACGAAGGTAACACTACCGTAACACTACAATAACATTACATTAACACCATAATAGCACTACAACAACACTACACCAAAAAAATAATAATAACACTAGAGTAACAATACAATAACACTATAGTAACATTATAATAACATTACAGTAACACCACAATCACACTACAACGACACTACATTAACACCACAATATAGCACTACAACAACACTACACCGAAAACAAAACACTAGAGTAACATCACAATAACACTACAATAACACTACAGTAACACTAGGCTAACACAGTTGGGCAACTTAGCAGTTGAGTAACACTAGAGTAACAACAAAATAACACTATAATTACACCACAATAACACTAGGTTAACACAGGTCTTTCAGGTCCAGTTATTGGTCAAGTCATCTTTTTTCTTATAAGTTTGTAAGTGACTAGACTAGCCCGTTTTATTACATTCTTACTTTATTGTTACCCTGTATTATGCCATTATTACGCTATTGTTAACACGTGTTATTCTATTGTTACTCAAATGTTATTGTTATCCCAATGTTGTTCCATGTGTTAGTCTATGTTATTCATTTGTTATTCATGTGTTACTCTTGTGTTATTCCATTGTTATTCTAAATGAGTGAATAACAATGAATCGGTAACAAATATTACTAAACGAGAGTTCAATATGAGTCAAAAGTCGCTAAATAATGTGTTATCAGTTGACCTAGTCATATTTCTTAAGCTTGTAAGTGACTAGATTGACTCGTGTTATTCCATTGTTAAACTATTATTACCATGTGTTATTCCATTATTATTCTATTGTAACCATGTGTTATTACATTGATACTCTATTGTTAACACATGTTAGTTATTGTTAACCTAGTGTTACTCTTGTGTTAGTCATGTGTAATTTCTAAACCACGATTGGAAAACAAGACCATCTTACATTGTGAGGCGGTCATCTTATTTATTAATTATTATAAACTCATTTATTGTTGTTGATAAAGAGAATGAAAAATATTACTCCCTCCATCCCGATCAATAGTTATCTATTTCCATTTTGGGGTGTTTCAGTGAATAGTTATCTATTTCCTTATTTGGTCATATTTTGTGGCCATCTTTTAATGTAGATGTGGGGTTATAGGTTTTGTGTAGTCCAAATTCACTCATTCCTCTTTCCTTAATCTTTGTGTCAAAAGCAATAGATAACTATTGATCGAGACGGAGGGAGTATATATAGAAGGATCTTCATCTCACACAATAGGACGGACTTATATTTTGTTGATAATTGGTTCTTATTAACTTTTAAGATTTTGATACGTTTTCGTTATTTCATATTTTATATTTTTCTATAGATTTCATTTTGCCTCTTGCAACCGAGTCCTTGTCATCTATAATAGAATTATGGATTTATTGCATTGTTGTTTACCCTTGTAGTTGAATATTTCGGTTTCTGAAGTACAATTTTCGTTTCACGTTTGTTTAATGTCACAACTCATAGCTCGTTAGTATCAGTATTGTCATCACATCCTTTTTTCACAATAGTAGAATCTTCTTCCCCTTGAGTTAAGCATACCTTCAATCATTTGAGGTTTACCATCATTATATCATGTCATTTACTTATAAATGTCTCTACTTGTTTAGAGTATTATGTGCATGTTATGTTGTCAACTAGCTTAGTTTGAAACCCATGGGGATTATTAAAATTGGAGCATATAAGCCAAAGTCGACGAAAGCGGTGACAGGTTTCGCTGTTGATAACGCCGCCTTTCAGGGAGGTTGTCCACTTGTCCCGTAGAACTAGTCATTAATGAAAAATTAAAAAATTAACTGAGATACCATAGAATAGAATAGGTAAAGAAATGTTCGGCAACAGAGGGAACAAAGGGAGTACAAAACTAATTAATTATACTAGCTAGTCCGACCATAAAACCGGCTCATGTATTACAAGTTCTAATTGAAACATTTTAGGTTGCGGTATTGGTGAAATTTTGTCATCTTAAATGTGAACTGGTCTTGAAATGTTACAGCTTGATGGTCATACCACGGATCGCAAGCCCTGTAGTGCATTCCTAGTTCCTACTGCTAAAACAGTATTCAAAAATAAATAGAAAAACATAGAGTACAACAACAATGTAAACAAGAAAGTTTAATTTGAGATTCTTGACCAAATACTACAATTACGAGAATGAAGAGATAGAGAGAGAAAAAGCTCTAAAATTCCTAAAATCCTAAATCAAAAAAATCCCCAAAAAATATCCTAAAACCCTAAATCAAAAATCCCAAAAATATGTCAATCGATTGTTCAAGCGTTGAACAATTTCCCCCTTTGATCTCTGGTAATACGAAATCGAAAAGCCCTAAGTCTGCGAAGAATAATGAGGCGTCTTCTTTTGATGTGCCGCCTGTATCCGTGGTGGTGGTTAGGGGTCCTTCAGGAGATGAAACCCAGAAAACGAAGAGTATGAATGAGATAGTTGGTGTCCAACCCTATGATTTGGACTCGCTCCAACCTGAAGAATCGGAATGGGTGGTTTAGCGTAGGCGTAAAGGCAAAAACCATCTGGAAGTTATTGAGGAAGAACTAACTGATTTGTTGCGTTTCTCCCCTGAGGATGTTAAGGAGGAAATTGAGTACTGGACAAACTCGGTGTACTGCTTCATATTGGGTGCTAATCCACCAGTAGAAGTGGTAGATGGTTTTATTAAGAGAATATGGGCTCATCTCCCAATTGATAAGGTGTCTTTCCTTCCGAATGGGGTATTTCTGGTAAGATTTACCACAAGTGCTGCTAAAGATCGTGTCTTGCAACAAGGGCACTTCCTTTTCGACAATAAGCCTCTTATTGTGTGACCTTGGAGTGCTGATGTTGATTTAGTGAAGGATGATGTCAAGGAGGTCCCAGTTTGGGTTAGGTTAGAGCATCCTCCTCTGAAATTTTGGGGGAAGTGTCTACCTAGAATTGCTGGTTTGTTGGGGAAATTTATTCAATGTGATGTGGCTACAAAGGATAAGACTAGACTTAGGTTTGCTCGAGTCATGGTGGAGGTTCCTTTTGGCAAAGCTATCCCTGACAAGCTTAAGTTTTTAGATGAAGATGGCCGTGTGGTTGTTTTTAATGTTGTGTCTGAATGTAAGCCCCTCTTATGTACGTCGTGCAAAGGAGTTGGTCATGCTACTGCTAATTGTAGGAAGGCAAAGCAACCGCAAGTCCCAAAGGCCAAAGCTCCGAAGGAGGCTGTCAAGCAATGGAGACCTAAAGCTCGTCAACTAGCCGAGCCTGCAGTCTCATTGCCTCCCTCTGAGGAGTCAGGGCTTATTACTCCAGTTGAGAAACCTAACCAGTTCCAGGTGACATAGGGCAAGAATGGGAAATATCATGTTGCTCAAACCCCTGCAAAGAGGATTATTCATTTCAGTAGACAGGAGTTGCTGGATAAAGGGTACAGTTCTGCAGAGTTTGGTAAGGATACTTTTCTTGACACCCTTTATACTACTACTCCTACTGTTGGAATTGGTGTGGGTCATCTAAATGGTAGTGCATTACCTCCTCTTGGGGGTAATGTATAATTTTGGATTTTGGAACATTAGGGGATTGAATAGCCCAATCAAGCAGAACACTATCAAGTGGTTTTTACACCACCATCAAATTGGGTTGTTTGGTCTCCTTGAGACAAAGGTGAAGCCTTTGTCTCTAAATAATGTGCGAAATAATCTTTGTGCTAACTGGTGTATCTCTACTAATACTTCTTATCACAAAGGGGGTCGTGTTTGGGTTATTTGGCAGCCTTCAATGTTCACAATTCATTTCTTAGATTATACTGCTCAATCTATTCATATGGAGGTCAAGGATTTACGCACTGGGTCTATTTTTCATTGTACTATGGTGTATGCTTTCAATAATGTGTGTGAAAGGAAGGCAGTATGGTCACAGTTATGTGCTTATAATAAAGATATTAAGGGACCTTGGGTTATTTGTGGCGATTTCAACACTGTTTTGGTCCCTTTAGAGAGGTTAGGAGGTAATTCCACTTATGAGAAGATGGATGATTTTCAACAGTGTGTAGCTGAGTGTGGTGTCACTGATTGTTCTGCCATTGGGTCTTTGTATACCTGGTCAAATAAACAAGAACCCTCCTCTAGAATTTTTAGTAGACTGGATAGAGTCTTGGTGAATGATGCTTGGTTAAGGGTTAATGATACTGTTTATGCTCACTTTTATACTGAAGGAGTTTTTTATCACACTCCTTGTGTGGTGCAAGAACAAAGTAATAGTGAGAAACCAAGGAGATGCTTCAAATATTAGAACATGTGGAGTAAAGCAGAGGAGTTTAAGGAGTGTGTGCAGCAAGTATGGGACACTAACTAGACTGGTTCATTGATGTTCAAGCTGGTCAAGAAGCTGAAGTCCTTAAATTGGCCTCTAAAACAGTTGAATAAAGATAATTTTGATGACATAGTCAACAATATTGCTAGGGCTAAAATGAACCTTGAGTTTCTTCAAATGAAACTCAGATATGACCCTCACAATGCTGATTTAATTTCTCAAGAGGTGGAAGCAAATAGCAGTGTTAGATTTCTAGAGACTGCCTGTTCTGAGTTCTTATTGCAAAAATCCAAAGCCATTTGGGTTGATAAGGGTGAGGATAACACGAATTATTTCCATATTTTTATTAAAAGAAGGCAAGTCAGGAATAAGGTGCTTAAGATAGAGCATACTCGGGGTTTTCAGTGTGATGATCCAAAGAAAATTCAGGAAGCTTTCTTGAGTTTTTATACTCACCTGTTGGGTACTTTTGAGAAGGTTCTTAATGTCAGTCACAGGGTGGTCAAGTTGGGGAAGGTGTGCTCTGACGAACACAAGCATTTTCTTTTGTCCCCTGTCACTGATGAAGAAATTAAGAAGGTAATGTTTTCTATCCCTAACCATAAGGTTGCAGGCCCAGATGGTTATTCTAGTGCCTTCTTTAAAGATGCTTGGGATATAGTGGGGGATTCTGTTTGTCTTGCTATAAAAGATTTTTTCAAGACTGGTAAACTTCTTAAGAAATTAAATCATACCCTCATTTCTCTCATCCCTAAATGTGCACTGCCTCAAAATGTTACTCAATTTCGCCCAATTGCTTTTTGCAATGTTGTTTACAAATGCATTTCTAAGCTTCTGTGCAATAGATTGTCGGAGGTGTTGCCTGAGTTGATCAATGATAGTCAAGGAGGTTTTATCAAGGGTAGGAGCATTGTTGAAAATATTCTTATCTGTCAGGACATTGTCAGATTATATAATAGAAAGTCAGTCTCTCCTAGATTCCTGATGAAAGTTAATCTGAAGAAAGCATATGATTCAGTCAGCTGGGAGTTTTTAGAGGAGATGTTGGTTTCCTTAGAGTTTCCTACACATTTTGTTTCCTTGATAATGGAGTGTGTTAAGACTGCTAGTTACTCTTTGGTTTTAAATGGAGATATTTTTGGTTTCTTTAATGGGAAGAAAGGGTTAAGACAAGGGGATCCTTTGTCTCCTCTTTTATTTACTATTTCTATGGAGTACTTGAGTAGAGTCTTGGGGTATGTTACTGAAAATATGGGATTCAGATATCACCCTCTGTGTGGTAAAGTCAAATTACCACACTTAATGTTTACAGATGACCTTTTATTGTTCTGTAAAGGTGATGTGGGTTCTATCATGGTGCTGCTTAGAGCTTTTACTACCTTCTCCAGGGCCTCTGGTTTACATATGAGTCCCATTAAAACAAATGCTTATTTTAATGGGGTGCCTGTGGGGGTAAAGGAGGATATTTTGCTTACTACTAGGATTCAGGAAGGGTAACTCCCATTTAAATATCTGGGGGTACCTATTACTGCTGGTAGATTAACTAAAGCTCAAGGTCAAATTCTGGTGGAAAAGATTACTGCAAGAATTACAAGCTTTGGGTCCAGACACTTATCCTATTCTAGGAGGTTAGTACTTGTTAACTCAGTACTGACTTCATTATACACTTATTGGATGAGCATTTTTGTTATTCCTAAAGGAGTACTTCATAGATTGAATTCCATCTGTCGGAATTATCTGTGGGATGGGAATGCTGATCAGCTTAGAGTAACTCTTGTCAGTTGGGCAAAAATTTGTTCTCCAAAGAAGAAGGGTGGTCTTGGACTAAGAGACAGTTTTGTGTGGAATGTTGCTGTTATGGGTAAATTAGTGTGGTGGATCTATTTTAATCCTGATAAGCTTTGGGTAAAGTGGATCAACCAGATTTATTTAAAAGGTAGGGCTTGGACTGATTATGTACCCAGTGGGGATATTAGCTGGGGATGGAGAACTGTTTGTAGAGTTCATGATAAGCTCAGTTCAGGTTATAATCATGGGCAGTGGCTGTTGGATCCTAAGGGATATACAGTGAAGAGTGGGTATGAACTACTGAGAGTGAAATATCAGGCAGTTGATTGGCATAGAATTGTTTGGAACACCTGGGCAGTGCCTAAGCACAAATTCTTATGCTGGTTATTGGCCAGGGAAGCATTGCAGGTTAAAGCTAAACCTTTTGGCTTGGGTATTGTTCCTGATGAAGATTGCTTACTGTGTGGGGTGTGCTGCAGAGACCCATCTGCATCTGTTCCAGCATTGTTCTTACAGTAGAATCATTCTATTAGGGATGGCTGGTTTATGTCATGTAGTTATTCCCGCTGATAACATTTTACAGTGGATATGGCTTCAGAAGTGGTCTAAAACTCGAAGGGGCATCCTGCTATGTGCTTTCATGGCTTGCTATTACCATATTTGGCTGCAGAGGAATAGAGTGCTTTTGGAGCATTGTCTGGTCAGGCCTGAGATTGTGTTAAGGAGGGCTAGAAATGTTGTTAAAATGCGGATTAGTGCTTTCCAGAATCAGTTAGACATTCATGATAGACAATTGTTAAAAAGTATTGACGTGTGTAAGTAGAGATAAGTCTCTACCAAAATTGTTATGTTTGTAAATTGTTAGGTTGTAATAGCCTAAGTTTGTGCTTAATGAAATTCTTACATTTCACCAAAAAAAAGTTTAATTTCTGATGAATACATGATCTCAAACATAAATAATCCAAGAATTTATCAGTCCTAAGCAATTACCAATCTGATCAATCCGATGTTACAAGTTACAAGCCCTTCTAATAATATGTTTAATTTGGCTGCATTTAACCTTTATATACCTTCTTATTTGCTATAATCAGAACAAGTGAAAGCAAAATGCCCCAAAATTTTCTAGCTAACCTTTATCAGGTTAAATTATAAAGCAATTATTTTAGTTAATTACTAATTACATACGGGTTGCTTGACAAGCTAAACAGTTGGCTTTTGGCGGGATTAAATGATTTCTTCTAAGTTGCTGGACAAACTAATGCTGCACAATCACGTCGTACCTCCTCCTCCGTAGTACACTCTTTTAGTCACCTTTGCCGCTTCTAAAAGACACCATCACCAACAACAACCGCCTCACTTAACGTGACCTCTCATGTGCCAAACACCTCTCACCTATCTCTCTCCTACTCCAACCACCGCCGACGACTATAAGGTCGTCGGAAAAGTGACGTCGGCAAAGGCGAATTTCATGCGCATCGTCATTGAAGGCGAAGTTTCCATAAAGGAAAGAAATTCAATTAATGTAAAGTGAAAAGAAAGAGAAGCGATGACCTTAATGATCGAGTGACTATGTAGCCACGAAAGCAAGAGATCTTGTTTATTAAACGTTTTTTTTCACCCAAATCTGATTTTTTTTTTGTTTGGATGTGGTGAGAGGAGGATAGAAGTATAATTTATTGGCTTCCTTATGTTTTAGCTAAGATAAGAGAAGCACCGAGCACGCCTTTGTTTAATTTGCTGAGTTTGTTTTGTTTTGACATTCAATGTTAACTGTTCATTCCTTGATCTAATGGTCTAAATTTGTGAGCACAAACTCACTATAAGAACCAAACTCACGAGATATCGCCTCTCTCTCTCTCTCTCTCTCTCTATATATATATATATATATATATATATATATATATATATATATATATATATATATATATATATATTGAATCATGTGAGGCACCCTTCTTAGGGTGAGGCAGTTGTACCCATTCTAAACCATTGGATTAAACAACTACAAGTGCCTCAGATGTTGACACATGTCCCCTTATATAATCCCCAACAAACTCCAAATTTCCCTTACTTCAAACATTTACTCCGTCACATTTACTCCCTTCACTCTCTCTCTCTCTCTCTTCAAGTCGTCTAAGACAGTGAGCTCCGTCTTCGCCATTCACTCCGATTTCGACGCCATTACCACTGAGCTTCCGTTCCGCCATTACTACTGAGCTTTCTTGTAATACCCATCCTTTTAGGGACCCGTTGACCAACGTTGACCGACCTTGGGGGCATGTGATAGCCTTTAGGATTGCGTGCAAGAGTTGCCTTGTGTCATGATTAACTTTGGGGGATGTGTAGTACTCGATAGAGTAGAGGCTACTCGATCGAGTAGCTTGGGTACTCGATCGAGTAGGGGCCACTCGATCGAGTAAGTTAGTTACTCGATCGAGTAGCGTCTTTCCAGCGAGGGTTAATAATCATGTTTTGATAGAATCGCAAATCATTTCCGCCTCTCCCCTTCAGACCTAGATGTCGCCTCCCTCCTTTCCCTTCACCATAATTCCTTCCATGGGAGCCTTTGAGGATGCTAGTGCCTTGAGGATGAGTTTCTTGAGTCGGGTAGCGGTCTTAACGCCGATATGCTATGCGTAGGTATGTCATCATCATCATCTTTGTCATTGTTGTTCCTTGTAGGATTGTGGTGGTAGTAATAGGCTGTTATGCGGTTTGTATAGGGGTTGCTTGCTTGGTTGATGTCATGTGATTGATCAAGGAATTGCTGCTGTTGGCTAAAGGTAGGTTCGCCTACTCAGTTTCTGTTGGTTGTTTAGTGTGATGGTTGTTGTATTGTTGTTGTGTCAGTGTGGCTGATTGTGTATGGTAATCGGTTGGTGTGTGCTATTTCATTGGTTGTTATTGTGGTGCAGCTGTTTGTGATTGATTGTCTATGGTTCTCGAGTTGGGTCCTCGGCTGAGTGGAGTCACTTGCGGGAGTGGCTTCACGACCTAGTTTCACCCTCCGTGGAACCCGCCACGGGAGGGGATGTGCACATTAATGGGACAGGGTTATCGCTCAGTGTGATGAGCGGGGCTTAGGTGGGAACGGTTGCGGTCCCCCACTGGCAGGGATGGTCCAGTGGACAGTCGGTGACGGTGATTGATTGGAGGAGATGTGGCTTGTGTGTTTATTGTTGTTTCCGTATTGTTATGCCAGTGGTTGGTGTGTTTCTTCAGTTACTGACCTTGTGTGGTTGTTTCTTGTTTGTTTCTGTTGTGTTTGCCGTGATCCCTTATGGTAAGCAGTCAGTCTTAGCAGGTGTTGTCTTGGATGGTAGCTGGAGTCTTGGCGGGATGAGTCTTCATGAGTAATGACAGAAGTAGTTTATATAGTTTTGATGAGATGTTTCTTTTGTATTAGTAGTTTGGTTATATCACTTGTAAAATAATTATAAATGTTCTTTTATCGACCTTTGGTGATTGCTTTCCTCGGGAAACCGAGATGGTGATGTCCTTATATGCTAGGGAAGGTCTTATTAAGACTCCTTGGTATATAGGAGTGTTACAAAGTGGTATCAGGGCGACGATTTTGGAACCTGTAACAAATGAGCCTAATGAACGTAGTGAGTCTAATAAAATGAACCTGATGTATGTATATTGGGAGCCCTAGCTGATGCTATATTTTGGGTGAGTAGGCGCCCTCATTTCAAAAGCATGGCCCCATTGTGCTTAAGCCAGTCACTGGGTATGGGAATGTTGAGTCGGCAATTATGTGCCTAATATGTATAGTGGTCATACTAGAATTATTCGTGGTAAAGTTACTGTTGAAGTTAGCATGTGTGTAATGGTTATGCTAGAATCGTATATGATGAAGTTCCTAATGGAGCTAATATGTGTGTGATGATAATGAGAAACGTGAAAGTTTGTACACGAATAGAAGTGTGTATGAAAGAGTAGAAGTGCGGGGTAGTGTATAGAATGTGGTGATGGTCGTGGTTGCTTCAAATAGTTGGTAATGGTAGTTCCTATAAGAGTTTATAAGTCTTATAATAGTAATAATAATAATAATAGTTAAAAGTTGTGGATTTATGATGATAATTATCAAAATAATAATGAATGAATGTGATATATGAATGGTTGAAAGCTTCCGCTTGTGACATGATTAATTTAAGTAGACTAATTTGTTTATGTTGAGGCATAGTTACATTGCTAGTAGACTCGGATGATACATGATAATTTAATGTTAAATAAGTGCTTAGAGTAATATGATTATAAGTTTCATTAGTGAAGTTGTAGACAAAGGATTAGACATGAAATAACGTGTTAAAGATATGCGTGAATGGTTTAATAGTGTGGTAAATCGTTTTGTGTGATGTTCGCTATAGAATGGAGTGATATATATCATGGTTGGGTGAAACCGTTGCGTTACATTTGAATGGTAATAATGTGTTGTGAATGATTATAGTAACCTGTGACGATTCCGAATTTGGTTTGGAATCGGCACGTGTTGTTGTTTTGCAGGAATCTTAGTAAATCTTGTAATTCCGACCGTGTACCTAACCTTGCTTGACCGAGTGTGAGTGCCTACTAGACCGAGTAGACCTCATTCGATCTAGTTAGGAAACTATAACATCGAGGAAGTAGGAATTTCCTACGGAAACTCGACCGAGTAGCTCCTACTCGATCGAGTACCCTACTTACTCGATCGAGTAAGGCTACAGTACCGGAAAAAAAATCCGCGAGTTTAAAACCCTTTCTTTGTTCAATCTTCTTATTCCCTCATCTATTTCCGCAAACCCTAAACTCTTTTTCCTCTCAATTCCTTGTTTCTTGCTACTTGTGGTGCTTTAATCTAGTGATTTTCTTGCTTCAATTTGTTCTTTCTACTTCCTAATTGATCAAGGTATGAATGTTTCCTCTATTTCAATGTTTTTGGTTAATTGGAATCACATAGGATGATAGAAATTGTTGGAAAATCGATTTATATATGCCAAATCTTGTTTGTAATTGTTGTGATATGCTCTAGTTGCTTCAAGTTGTTGACTAATGATGTGGTTGTGCCAAAAAAAATCGAATTAAAAAGGGGGTTCTATGACTCGAAATTTTAGGGTTTGATAAAATTGAATTGATTTTTGATTATCTATTGTATATAAAAGGAAAAAAATTGAGTAATGTATGTTTTATATATCATGTATGGAGTTAATTTTTGTGATTTTCACCCCAAAATTTGTCTTAAAACTCCGTTTTAAAAGTGCCCCAAACTGAAATTCGTCTCATATAATTGCAAATTTGGGTGGTATATGAATATGTTTCGAAGGTTTGAGTCCTAAAAGTAGTAGTGGTTGAGTTAATTCATGTTAATTATGTCAAAATTTTCACAGCTACAGAGACCGTCTGAGCTATAAGAATTGGAATTTTACTTGTAAATTGGGAATTGTTGGTGATAGTGTTTACTTAGATGATTTTTCTATGATCAAATATGTGTACTTTGTACGTTTTGGTGCATATGTGTTGGTATATTTAAATTGTATGTTGAAACAGATGCCGAGACTGAACCTAGGAACCAGGCAGAGTAAGAGGGGTAGGGCTTCCTAGCCCGAAGTTGGGGAAGGGAGTGGACCGGTAGTTCCAGCTGTACCCGAATATCCGTCTGTGGTATTTGTAGACTACACCCAACGGGAGAATTTTGTGGCCTTACAGTCCCGTAAGATGAGACCGACCCGTAGTGTTGACACGACCATTTTAGAGGATCTGGGTATTGAGACTGACGTCCGACACATCTTTGAGACCTTGGGATTCACCGGACTTTACTGCCTACGAAAGCATTCGTATGCCTTTCTGACCCTTGAGTTCATGAGCTCGTTTAAATACGAGCCGGTAGAACAGACTGTGCGGTTCCGCCTCATGAACACCAGCTTTGTCTTGACCATTGACATGTTTGCCTCTCACCTTGGCTTGGCTAAGCCTCCCAAGGGAGCCCTGCGTGACATACCGACTGAGTGTGGGGTTTGCCGCCTTATGCCTTGTATCACCGGGAAATCAGCTCCCACTGCTAGTAACATGTTGATCAATGATGTGCAACATGTCACCTTAAGGATCTTTCTTCGAGCTGTGTCGTGTCTCCTCTACGATAGATCTGATATGAGTAAGTTGAACTCGTATGAGTTATTGCTTCTGATGGCATACCTCAAACCTGAGCGGACTGAGAGAGTGACCTTTAGTGCTCCCGCTATGGTGTGTACCAGTCTTGCTTTGATGGCCCCCTCTGGCACTAGGTTTCTGAGCTGTGGTGATATGGCAACACGTTTAGCTGAGAAGCTAACTTCTTTTGAGGCTTCCTCGGAGTACACCCCTCTAGCCACCCCGGTACCTACCATGGACAGAGCTTACTTCCTCGACCTGAAATGGTTGAGAACTTTGGAAGATGGTAGTTTAGCATGGAGGGTGTGGGGCATGAGTTGGATGAAGATACCAGCTCCTGAGCACCTCCCACCAACAGAGCCTTTACCCGAGGCAGTGGTGGCTGCCGATTCTGATGAGAAGGAGGATGAGGATGCACGTCCTGCGAGGTAGACGTACTTCATTTACCCGGAGATCCTCCAAGTCATGCCTGAGCCAAGGAAGGGGGAGAACGTGAGAGCTGAGGAGGATCGACCCAGGCTAGGGAGAGGGCCGCGCCGAGTGAGAGAGAGGATGGTCGAGACACGACCACACCGCACAGACCACCACACGATGCCGTTTCCTAGTTACCCTTTTCTGGACACCCCGGAGACACGTGAGAGCTACCTGGCTGAGATAGTGTCCTCTACCTTGATGCTCTGGAACATGCATGAGATGGTGTATACTCAGGGCATTGGGACCTCGGGACCGCATCCGGTTTGGTGGAGGGGAGTTGGGGATTACAGCGGGGTTTTCTACTCCTACGGGGTGGATATGTCCACATGGGGAGCACCTCAGTCATACCCCTACGGCGGCTTGACCCCTTGGTACGTGAGACCAGATGCTGGAGCCGGTGGTGATGCAGGTCTGAGTGCATCAGGAGCAGGCACCTCGGGTGGTGGTGGTGGAGATGAGGATGATGTCATGGATGAGCAGCAGCAGCAGGAGTGATACTCCTTTTCCCTTTTTGTATGATTGTCGGTTGTGTTGGATATTAGTTTATTTCGGTTCGTACTTGTCATATTTGGTTTGTATTGGTGGCCATAAGGCCGTACTTTCTTTTTCTAGACTTGTTTTGCAGGATTTGTGGTTGGGATACCATCCCGACTAGTGATTATGCGATCATATATATTGTGTTAGGGAAGTTTTGAGTAGCTTTTGACCTGAAGCCACTCGATCGAGTGCCCCTCACTCGGTCGAGTAGCCGCAGGTGTGTCAATTTGGGAGCATTCTGATCTCGGGCTACTCGATCGAGTAGCTAAGTTACTCGATCGAGTAGGGCCAGCTCGATCGAGTGCCTAACCCACTCGATCGAGTAGCACTGTTACAGGCACTTTTCGAAAATTAAATTGTTTGAATGCTTTTATTTTCGCATAGTTCGATATTTATCATGGTTATTGAAGGTTAGTAACATATTTGGGTTGACGTATTAGATATGCTTGGGTTCGTGCTTGACTTATAAATGACGTTTTGTGAGAAATAGATGTGACGGGACAATAACATATATTGTTGCGGGAATTTGGCATGCAAGTAATGTTATAAAAGTTCATATTTTTGTATGTATACATATCTTTACCTTGCGAGTAGTGGTTATGCATGTGGCGTCAAGTGTCACAAAGTGAAAAATATTAATTGGTTCTTAATGCATTCATTTTACTTCCTCAACGTCTACAAGCAAGCCTCACTTATTTATTACCGAAAAGACTTGTTACTTACTTCATGGACTGTCCATAATTCCATTATACACAGGTTGTTACACACTTGAAAAAAAATACTAGTAAGGTTTGCATGTCCTTCATGGCTGTTGATAATCATTCTCATAAAGTAGCAGGTGTATATAAGTTAATGTTAGTCGTGATTAGTGAGGAATGTCGATAAGGTACAATATGTGTCAAGTTAGGGACCCGTTGACCAACGTTGACCGACCTTGGGGGCATGTGATAGCCTTTAGGATTGCGTGCAAGAGTTGCCTTGTGTCATGATTGACTTTGGGGGATGTGTAGTACTCGATAGAGTAGAGGCTACTCGATCGAGTAGCTTGGGTACTCGATCGAGTAGGGGCCACTCGATCGAGTAGCGTCTTTCCAACGAGGGTTTATAATCGTGTTTTGATAGAATCGCAAATCATTTCCGTCTCTCCCCTTCAGCTAGATGTCGCCTCCCTCCTTTCCCTTCACCATAATTCCTTCCATGAGAGCCTTTGAGGATGCTAGTGCCTTGAGGATGAGTTGCTTGGGTCGGGTAGCGGTCTTAACGCCGATATGCTATGCGTAGGTATGTCATCATCAGCATCTTTGTCATTGTTGTTCCTTGTAGGATTGTGGTAGTAGTAATAGGCTGTTATGCGGTTTGTATAGGGGTTGCTTGCTTGGTTGATGTCATGTGATTGATCAAGGAATTGCTGCGGTTGGCTAAAGGTAGGTTCGCCTACTCAGTTTCTGTTGGTTGTTTAGTGTGATGGTTGTTGTATTGTTGTTGTGTCTGTGTGGCTGATTGTGTATGGTAATCGGTTGTGTGTGCTGTTTCATTGGTTGTTGTTGTGGTGCAGCTGTTTGTGATTGATTGTCTATGGTTCTCGAGGTGCGTCCTCGGCTGAGTGGAGTCACTTGCGGGAGTGGCTTCACGCCCTAGTTTCGCCCTTCGTGGAACCCGCCACGGGAGGGGATGTGCACATTAATTGGACAGGATTATCGCTCAGTATGATGAGCGGGGCTTAGGTGGGAACGGCTGCGGTCCCCCACTGGCAGAGCTGGTCCAGTGGACAGTCGGTGACGGTGATTGATTGGAGGAGATGTGGCTTATGTGTTTATTGGTTTTTCCATATTGTTATGCCAGTGGTTGGTGTGTTTCTTCAGTTACTGACCTTGTGTGGTTGTTTCTTGTTTGTTTCTGTTGTGTCTGCCGTGATCCCTTATGGTGAGCAGTCAGTCTTAGCAGGTGTTGTCTTGGATGGTAGCTGGAGTCTTGGCGGGATGAGTCTTCACGAGTAATGACAGAAGTAGTTTATATAGTTTTGATGAGATGTATCTTATGTATTAGTAGTTTGGTTATATCACTTGTAAAATAATTATAAATGTTCTTTTATCGACCTTTGGTGATTGCTTTCCTCGGGCAACCGAGATGGTGATGTCCTTATATGCTAGGGAAGGTCTTATTAAGGCTCCTTGGTATATGGGGGTGTTACATTTCTGACCTCCGTTCTCATCCAGAAGTTAGGTAATTTCGATCACCTCATTTTAATTTCAATTTGCTTAGATTTTCGACCTCCATTATCATTCCTTATTTTTCACCCTAATTTTCAATCAACTTATTTAATTCCTTAAATTATCGCTGTTCTTATGCAGGTTTTGATCGGTTTCTGAGCACAATCGAGCACAGTAGGAACACATGCAATCTATTGAAGTCGATTTCTCCTCTTCTTCAAATGTTCCTTTCCGTTTCTTTACTAGATTTTGATTTTGTTGCTTATTTGGTTAAATTTTTAGTTATAAACTTATTTAATTAGTTTAATTACTCAGTTTTCTCTTGCTTTCTATTTTCCTTCACTCGACTTCGATTGATTTCTATGCGTTTCTTTTCTGCTCGACTATGCTCGCAATTGAAGTTTCATTGTTATTGTTCACTGTTAGTTATGACCGATTTCAGTTGATTCAATAGTTTTCATTTCAATTCATCGGTACTTTTCATTTTTCCTTTTCTGACTCATCTCGTTTTTGCCATTATCACTGTACTTTCATTACTTATTAATTTGTTTTAATCATTCTTGATCATAATCGAGCAGCGTATGAACATATAAAATCAATTGACGTCGATTTCTCCGCTTCTTTATAAGTTCCTTCCCTTTTTATTTCTATTTTGCTCAATAATTTACTTGATTTTGTGTCTTTTCGATTCGAGCTTGTTTTTTCTAGTTCATTTTCTTCGTATGCTTCATCTCTTCACTTTCTATCCGTAGTCTCTTCTGTTTAATGTTTGCTTCCATAATTTTAGCTAATTTAAGATGTGTATAGCATTATTATGACGATTTTTGATATTCCTTAATTTTTTAAGTTTTCGCTTTCATCTTGTGTTTACTTGCTGAAATTGCTATAAAACTTGTGCTTCATGCTGAAAACTACTGTAAAAGTGATGTTTATCTATGATATATATTTTAAAATAGATGCTTACTTGCTGAAATTGCTGTAAGAATGTGGTTACTTGCTGAAAGTGCTGTAAATTGGATGTTTACTTACTGATATTGCTGTAAAAATGATGTTTTATGCTGAAAAACTGCTATAAAAATGATTGAAAAATGTCGAAACATGGTGGTTTACTTTCTGAAATTGTTATTAAAGTGAGGTATATTGCCAAAATATGATGTAAAATGATGTTCACTTGCTTAGATTGTTGTAAAAGTCATGTTTATCTTGCTGAAGAATCCTAATAAATGCGGGAAGAAATATTATGTGTAGCAAAAATTCCATATGTCAACTGGAGTAGCTTTTTTGCAGCTGATAAGTTAAGGATTCTTGAGATATTTGAAACCAATTATAAAGTGAATCAGTTGTTTGCAATTGTCAGTCTGTTCTTTATCTTTTAGGTTTCGATATTATAGCTTTTGCTTGGGGGTGCAATGACCCATGGACCCTATATAGGTTGTTATGTGATATTTGGCTATAACGCAAATCCTAATAGATGCGGGAAGAAATATTAAGTGCAGCAAATAAACATATTATAGCAGAGTAAATGGACCTACTTCACTATCTTAGAATTGTGTGTTCCACTACAATGGCATCTAACGATTTTTATAACTGGTGGTATTTCTGCAGACATGAAATATATGTGACACAATACAGGGCGATGTTTGTAGTGAACTGTGAAGTAAAAGAGAAAACAGTAGCTGCACAAGGCGGCCAGAAACGGAAAAAGAAGAGGAAAGGGAGACAGAGTGTTGGAGCAGATGAAGTTAACTCAAAAAGTGAATTAGTTAGGCAAGTCTGTTGCGTTGTCTGTTCAACTAAGGTTGGAGTTTTTGATAAGATGAGGTCTATCATTTCTACGATGTGCTCCCGAGTGAATCTTAAGAGTAATCAAGTATCACTAACTTCCTTCTTTTTTCAAGTTATCATGGCTGTTTGTAAATATATGCGTGATTCAGGTAACTTTGATTTCGATTACTTTTCGTGTTTACAGACTTGATTGAAGAGTAATGTTAGTTTCAATTACCCTTAGTCTGAAATCTCAAGAAAACTTCAGCGAACATGACAGAAATAAGACAGTTGTACGTCTCTATTGTAACACCCCATGTTAATTGAAGAGGTCCAGTGATAGGCTTAAATGACTCGTGCTTAAAGGGATTGGAAGTACTACTCATATCAACAAAGTGCACTTTCTTTTATGGTCATCCATGCGAAAGAACTCCAAAGTTAAGCGTGCTTGACTGGGAGTAGTCTTAGAATGGGTGACCTCTTGGGAAGGTTTCCGGGATGCGCATGAGTGAGGACAAAATGCACTATAAAGGACCCGTATTGATCTGTGGGCCATGTACACAGCATGGTGAGCTATCATAAGTAACCGCTCCCGACCCGGTTTGGGACGGGGTGTTACAAGTAGGGATGGCAACGGGCCGGATCTGGATAGGGTCCAATAGGATCCAGATCCAGATCCGCGATGCGAAAGCGGGATCCAGATCCGACCCAAATCCGTAGGGTCCAAAATTGTTAGATCCAGATCCGGACCCTACGGATCCGGGTAGGATCCGGGTATCCTACGGGTCCCATGTATAAAATATTCAAAAAAAAAAAAAAAAAAAAAAAAAACTTAAATTGAGGCTATAACATGAATCAGTGGCCAGTGGCCTATCTCAAATTCTCAATTCATCAAATACTATTTAGCTTTGTCAACAAAAGAGATAGAAATACAGATAGAAATACGCTTTATTTTTACAAATCTAATCTCGTAAGCTTCCTCAATTCATCTCATCTTCATTGTCAACGGAGTAAGAAGAAAACTTTGATTGCCGAGCATCCATTCTGATTATTCAAGACAAACAAATGTAAGAGGGCAAACTTTATCAATCTAATTAATAATACATACATGTTAACTGGAAACTAACAACCCACAACAAAATAACAACAAAACTGATAATAATAGGGAAATAAACGAGAACGTGTTAACTGGGAACTATTCTTTGAACCGGAGCTCGGAAATTCTCAAAAACAAGAACACCAAACTAATTGACACATACATAAGTGAAAGTACAATAACGAATACGGAGTAGCTCAAAACAATAAATTAGGTTTGCATTTAGCAAACACGAAATGTAAGAGACGTTTTATCCCGGCACTTATTCATCCCCGTATATCGTCGATCGTTGAAATTAACAAGACATTTTACAACAATCAATTTATTTATAAACAATAATTATCAACAATCATCCATTAAGAGAAACTGATGATGTAAAAAACATATATATTCTCTTATTAGTAGTTAAAGAACAATTATAGATTAATTATTACACCACCAGAAATTAACAAGACATTTTACAAATTAAAAAGTTACCTTCGATTCATCGATCGTCGGAGATAGTTATGAGCTACGTCGACCGTCGGGGGGAAGCATTCAGGCGCGAGATAAGGGAGGGTGTTTAGGCGGCGGGATAAGGGAGGGTGTTTAGGTGGCGAGATCTAGGTTTGACTGTTTGAGAAGGGATTTAGGTTAAAGAAGGGAGGGGTTAGGGGATGAAGAATAATGAGAGAACTGAGAATAGGAGTAGTAATAAGTAAATGGGTTTGGGCTTTGGGAGGGATTTACGCAGAGCCCAAGTTAGAACTTTTTTTTTTTTTAAAATAATATTAAAAACGGGTCTTAGGGTCGGATCCGGGTCTAGCCGACCAGATCCATATCCAGATCCGTTTTTAAACTCGTGGATCCAGATCCGATCCAGATCCGTAGGGTCCGAAATATAAGGATCCATATCCTATCCATCAGGGTAGGGTCTAACGGATCTGGACCGGATCCAGGATCCGTTGCCATCCCTAGTTACAAGTGGTATCAGAGCAACCCTGCGACCGTGTGGTGATCGGAGGCAGTTGTTATACGCTCCTGGAGGCAGTGGTTATACGCTCCATTGTGATCACACACCTAGCGGGGGAGGATTCTGGGTTAGCGGTTATGCTCCCAGGCGCAACGAGGACGTTGCGTTCTTCAAGTGGGGGTGACTGTAACACCCCATGTTAATTGAAGAGGTCTAGTGGTAGGCTTAAATGACTTGTGCTTAAAGGGATTGGAAGTACTACTCATATCAACAAAGTGCACTTTCTTTTATGGTCATCCATGTGAAAGAACTCCAAAGTTAAGCGTGCTTGACTGGGAGTAGTCTTAGGATGGGTGACCTCCTGGGAAGGTTTCCGGGATGCGCATGAGTGAGGAAAAAATGCGCTATAAAGGACCCGTGTTGATCTGTGGGCCATGTACACAGCCTGGTGAGCTATCATAAGTAACTGCTCCCGACCCGGTTTGGGCCGGGGTGTTACATCTATCCTACGATATCAGTCCATTTGTTTTTGTAAAACCTAATTTTGTGAAGTTAGGACTTAAATTGGTTAATTTCATAGTAAGAAATAATTGTATTGACCATAGGCTAAGATTTTGTGAATGTTGGAGCTAATATTGTGAACCTTGGAGCTAGTTTTGTGAACTTTGTACCTGATTATGTGAAATCTCGACTTGATTTGTGAAGCTTGATTTTATGAAACCTGGATTTCATGTTATGAAACCTAGATCTAATTTTGTGAACTCTAAACCTAATTTGTGAAACTTGTTTTTGTGAAACCCGGACCTAATTTTGTTAAGTTAGGACTTAAATTGGTTAAATTAAAAGTAAGTAATAATTGTATCGATCATAGCTTAAGATTTTATGAATGTTGAAGCTAATATTGTGAATCTTGAAGCTAGTTTTGTGAACTTTGTACCTGATTATGTGAAATCTCGACTTGATTTGTGAAGCTTGATTTTGTGAAACCTAGATCTGATTTTGTGAAACCTTTACATGATTATGTGAACTCTAGACCTAATTTGTGAAACTTGTTTTTGTGAAACTTGTTTTTGTGAAACTTGGACCTAATTTTGTGAAGTTAGGACTTAAATTGGTTAATTTCATAGTAAGAAATAATTGTATCGACCATAGGTTAAGATTTTGTGAAAGTTGAAGCTAATAATTTGAACCTTGGAGCTAGTTTTGTGAACTTCGTATCTGATTATGTGAAATCTCGACTTGATTTGTGAAGCTTGATTTTGTGAAACCTGGATTTCATTTTGTGAAACCTAGATCTGATTTTGTGAAACCTAGATTTCATTTTGTGAAACCTAGATCTGATTTTGTGAAACCTAAACATGATTATGTGAAACTTGTTTTTGTAAAACATGGACCTAATTTTGTGAAGCTAGAACTTAAATTGGTTAATTTCATAGTAAGAAATAATTGTATAGGTCAATGTGTCATGTTTCACATGTACATAAAGTTACTAATGTTTTCATGTCTTTGTTACTTGATACATAATTTAATTTGTGTACTATATCATCTATTAGCTCAAAAGGTAGAGCATTGTGCTATTGCGCAAGGTGTGGGTTCGAGACCCACATAGATGAACAAATATAAATATACGATTATTATATAATTTATCATTGCCAATGTATGTCGTCCAAAGTCACCTATTCAAGTCCTAGATTCACAAAATAAGGTCCAAGATTCACAAAAACATGTATAAGGTTCACAAAATAAGGTCCAAGATTCACAAAATAAGGTCCAATGACCATTGAAAATTAATCCAATAAAGGAATATGGTGAGGTCGACCGCCTTGCCATAATTAACAAAATAAGGTCCAATGAAAATTGAAAATTAATCCAATAAATTCAACAGTTACACTCATCAAACATCAAAGTTACACTTTTGAAGTATGTGGCTGAGAAGAGGACTCAAGGACTCAAAGAATATTGAAGACTCAATTGAACTAATATATATATATATATATATATATATATATATATATATATATATATATATATATATATATATATATATATATATATATATATATATATATATATATATATATATATATATATATATATATATATATTTATTGTAGTGTTTTTCCTGTTTTTTTTTTCTGTTATTCTTTTTGTGTTATTCTCATTTATTATTCTTGTGGTTTTGTTTGTTTGGCTTTGTTTGTTTGTAGGTTTCAGCATCACTAATGGACTTAGTTTGTGAGGGATAGGTAATAAATATAGTGAATGAAGATAAATTGTTATTTGCTAGAGAGTTCGCTACTGAAAAGAAAAAAAAAATTGGGTTGGTTATTGGACGATAAGAGTGATAAGTGCTTTGAAGTTAATGTACGAGTTCGTCGTCGTAATCAATCAATGTCGGCAGTTTTAAATAGCCAGGACCTAATGGAAAGAGTATTCGATCATGTAGAGACTACTTTGGACAAGAGCAATATGTCTCTTGTTTGTAAGAAATGGTCACAAATGTTCCTATTTCATAAAAGTGCGCCCGGTGTTCACGCCGAATATATGAAAGTTCTAACAACAAGTCACAGTCAAGGTTTTAAGATTTTGTCAAGGGGCTCGAAAGTAGTTTCCAAACGATGCAAGTGCTACTTGCTTGCAAGTGAGCCAGCAAAGGCGGTGTTGCATGCTTGCCGGTATATACACGATCATGACATGATCCTTGATGCACCTGTATCTGAACGGATCAGGCTAATTCACGAGTACTTTGAAACACTCAGGAACTATCCTGCTGCTTATGATCTTTCTTACGAATTGTATTATAAGTCAGTCGATGTTGTTGACGTTGACTGACTTTTTACGTTATGTCATGTATTTTCAGAAGTACATTTTGGTTCTTTCTCGGAAAGAATGTATTTTGGGTATTATGTAATTTGAAACTGTCTCTGGTTGTAATTTAGTACGTTATTTTGTTTTATGAAGGCTTATGTAGGCCGTATGTAATTTTGAAACTGTCTTTGACTCTTTATTCAAAGAGGCTTTCTTTTGATTCTCTTTGTGTTTTTGTTTACACTTCCGTGTTGTTCTTTTTGTGTTTTTACTGTTGTATTATAACGGTTCTGTTATTAGTTTGACTAATTGTTAGTGTTTTGTTATTCTGCTGTTACGGTACTCTCATTCTGTCGTCATTATTAAAAAGTCCAGCTGAATACCTATTTTTCATTGAAAGTGATCCTTATTTTTATTTTCTGGATAGTACAGCTGAAAATGAAGTTAAAAATCAAATTCGCAGCTTCATCAAAGTCTACTGAACCGTCATCATCAAATTCTCCGGGTCCGTCTCCATCCAAATCCCCTGTTACATCTCCATCAAAGAGCACTGCTTCTCAGAGAAGGAGTACTCGTAGTCAAGAAATATGTACAATCGAACCACCCACTAAAAAAAACAAACGAAAGGCTGAGACCCAAGTTGCGAAGTTGTCGTCTAGTCCACCAAAGACTAGTAGTAAGTTGGCTGGCAAAGTTAAGCATGAGAAGGGAATTGTGATAAGTAGAAATCAACCTCAGTCGGAGATGCCGAGAAAATAACCCATGTATGTACTACTCGTTATTCTACTTTTGTTATTTTGCCGTTATTTATCTATTAATATGTTACTTTTCGTGTTATTTTTTTTGCTCTCCTGTTATTTTGCTATTATTCTGCACGCTTTGCTTTTGTTATCTTAAATGTTTTAATGCATTGCATATTTTTTCCCCTTTGTGTGCACAAAGTCTTGATCCATTTGTTAGTTTTGCAGGCCTCCGCTTTTCTTCTCGAGTTATTGAAGCCCTCACCGAGGAGCGAGAAGGAGGTCATTAGGGAAATGAGATTCGGGGGTTTACTTGAGTTGAAGCTTTCTTCCCTCCCCCATACCATGTTCCGGGAGATTATATATGCTTTTAGAAGTGGGAAATTTTTTGAAATATCTGAAACGGAGAAGTACGAGTTGACTACAGATGATGTGCACGATGTGTTTGGTTTACAAATTCGGACCAAAATTGGATTTGGTTATTCTTGGGTTTCCCAGTTCTGCGACGGCCGATGGAGAAGCTTTGAAGCGTGCTTGGCGTGAGAAGTATGGTATCGCCAATAACAAAAGTGGGATACCACTTAACAAAGTTCAGGAGACCCTGCTAGAGTCTTTGGTTGCGGATGATGAGTTTAAGAAGACTTTTGTTCTGTTTGCTATGTCGTGTTTCGTTACTCCTGTGTCGGGTTATGTGGTTGATCTTAGACTTCTAAGCGCTGTGGAAGATGTTTCTAGGATTAAGGAAGTTAATTGGTGTCAGTTTGCCTTCTCAGACTTGGTGACTTCTGTGCGTGAAACCCTTAACGGGAGGAAAAATATTCGTTGTTGTCTAGTGCTGTTGGCTATCACCTATTTTCACCGTTATTTCTTTAGCGGTGATCAGATGAATAATGAGCTACCGCTCATTAAACATTGGGATTTTAAGTCTTTCAGTGAGAGGTTGCAGCGTGAGGCAGCTGCTGGTGCTCTGGGCACCGGGAGCGTTCGGCGTTGCTTTCCCATTGTCTCGTCCAAACATCGTTGGCTCGGTCAACGTAGTCAACGTCGATGTCTTGTCTTGGATCTACCGATGATATTCTTACGGATGAGCAAGTACAGTCCGCGGTCGACGTAAGCAAGCACTGTTTGATTGTTTTTAAACGAATCATTCTAAAATGTTATTCTGTGTCTTTAAGTATTAGTTGTCCTCTTTGCTATTATTTTACGATTATTCCATTCCACGTTATTCCTCGCTTTTCTATTTGTCATTCCATCATGTTATTCTATTTTTCATGCCAATTGTTACTCCACCGTCATTCTCTTTTTGTTATTCTACTATTACTCCACTTGTTATTTATTCATTTGTTAGTGTCTTTATTTCCTTTGTTATTTTATTACTCTACTTTGTTATGCTACTTTATTCTACTATTAATCCATTGTTATCTATTCTGCTGTTAGTGTACTATTATTCCTCTATTATTATACTATTATTGTACTTTTATTATGTTTTGGAATTCAGTTTTAAGTAAAATTTTGGGATTTTATCTTAACAGGATGTTCATCAACTTATACTGCTTAATGAGAGGGACTCTCAGATTTTATGCCGCCGATACTTGGAACGGGCGGAACTTATAAAGTCGAAGATGATGAAGAAGAACCAGCAGGCTATGCGTCAAGCACTGGCTGCTAAGTTGCCCGACCAAGTAACCCGACGAGTTTGCTAAAGAAAGCACGACGAACAGTCAGAAAAAGTTGGTTGTGAAGGGTCAGAGAATTTGGTTGCCACCCCATCTTTCTTCACGGATCAAGTTATCCGTGAGTTGGACGAACGGGTTAAGCATGTATTGGCTATGCAAGCGGCAAATAAATCGCGATCAACTGTTCCTGAAGAACCAGCTTCCAAAAAAGCTAGACATGAAGATGTCATCATTGAACCTCCATCATTTAATCTGTTTTCTCAATTTTATGAGGAGTGTGTCGGGCTTTCGGATGTGCAGCCGACTATAGCTGAAAAGAAGGGTGTTGAACATAGTCCCGTCATTCAACAAAGTGCAAAGGTGGGGATTCCACAATTGTCACCGCTCGGTTTAGATTCTATTACGACGGATATCTGTGCTGACATTCAGTTTCGTTATGGAGAGCCAGATGATGTTGGTGAGAAAGTAGTTGATGTGGGGGACATTACCATTGATGTGGAGGATGTTAACAATGATGTGGAGGACGTTAACATTCAAGTTGAAGACTATCTTGTTGATAATCCGCCAGAGGACGTGCCTAATACTGTTGAGTGTACACCGGTAGAGGTTCAAGCAACTCAAATTCCAAAAACTGATGCTTGTTTGCCTGAGACAGAGGTGACGGATACCGGTGCTGACATTCCATTGCCTAATGACACTCAACATTCCACTCAAATTGGCAGTGAAGCATTTGTGACTGCAGAAGAGGAAGTAGCGGATGTGGTGATGTCTTGTCATGCAGACTTGTTGCTTGGCGCTGCGTCTGAGATAGATAAATCTGATAAACAGGATTCTGAGGTTGTGTTGGAGGCTGGTACTGTTGTTGGTGAGGCTGTCCTAGAGGACAATGGCGTTGCTGGGTTGAATGCTCCTAATATCGGTACAAGTTATTTGCTGCACTCTGCTGCACATGAGGAGCTACTGTTGTCTGTTGTGCCTCAGAATTTCGGATGCACCTATGATTGTGGTACTGTGGATCCTCAACTAGTTGTCCTGTCAAAATCAATGATAACGATGGGACATATTTTCAACCCAATGCTATCCAAGAGGAAAGAGGTTGCAGACTACTGCTTCTTGAATGATCATAACATTTCGCAAGGGTAAGACCTCGTTTTTATTTTAAAAAAATTCCGCTTTCTGTTTAACATATTGTTCTGCTTTGTATTCTTCAAAAATATATTTATGTGACTCTTATTTTTCCTGTTTATTCGGTTTTGAAGGGAGAATCTTGTCACTTGGGGTGTTCACAGTTACCTGAATGGAGAGGATATGGAATCCATGGTTCCAAAGTCAATGATAATGTTTGGTGTTGTGGACTGGTGGTCCCTCTTTCTTAATGATACTTGTATAAGAGGAAGTCCAAGTCGACTTTTCTTTGGGATGGGTGCAACGGTTAGTTATTCTATCTTATGCTGTCTTTTTACTTTATTTATCATTTTGCATCACGTTTCAACTCTTTTCTCCACTTTTTGTTTAGAGTCCATTGGGGCGAATTTGTATGCCGTCGAAACATGAGAAGGCTTCCAGGAGTGATTTATGTGCGGAAGTCATATTATCATTTACCGTGTTTGTAAATAACAACAAGAGAGATTGTGATCTTAATTCTGATATGGTATGTTTCTGTATTTGTGTGTATTCTACTATTATTCTACTGTTACTCTACTATTACTATGCTGTTATTCTGCTGTGTTTCTGCTTTTTTTTTAAAACCACGTAATTAGTAACAATTTTTTTGGCCAAATATTTTCCCATATTTTCATCCCAATTCTTTTGTATGAGCACTTCAGCTGTTTGTGCATCAACTTTAATGCGAAGAGGGTTGAATATCTTGATAATGTATTTCAAGAGGCGATGTTTGCTGATGATCAACAGCCGTGTGTACGTTTGGTGTATTGTCAAACTGCTGTAAGTCATTTATTGTGCCTAATTTTCTCTTGGTGTTTAGCCTAGTTTGTTTAAGTATTGTTAGTAATTATGTTTTCTTTTTCCTTGCTTATTTGAAGGTGAGCTTGATGTCTGATTTCCTGGTCAACAAAGGAGTTGCCCGAGGCGGGGAGGTTAAAGATTATAAAATTGTCAACGTCCCTTTTACCTGGCAAACCGCTGCGATTGAAAATTTGGACTGCGGTGTATATACGATGTTGCACATGCTCTTTTACCGTGGAACTGTTTTTGATTGTGACTTGGGTAATTCTGATTCAAGAGCCCTTTACCGCACTGAGATTGCTGCCTTGTTAGTGTTGTCTGATATGAACGAGTCCAGGGAAGATGTGTTGAAAACTTTGGAGGAGTTGAACAAGACGAGAAAGGAAACCCTGAGTGTGCTTGAAGAGAAACGGCGTATTGAGGATACGGAAGCGAGGGGTTCTCAAAGCGCTAAGAAACGTCGTGGTTCTGGCAGGGTGAAAACTGTTGGTAAGAAGGTTAAGACGACGCAGCCTATTGTCGAGCCCGTCGCTTCTCCTACTGTCATTGATAGTACTGAATTCTCTACAAACACCCCTACTGTCAGCCGTCAAGTGGGAAGCATGGGTGTGGACAGCACCGTGAGTCCAAAGTCGGCTTTGGGTAGCCGTAAAAGGGGTAAGGCAGACGATGGGTTGGGTTGCTCTATGGATTACGGGCCAGAGGACAGTAGTTTTGTTGCGGTGTCGGATTTGTTTCGGAAGAACAAAAAACAGTTTTCTAAGATGCTGAAGGTGCGGAAGCAAGTGGTGGACTTTGTTCTTCGTGAAGACGCTCACTTGAAAGAAGAGTATGTGTCGATTTTCATTTCTTTGATTGTGGTGTTCCTGTTCAGTTAGTCTTTCTGTTTCCCCCTGTTATTCTGCTGTTATTATGCTGTTATTTTGTCAAACTAGTATCAGTAATTCCACTGTTAGGTCCCTTTGTTATTCTCATTTGTTATTGAACTCGTTATTCTCTTTGTTATACCACTATTATTCCATTTGTTAGTCCAGTGTAATTTCCACCGTTAATTCCTTTTGTTATTCTCACATTCTTGATCGAATTATTCTCTTTGTTATACCACTATTATTCAGCTGTTATTCCACTATTATTCTACTGTTATTGTTTTGTTATTGAACTGTTATTCTGCTGTTATACCACTGTAATCCCACTGTTCTTATCATATGTTATTTTTTGTGAATGCAATGAGATGTTAGTGTTGTACAACGACGACGTCGGCGTGTTTTTGGACAGGGGGGATATTGTTTCCATTGTAGATGCAGCTGCTATGATGTCAACAAGAGTAGTCGATGTTTGGTCGATTCTTTTGAATTCTTTGGAGTTTGAGGAACGTTCAGAACCAAGCTCAATGTTTTTCGGAGTTCGTCATATGGTATTTTGTTTTTTCCTTTGCTATTTTGCGTTATTACCTACATATTTACTCACAAGTACTGATATAAATTTAACACTTGTGCGCTATTTTTGGTTGTTTATGCTTTCTGTTTAGGAGGATGCTCTTTATTCCTCAAGCCCTCTTGACGGTCCGGGTAAGAAACTGTTGAAATTCTGGAATGTGTTTTTCGATTCCTGCAATGGAAGATGTCGTCTGAACTCGGACCTTGTGTTTGTGCCGATTCTGTACAATGATCACTACTCTTGTTTCTGCATCAATTTTATGAATGAATCGATTGATATTTTGGACAACATGACTCACGATGCCAACAAATTAGCCGATTACAGAAGATTGGCCGAGATTGTGGCAAACTATATGTATGTTTTTATGGAGGGTCATAATGTTATGAAGTCTCAAGATTGCCGCAATTTCGAAATCGTTGATGTTCCTTTTAAATGGAAAAAGAAGGAACTGCTGAATTCCGAGTCGGGGTGTTTCTTGCTGTACACGATGGCCGAATATGGTGGAAGCGTGTTTGAGTGCAATCTTCACAGCAAGATTGCTCGTCGAAGCTTCTGTGTTGAAATGTCGGCTTCCCTGATCTTGGCGGATATTAATATTTATAGGCAAGTAGTTCTTAATAAAGTGACGGCTTGTGAGAATCAAAGGCCGAAAACGTTGGGTTTGGGGTCAGCTAGGAACAAGTTGAAAGAATTGAAACCCCAATCATCTGCTGCTAGTGAAGAATCAGGCGTCGTAGTGAATGTTGTACCTTTGACTGTTGTGTATCCCGGAAAGTCAGACTAAGTTAGTGTAAACTGTTTGTTAAACAATTAGTGTGCTGTTATTGCACTGTTATTTTATATAATAACTAGTTTATTGTGCTGTTATTCCCCTATTATTCTAGTGTTATTCCAGTGTGTACTCTAATTTAATTGAGTTTTCATATTACTTGTACTTTTTTCAAACACCATCCATTTTTACTCTAATCTCACTGTTATTCTGCTGTTATTGCAGTATTATTCAGCATAATGAGCAGTTGTTCTGCTGTTATTGCACAATTAGTCTACAGTTATTTGACTGTTATTCAAGTTTAATTAAGCTTTCCTATTACCTTTGTTTTTTACAAACACTATCCATTTTTATTCAAGTGTAAATTTAGTCAAGTGTAAAAGGAGTGGTTTAGACTGTTTTTATTCCACTGTTATTCTACCATTATTCTCACATTATTGCAGATATTATTTCGCATAATAAGCGGCTACTCTCTTTGTTATTGTACTATTAGTCTACACTTATTCTCATTATTCCACTAGTTTAATTAATCTTTACAAACACTATCCATTTCTACGAAGAATATCCATTTTCTATTCAACTCACAATGGTCATGTTTTTCTCAACTCGTGATTCTATTCTTATTGCACCGTTATTCTCACATTTATTGCACTATTACTCCGCATAACAAGTAGTTTATTGTCTTTGTTATTGCATATTATTCCACAAAAGAACTAGTTTATTCTCATTGTTATTCCACTTTAGTCCAAAGATTATTTTGTTAAAACTATTCATTTTTATTCAAGTGTAATTTTAGTCAAGTGTAAAAGCGGTGGTTTAGACTCGCTTTTATTCTCTTGTTATTCTACCATTATTCTCATTGTTATTGCGGTAATATTCTACATAATTAGTAGTTATTATGCTGTTATTGCACTATTATTATGGTAAAGACTTCTGTTATTCCAACATTACTTAAACATAGTAGTAAATAGTACTTAAATATAGTACTTACATAATAAACATTAACGTTCTAAAATATTAAAGCCATTATTTTTAAAGCAATAAATATTTTAAACATATTTTAAAGCAAAGACCCTGGACCATCTATCGTTAGATTTTTATATCTTTATTCTATTCTCTCGACGCTGCGCGTGTCCTTGGACAAAGGCTCTCAACTTCCACCGACTCATCCTGAAAAGGATTTTTGTATCCTTCCATAAGTTTCATGGCTTTCGAATCGGTGTCCAATCGGCGAGAGATTGAAGGATAGACTTGATGTAATACTTCTTCAAAGCATTCACACCAACAATGAATTGATTGTCCATGTCGGCTTCTGTGTAGTTCTTATTTTTCTTTTCCTTCAACTGTCTATGGATACGTTCATTTTCAAGTTCAGCAACCTTCAACGGTGTCCTAACATTGTCGACGTCTCTTATTAAGGCCTCTTCACGGTTTTTTGCTGCCTCTACATTTGTCCTTGTCTCGATCAACTCTATCGAAAGGGACTCTATCTTCCGTTTCGCTTCATTAATTTCCTCCTTGTCGGGACCTTCTTTATCGCCGATTCGTCACTCATTCTGCATCATTGGAAGTATGAAACTTTTTGCATTATAAAAAGATGTTTAAAATATTTCAACCAAATTAAAAGCATACCAAAGCGAGAAGAAAGAGAATTACCTTTTCTCAAAGATCGAGTATAGTGTAGACAGATAAGAAAAATAAACATCAAAGAAAAATAAAGAATAGAAAGATAAGAAATTACCTTTTTGCAGAGGAGATAAAGTTTTTTTTTGGAATGGACTTTTTCAGTGTATGTGTTTGTTTTTTTACTGGAAATAGCAGTATTTATAGGGGCTTGGGGAATGAAAACAGTTTTTCTGTAATAAAGTATAGAAAGATAAGAAATTACCTGCCTACCAAAAAAAAAAAAAGAAATTACCTTTTGCAGAGGAGATGCAGAGTTTTTTCTGGAATACAAACAGTTTTTCTGTACTTATTTAGTGTGTGTGTGTGTGTTTTTTTTTTTTTTACACGCAATAGCAGTATTTATAGGGGCTTGGGGAATACAAACAGTTTTCCTGTAATTATATTAGATTAGGTTAGGTAACTGTTTTTAATAAAAACTGAAAAGTGGAACTGCTTTTTATAAATATTACTAATCTGTTATTATTCAACTATTATTGTAGTGTGTAAATGCAGTTTTATTTTGTGGGTGGTTTGTGGAAAAACAGTGAGATAATATTAACAAAAAAAATTAAAGTAACTAGTATTAATTCTCATATTATGTAGGTCTCACTAGTATTATCTAGAAGTAACATTTTAGGATAAAAAAATTAAAGTAACTAGTATTATCTAGAAGTAACATTTTAGGATAAAATGTAATTCAAACAAGGACAAATAGTAAAAGTCTTTGACATTTAGGCAAGGTCTTCATCGTAGCCGTTGTCTTTTGCGTCTCTTTTGTCTTTCTCAGATCATGCATCTGATTCATATTCCTGCAATGTTTGCTTAGTATTTGTCATTGAGGTAACATAATAATTAGAGAAAAAATAACAACATATTAATAGCAGAATAGCAGTAGAATAACATTAATAGCAGTAGAATAACAATTAGAGCAAATTTAGCAAACTCTGTTGTTATTGCAGACACTATCCATTTCTACGAAGACTATCCATTTTCTATTCAACTCAAATCAATGGTCGCTTTTATTCCATTTGTTATTCTACCATTATTCTCATTATTATGCGATATTGCGCATAATAAGCGATTCTTGTCTTTGTTATTGTACTATTAGTCTACACTTATTCTGGTGTTATTCCACTAGTTTAATTAAGCTTTGCAAACACTATCCATTTCCACGAAAAATATCCATTTTCTATTCAAAAATACCAACACATTAATAGCAGAATAGCAGTAGAATAACACAACAGCAGCAGAATAGCAGAGTAACACCGGAATAATAGGGGAATAACAGTAGAATAAGAGGATGACATTAGAATAATAGGAGAGTAATAGTTCGATTCATACCTCTTCGCTTCGATTCTTCTTCATCATCGTCATCAAAAGAGGGACTTTCAGCAAATGGAAGATTACAAGTTCTATTGTTGTGGTTCACCCACTTCTTGCAGTTACCGCATCTTTGCTTCCTCTTTTGTGGCTTGCTCTTGGCCTTTTCTTTTGACGACCTCAATCTTTTGCCACTGCCCTTATTCTTGGCCTTGTTTGGCGGTCGAAGGTCAATATCATTTGAAGCTGTCATTCCAAGAAGAGCCTCGATTTCCTGGTTTTTAGTTTTCGGTTTAATTGGTCCTGTGATGTTCTCCCTGAACTGTGTCAGGGTTTTCTGCAGTTGCTTCATCTGTTTAACTGTAGCATAACCGTCCATCACCCCGACGATTGCATAAATCTCGGACCAAACCTTTGACATCTCAGCTTTCTTGATGTCAGCTTCGTCAATGTCTTCTATCACCTTTCCATTTTCATCTCGGACAATTGGCTCGTAGGATTTCTTTGTCCATCGAGCAAGGACATAAGGCTCAGGTATCCTGTATACCTGCCAACCATTCCACACCCACAGTATATGCCGACAGACAATGCCATGCCTCTCAAACAGCTTACATGCACATTTGCTCTCGTTAGTTTTGGTGTTAAATTCCACTCGGAAGTCTCTGTGCTTCAGTCCATCACGAACGTCATGGTACTCCACTGTCCCTACTGTTGTCAAATCCCCGACCCCCATGCTGCATATCGCATGTTTGACTTCGTTCTGAAAGTCCGCAAAGATAGGATGTGTGTAGACAAGTGAGGCATGCATCACTACCTTCATCGGCCCTACTTTCTCGAGCATACTACGCTCGTTGGCAGTGTCCAACCTCCTTTGTGAATGCCTTTGCTGTTCTATTGCGGAATTATACCTCATCCAGAACTCGACAAGGGTTCCAAAGTGGCTTTCAAACCGCTTGAAATAGTTGTTTGAACTTTCGGATCTCTGGGTTGTCCGCAGCAAACAACCTAGAGGCAGATCCCGAAAGTAAGCCGGTATCCACTTTTGTCTTATTGCAAATACATACTTCAACCACCGGTTGATTTGCCTACCATGGGCTTCAATAACAGTTTTCCAGTTCTATTCAAATTCTTCTGGTTCGAGGTCGACATCCCAAACAACGGCATTTATGTCGGTCATAAATTCTGTGTCATTGCAGATTGCCCTTCCCACCTTCTCATGCATTTTCTGCATGATATGCCGCATGCAGTACTTGTGCACAGAATGCTTGAAGACATTTGGGCATGCCTTTTTAATTCCAGGGCACTGGTATGTAATTACACACTGAGGTTGCTGCTGCCCCATTGCTTCGAGGAATTTTTTAAAAATCCACTCAAATGAATCCTGGCTCTCGAAGTTAAGTAACCCAGCTGCAAAAGTTACCGTCTTCTTGTTGTGGTATACTCCGGTGAAGGGAGTAAACACCATGAAATATTTGTTTGTCCCATAAGTAGGGTCAAACGAGATCGTGTCTCCATATAACTTGTAGTTGTTTATCCCTTCCTTATCAGCCCAAATAACCTTCGTCAAGCATTTGTTCTCATCCTGATCATAAGCAAAATAGAACACGTTTGTTTCAGCCAGCATTTTGAAATGCCCAATGAACATTTTAGCATCCTTATCCCCAATGTAACACTTGATATTTCTTTTGAAGTTTTTGAAGTCTAGCAAGGAGGCACCGATATTCTGATAACCATTTGAGTATTCCTTGAGAATTATGAAGCTCAATGTTGGACCTATGTTGAGCTTAGTATGATCAATAATGGTCCTCTTAATGTAGTCATCGACGTCCCTTGAGAGCTTTTGGAACTCTCTGTTTTTGACAGAGTAAAGAGAGTGATTGTGAACGTCTACAAAGACGTCCACAATATATCCAGTCGGTCTGTCGTCTGTTTTTTCACAGGTTCTCAACCTCATGTGCGCCTTGCACCACACCTTGTCGAGCATGCTTTCTTTGACGTCTAATTCTTCGCTCTTTGTTCTCTGTTGAACTCAAATTACCAGCTTCGTGATTTGTTACTTCAAGTCGATTTTCTTTTCATATCTCTATACCGTGTCATTTCTGAGACCCGGTGATTTGACGCCGACGCCCCCTTATACTTCGCATTTGTGTACCTTCTCACATCAAATCCAAGCTAATGCATATATGTTGTAGAACTGTCTTCGCATCGTCCAAGGTAAGAAAGAACATGCCACGTTTAGGCGTAAAATCACTCTCAACAGTCCTTACCCGGTCAAGTACCCCGGGTGTACTGCTGTAATGAAGAGTTGGAACAAACTCATCGTTTTCTTAAATCACGAACAGGTTGGGCTGGTGAATATATTAATATTAGAAGAATCCCCAATAGCTAAGACTGCATTGTCTTCAACAATAGATACAAGAGAAAGATCTGGGACAAGAAAATTATTATAATGAGTACATCATGGACAATAAAATGACAATAACATCACAATAACAATGTAGCATGGGGGAAAGATCAACATTGCGAAAGAATGTGACAATAACAAAGATGATAACAAAGAATGGGAAACAGACGACAATCAATAACATCACAATAACACTAAATGTGTTTTTCTTATGCTACTCTCTTATCAGCCGTATATTTTCATGCTAATGCACAATAATATCACAACAATAGTACCATAATATCAGAATAACAGTACAATAATATCATCATGTTTCTCTACTTTTACAATAATAGTACAATAATATCATCATGTTTCTCTACTTTTTTATGCTACTGTTTTGCAAGCCATATATTTTCATGCTACTGCACAATAATAGCACAATAATATCACAATAACAGTCCACTAATATAATCATGTTACTGTACTGTTACAATAATAGTACATTAATATCAGAATAACAATTCTCTTATTCTACTTTATTACATACAGATAATACTGTATTTTTTATGCTACTCTTTTGCAAGCCATATATTTTCATGCTACTTCACAATAATAGCACAATAATATCATAATAACAGTCCAATAATATAATCATGTTACTGTACTACTACAATAATAGTACATTAATATCAGAATAACAGTTCTCTTTTTCTACTCTAATACAAGCCAGACGGTACAATAATATCAGAATAACAGCTGAGAAACACATAGAAATCAATAATTGATTTATAAACAACGGCGGATAAAGAGATAAGAATCAATAACAGTATTACCTGTTTCCATATTTACTGTCGAGTTGTTTTCTTCGCTACAATTGTTGTTAATATCGTTGTCCATCTTTTATACCTGAAAACAGTAAAATCAAGTATTCAATTCAATTAAAATCAACGAATTTCACGAATTTTACATTAATTTCGAAAATACGATTGAATACACTAAAAATCATCGAATTTACATTACCTGTGATTCGATTGCAGCTAAAAATCAACGAATTTGTGTAATCTTATTAGGTTTTTTATGAGATTTCTATAGGCGGCGTTCTGATTTTTGTGTTTCTCTGTTTCTGATTTGTAGAGAGATGTAGAGAGAGAGAGAGAGAGAGAGAGATATCGTTTGAATGAAGTTTCTGTTTTCATGTTTCAGCTGATTTTGTATTTTTCGATTTTTCCTTTTTTTTTTCCTAATTTATCATTTAATCTCAGCCCTTGATTTCTTTTAATCTCGGCCCTTTATTTCCCCAACTCACAACTCACCATAAGACCCCAACTCACGAGATCCCGCCTCTATATATATATATATATATATGATCAAATGAGTCCACCGATATTCCTTGAGTCCATAAGTCCTCTTTAGGGCCTTTGGATGAGTGAGGTGAAGGGTTGAGATTGAAGACAAAAAACAAAGGATTAGTGGATAATTAAGCCCACTCTCTCACTACCTTACTAATTCACACTAATCAAACATTAATCCACTATATATAATTTATTTTTCCACCCACTTCTCACTCATCTCACAAAATTAACATCCCTCTGTCTCTCTAAAACCCAAGAAATTCCAAAATTCCAAAAAAATAAATCTCTAAAAAAAAGCCCTCACCAAAACCACCACCAACCACACCACAGTCCCGCAACCACCACCCGCCAACCCGTAGCCCCGCCACCACCACCGTTCCCATCCCCAACAACAAAAAAAACCACACCACAGTCCCACACCATCCACCACCCACCTCTTACCACACTCGCCCCAAAAACGCCACCAAAAACGCCACCAACAACCACAAAAAACGCCACCAACGCCACCATTGTCGCATCCCCACCACCCGACAACAACATCACAACCACCCAACACCACACGACCTCCCCTGCTCGCCTGCCACCACCCGACTACCCTTCTTACCACCACAAACCACCCAAAAACACCACACACGACCCACCACGCACCATCCCTCCTTTCTCTCCAACCCGAACCGCCAGATCTGAGCCCCCTCACCCTCTCCTCCTTCGGCTACCACAACACCAACCACGCCACCACATCACAACCACGACACACACGCGACCACCACTGCCGCAACACCAATAACGACAGCAGGGGAGAGTGACGGTTTTCGCAGATCTGAGATCTTTTTTTGTGCTTTTTTTTCGTTTTTTTGGGTTGTTAGTGGTGGTGGGTGTTCATGGTTGTTGGGCATGGTTGTCGGCCACCACGGCAGGGGAGAGTGATGGTGGTGCTAGCGAGGCGAGGGAAGTCGTTTATGGATCTTATTTTTTTCTTTTTTTATGAAATTCTCGTTTTTAGATCGAGTTTTACACGTTTTTAAAATATCAAATCTGAGATTTTTTTTAAAACAAAGGAAGGGAAGGTGACTTTTTTTATAAAACAAATAAGTGTATTATGTTTCTTTTTAAAGACAATTACCATATTTTATTCTTAGGTCTAATAAATATATAATAGATTTTTGAAAAATAATCATATTGTCATGATTTATATTCTTAGATCTAATAAATATATTTATTTTCAGATTTATACTCGTATTCTATATATTTTTTTTCAGATTTACACTCGCATTTCTTTAAATTTACACTTGTATTTCCTCACATTTACACTCGTATTTCTTTAAATTTACACTAGTTTTATATTTTTTTTCAAATCTCTTCTTATCCTATATTTATTTTCAGATTTACACTCGTATTCTATATATTTGTTTTCAGATTTACACTCGTATTTTTGAGATTTACACTTACACTCGTATTTCTGTAAAATTACACTCATAATTCTTTAAATTTACACTCGTATTTGTTTGTAGTTACACTCGTATTTCTTTACATTTACACTCGTATTTTTCAGATTTACACTTACACATTTATTTTATTAAATTTACACTTATATCTCTTTAAATTTACACTCGTATATTCTTTACAGTTACACTCATCAAATATCTCATTTTTTTTTTCTTTTTCAAATCTATTATAGATCTTTTTGTGGGTATGAGTTGGTGTTGGAGGACGACGGTGGCGGTGTTTGTTGGTGGTCGGACTAAAGTTTTACTCGTAAAGGACCAAAGTTATATTCGTAAAGGACCAAAGTTACACTTCTAATGCATTAAATTTACACTCTTAGACGTTCAAATGTACACTTAAAATACTACATTTACACTCGTAAAGCATCAAATGTACACTCGTGACATTTTATAAGACTATAGAAATTCAAATTTTTATATAGAAAATTGCCTAAAAAATCAAATTTACACTCTTAAAGTATTACATTTAACCTCGTAAATCATCAAAGTTACACTCGTAAAATGTTAAATTATATAAATTCAAAATTTCCGTCATAAAAAAATCAAAATTACACTCTTAAAATATTACATTTACACTCGTAAAACATCAAAGTTACACTCGTAAAATGTTCAATTATATAAATTCAAAATTTCCGACACAAAAAAAAATCAAAATTACACTCTTAAAATATTACATTTACACTCGTGAAATGTTGAAGTTGTATAAATTCATTTTTTTGCATACAAAACCGCCATAAAATCTGTCACCAAAAAAATCAAATTTTTCGTCACAAAAAAAAAATCAAAGTTACATTCATAAAACCCATACAACATTACATTTACACTCATAAAATCTGAAAATCAAAACTGATTAATTAGGGGCTAGAGAGAGAGAAAATTTAATTAGTGTATATTTTGTCCGGACCCGTACATTCTTCCAAAGCAAATTGTGAACCGTCGCAGTATTTTACCAGTCCGTGTATTCTTCCAAAGCAGACTGTGAACCGTCGCAGTATTTTATTTCCCAGCAGGGATCGTACATCAGGACTTCGCTTGTAGCAACGAGCAGATTTCCCAACGTGTTGGGACACACCTTCATCGATATCTTATTATTCCCAGCGAGAGTTCATGACAGCCGATTGCACTTCTCGAGAGACGGAAGCAGACACAAGCAGATTCCCAGAAATGATTCAATCCAGACAAAGTCATCGGCAATTTCCCCCAGGAGTTTTCTACCGACGTCCTACTGTTCTTAACATTTATTTGTTTTAGACAGTCCTTCAGTAACCTTCAGATAGTCGACAGACTCTAAAATGTTCCCGACGACAGGTCCTTGGCTCAGACCCCTTGAGCCGCCTCTCGTCGCCATAGTCGTCAGGTTATAATCTTCGATTGACCTGATGGCTATACTTTGACTTTCGCCTTGTCCAAGCCTCAGTCAAAGTCGGGGCTCTGTAGATACCTCATTTCTGCACCTCCCGCCAACCACCCAGTGATGATTGGGCCACATGTTTGGTACGCGGAACGATTTATGACAGTTCGTAAGTTTTTCGTCAAGTGATAGCTCAAATACTTGTGTCCACCCATTGGTTGTCATCTACGCGCCGATACGGTCGTTTTACCAGTAATTAGAGCTCATTTGGAGTCCGGGTCAAAAACCGCTTCATTTTCTAATAAACCGTTTAAAATGCCGAGTCGGAATGTCCTAGAATATTCCAGATATTTATTCCATAAATTAATTTTATATGTTTTAGCAAAATATATCCCGAAAATCTTATTTTAAGAAATAAGGAAGTAGAGATCCACCGCAATTGCATAAAAGAAACGCGGAATTCTTTCTTCCGCGGGAGGAAACCAGTGGGGAAATGACGCAGCAGATGCTGCGCCTCTTCCCCAGCTCATTTCTGCCTGTTTTCAGATTTTTTTCGTGATTTGTTTCCAAAGTTTGAGTCATTCCATAACTCTCCATATTTTTTAGTATAAATAGGGACCTTCGTTCCACATATTTTTCACGCGAGTGTCCGCCCTTCTCTTCTCCCTTTGCATTCTAAGACCGTGCTCTAAGCTTTTGACGTCTACGTGCTTGATCAATCGACCACGTAAGCTCAGATCATTCTGAGTACCAGACACGTTGCATGACCAACCAATTTGACGACTACACATCAATCAACTTAATCTAAATTCTCTTACGAGGGCACTTTCTACATACATTCGAGTCAAGCAATCACTAAAACGTTAACTTAGTTAATCTCGTTTCGTCAAACATGTAAGTCTGAGGGTGTAAATCCCATCTTTTTTATTGTATTTTATTTTTGTACCAATTAATGTAAGATTTACGTCAAGAGTATGTTTAAAACCGACTTATAAAACCCTTTATTTAAACTGCTTTTACGGATCAGCAGTAACCAGACGTCGAGAAGAAACGCAGCAACTGCTGCGCCTCTTCCAGAGGCTGCCGCAGTTCCTGCTCTTCTTCTTCTTCCTCGATTCTCTGTTGGTTTCGTTCCTTTTTGCTTTAATGTCTTAATTTCTTATTTTTATTCATACATAATAAATTTTGATACACTACTACACAACCCTTGCATTTATGACGCTTTTTTAAGCGTTTTTCGACGCTTTAAAGCGTCAGTTTTTTGTTTATCGACGCTTTATATCGACGCTTTATAGAAGCGTCAATTTTTGGGCCGTCGTTATTTTTTGACGCTTTTTTTGGTCACCAAATATGACGCTTTTAAGCGTCTTCATGGACTATTGACGCTTTTAATTGTTAACAAATTTGACGTTTTTAAGTGTCTTTAGTGATTTTTGACGTTTTTTATTGTCAACAAATGTGACGCTTTTAAACGTCTTCATGGACTATTGACGCTTTTGATTCTCAACAAATTTGACACTTTTAACCGTCTTCATGGAGCATTGATGGTTTTTTTTGTCAAAAAATTTGACGATTTTAAGCATCATCAGTGATTATTGACGCTTTCATGTGTCACTTGATGAGACAGACTTAAGCTTCAACTATTTATATATTGACGCTTGTTATTGTCATAGTATAATTTCGCTTTTAGATTTTTAAGGATTTGATTTCCCGATAAAATCGTATAGAGAATAAATAGACTTATAATGTAGTAGCTAGTACTATATACTAGCTATGATTAAATCATGAACAAACATATAACGCAATATATATAATGAAGTAATACCCACGTACTTTTATAAATAATCATATGTCTCATACATATATCGTCTCCGTCACAAATACTAGCATTGACAATTTAACTAATATAAACTAGTACTCTACGATACCACACATTCAAAAATAGCAATAGGGATCCGGATGATAGTAAAATCCAACATAAAGTTGTCTAAAAAATTGTAAATAATGCTTTTTAACTAGCCAACAAGGATCTCCAAAAGGCCTATGACTCCATTGAATGGAGCTTTGTGAGTAATATGCTAAGCTCTCTAAATTTTCCCCCTATATTTACTAAGTTGGTCCTTGATTGTGTGACTACTCCCTCCTATACTTTGGCACTTAATGGGGAAACTTTTGGGTTTTTTCATGGGAAGAGGGGACTGAGGCAAGGGGATCCCCTCTCTCCACTCATTTTTGTTATATGCATGGAGTATTTGAGCAGGTTTCTTGGCAAAATTCAAGAGTATACTAAGTTTAAGTACCATCCTCTTTGTGGCAGAATCAAGCTCAATCATTTAGCTTTTGCTGATGATTTGCTATTGTTTTGTAGAGGGGATAGAACCTCCATTATTGGGTTGCTAAGGGCCTTCCAATCTTTCTCTAGAGCCTCTGGGTTGCAAATGAACAAAAGCAAGTCTAGTATTTATGGTAATGGGGTTGATAAATTGGTATTGACTGATATTATCAAGTACTCAGGCATGAATCATGGGTCACTTCCATTCAAGTATCTTGGTATACCTATTGCCTCTAAGAAATTGTCTGTGTTGGAGTGTAACTGTCTGGTTGAAAGGGTAGTCAGCAGAATTAGAAGTATTGGCAGCAGGAAGTTGAGCTATGCTGGAAGATTAGTGCTCATTAAGTCTGTGCTGGCCACTTTGCACAATTATTGGGCACGCATTTTTATTTTACCCAGCTCTATTCTGAAGAAAATAACTCAGATTTGCAGGAACTTCTTATGGACTGGTCTTGATAATGATAAGGGTAGCACTTTGGTATCATGGGATCAGATTTGCCAGGCTAAGAAACATGGTGGCTTGGGGGTAACTGATATTATACGTTGGAACAAGGCTGCCTTAGGTAAATACATATGGTGGCTAGCTCAGAAAAAAGATCACCTTTGGGTGAAATGGGTTCACTCTATTTATATCAAGAGTGGTGACTGGCATAGCTATCAACCTAAAACCAATGGCAGTTGGGCTTGGAGGAAGCTTTGTAGGATCAGAGATCTTATTAAAGCTGGGTATGTGGGAGACTGGTGGCTACAGAATCAGCAGGTTTACACTATTCGAAGTGGCTATGACTGGTTTGGCTCCCCTTGTATGAATGTACCTTGGGCAAATTTTGTTTGGGATTCAGGTGCCCTCCCTAAGATCAGTTTTATAGGGTGGCTGGTGATGCAGGGCAGATTACTAACCAGAGAGCGGTTGAAAAGAATGGGGATTGTCATGGATGATTCCTGTGTCTTATGTGCTAATGCTCCTGATGTAACACCCAAGATATTTAAGAACGTTGTTGATCGATCTTGTTGACCAAACAGACCTTAAGGATGAATGGATGAGGGATCAGGCTTGTAACATGAGTTTTATAGGATTATTTACTCGACCTAGCTGAGGCTACTCGGCCGAGTATCACCCATACTCGACCGAGTAGAGCCTACTCGGCCGAGTACTCCCGTACTCGACCGAGTATGGTCAGCTGCTTTGTCGACACGTTAATATAAACGCAAGTTCGCGAGATTCATTTCATTTTCTCATTTCCTCGACAGTTTCTCTTTCTCTAACCCTAGCCTATCTCTCTCTCCTATCACCCCATATCTTCACACTCTAATGCCTTAGCCTAAACCTCCACCATGGGAAGGACGGGATTCGCTGGGGAAGAATGACGTGTGTGGTGGTCGTCTATGTCACCGCCGATGTGTAAGGTTAGGTAAGTTCCTGCCTGGTGTTCTTTTGAGTGATTCTTTTAGTATAGTTGTGTAATAGGAGATGGTTATCATTGTTAGGATGCTTATTGGAGTCGTGCGTGGCTGGAAATGGAAGTCTTACATGCTTTGCGATGAGGTAGGGTTTCCCTACTCAGTTTACTGTTAATTGATTTTAGATTGTGATTGTACTGTGTATGATTGTTATCTGCTGATCATCGTAGTATTGGTGTAGTGGTGACGGTGGTGTTGTGGCGGTGTTGTGACGTTGTGGTGTTGTGACAGCTGTGAGGCTGTGTGTGTTGTGATGGTGGTGGAGTCACTTGCGGGAGTGACTTCACACCCTAGTTCGCCCTCCGTGGAACCCGCCACGGGAGGGGATGTGCACATTAAGGGACACGGATTGTTAGTCGCTCGTTGATGAGCTGGACTAGGTGGGATGGGCTGCGGTCACCCACAGGCGGCGAGGATTACCTGTTGCGATGGGTAATCTGGCAGGGCTACACCCTTCGGGGTGTAGTCGGTTACTGTGCGAGGTCGTGAGACTGGGATAGAGGATGATCAGTTGTTTACGTTGTTATTCTGTCTTACATTTGATTAGTCAGTACTGACCCCGTTGTTGTTGTTTGTAAAACCTGCGGTGATCCATTCGGGGATGGTGAGCAGTTGGCTTAGCATGTTGTGTTGATTGTGGCTGCTAGGATTGGAGGGATCGAGTCATCACGCTACCGTTCTAGAGAGGCAGTGTCATGAGTGTTATGGTTGTACCTTTATTTTAAAGACGTTGTATTGAGTTGTATTGTATAAGAGATATTAATAATATAAGATTGTTCTTTTGTTGTCTAATTTGATCTACTCCCTCGGGAAACCGAGATGGTGACACCGTCTTACACTGGAATGGTCCTTGGTAAGGCATCCTGGTGTGCGGGGGTGTTACAAAGTGGTATCAGAGCCGACGATTTTGGAACCTGAACCAATGAATCTAATGAATATAGGGTGTCAATTAAAATGAACCTGGTGTATGTACGTTGGGAGCCCCAGCCGATGCTAGATTTTGGGTGAGTAGGCGCCCTCATTTCAAAATCATGGCCCCATCGGACTTAAGCCAGACACGGGGAAAAGGGTAGCTAGTGAGAGTCGTTGATTGCTTGGTGATGATTGTTGTGTGTATCTATTATTAGGGTGATATGTGTTTTGATGTATGTGTGGAAAAGTTGGAGTGAGCGATGGAATTGTTGCAATGTGCGACCGGTGATAAGTTAACCAATTTGTTTCACGATGAATGTGTTGTGTGTTGAATTGCTACGTTGCAAATGTGATTAAGGTGTATGTCTGGTGTTTAGCGGAATTAGAGATGATGTGACATAAGAGTTAAGCCTTGCAGGTACTGTAGTTAGATTGTTGAGTATGCTATAAGGATAGAATATAATAGTTTCATGGCAAAGTGAGGAATGAAGGTAGGAGTGATGATTGTTCCGATGATGGATGTGATGTTGTTATGTGTTTATGTGGTAGAAATCAGCTTTAATAGTGACGAGCCGGATGCACGGAACTCCGAACGATATTATTTAATTTTGCAGGAACAGTGAAAAGTTACGACTTCTTCTTCGTTTTCGGAAAACTCGACCGAGTAGGTGAGTGTACTCGACCGAGTAGACCATACTCGGCCGAGTATCAAGCTACACAACCGAGTGTCCGTTTTGTGAAAATAATAATCGCTTCTGTTCTTCAAAACTCGATCGAGTAAGAAAGGTACTCGACCGAGTAGTGTACACTCGGACGAGTATCCTAAATACTCGACCGAGTAGTCGACACTCGGCCGAGTATTCCCAATACTCGACCGAGTATTGCTGTAGCAGGACTTATGCGGGTTATACAAAAACCCTATTTTCGTTCCTTTCTCTCTTATTTCCGCCTCCCACCTTTCCTTTTCCTTCTCTCTAAAAACTCAATATCCTTCCTTCCTCAAGCTTTTGGGTAAAACTTTGGTGTTCTACTTGTTCTTGCTTGCCTCAAACTAGTCTAAGGTAAGATTTAAACTCAATTTTCTTATTTGTTTTCAAAGTTATGGTATAATATCATACTAGATTTCGAAATTCTTTATAAAACAACTGAAATTGTAGTCTTTAGCTTGTGATTCTAGGATTCAACTGTATGTAGATTTTGTGTATGCTTTGATTGATTAATTTCATGGGTTAAAATTCAATTTCTGAATTCTAGGGTTACCAAAAACGAAACTCTCTTGGTTGTTGATGATTATTCCTTAATTTGAAACAATTTAAAGCTTGGAACCATATGAATTGTAAGGTAATTGGTGATTTTCTGATAGTTTGTCTTAAAAAGATCGTTCTAAAATCGATATACAATTGAAAACAGTCCGTCTTTTCCGTTAAGAATTTTTGTGTCAAACCCTTGTTAAAGATTGTTCTCTTGCAGTATGGTGAAAACCAGAGGTTTACCCAACAAAAGAACTCGTGCTAATGTTCAGCTTGAGACTGGTCAATCAAGCAGTGAACCTGTGGTTCCGCCGGTGGAGGCACATCCATCGGTAATTTTCTCTAATTTTAATCATCGTAAGGCTTTTGTGGCTCTTATGCGTCGTCCTTTTCGCCCCACCCGCTGTGTTAACCCTGGTATCCTTGAGACTTTGGGGATCAAGGAGGACATATTTCATATTTTCAAGATTTTGGGCATGGAAGGGTTGTATCATCTGAGAAAGAAATCCTACCCCCACTTGACCTTAGAGTTTTTAAGCTCTTTTGTTTATGATAAGAAGGGAAAGACTGTCTCTTTTCGTCTCATGAATGAAGATCATGAGCTTACCCTAGACGAGTTGGCTGACCATTTGGGTTTAGAGGCAGAGGAGGATGATTACCTTAGTGATGTGGCCAAGAATAGTGGTGCACCCCTTTACCTTCCATATTTGACTGGCAGACCTGCCCCTAGTGCCAGTGCCATGCATATTAATGATGTTCAGCACGTTTCCCTTCGTATGTTTCTGAGGATGATGACCTGTTTGTTATACTCGAGAGATGATGTGAGCAAGCTTAATTCTCACGAGGTCATGTTACTTATGTCTTACCTCAACCTACACCGTCAGAAACCATTCTACTACAGTGCCCCTAGTGTAGTGTGCTCTAGTCTTGAGCGCATGGCACAGTCCGAGACCCGACACATTGCCTGCGGGGCCATAGTGACCCGCCTAGCTCAGCGCCTGACAGGTTTTGAGGCCCCACCTCCTGAGGGGAATGAGTATGTAGAGATTGTGCCTACCATGGACGCTCAGTACTGGCGTCAGAACCGATGGTTGAGGAAGATGGATGATGGGTCGTATGCCTGGAGGGTGAGGGGAACTATGTGGATGGTGCTTCCGACCCGCTCATCTCCCCGTTGTTGATCATTTGGCCGAGTGGGAGACTTGTGCCATTCCTGAGACCGAGCCCCGTCCCCACCTCATTGACCCGCGGATTCTCTTAGACTTACCCGAGCTTCTGGTCACCGTGCCTCGAGGGGCGTGTCGTGCACCTCCCCACCTAGGGAACGCCATGGAGTGAGGCGATCTAGGGCGGACCGGTTGTACCCGAGCCCTCTTACTCTACTCCTGACTCCTATCCTTGCTACCCTTACCAGTATTCGCCCTACCCCACAGTGCATGATCCCAGGATGCAGCCGCATGAACTGGCTGAGCGGATCTCCTCTACTTTGGTGCTCCGCAACCTGCATGACATAACCCTTAACCAGGGCATAGGGACACAGTTAGCACACATGCAGTGGAGGGGACCGGGGTGATACGGGAGTATTTCACAATATGGAGTTGACCCGAGTTCTCGGAGACCTCCGGAGGAGACCGAGTTTGGCTACCTCGCGGGACCGTGGGGAGCCAACTCGCGATCGATTAGGAGGGGACTACTCAGCAGCAGCAGCAAGCTTTCCAGGAGCAGGGAGTTCAGGTGCAGGTACTTCTGGCGCAGGTGGTGATGATGACATGGAGGAGGGTCCCCGTTATTGATCGTGTGTTATTAGACTATTTGGTTTGATTTCTTTGATGTTGGATTTATTTGGTTGTGATGGATTTGTTTCGTTGTGTTGGGTTTAGTACTTTTATTTTGGATATTGCTTTCGGGATTTATTATCTATTGCTGGATGACTGTACTCGGCCATAAGGCCGTTGCTTACTTAATTTCTCGTATGGAGACGTGTTGAATGACGTTTATGTTAGGAATTAGTTGTGTTTAATATTACTGGGAAAAATTTGATGCAGGTTGATTATGAATGCTCTAGGTAATGTCGTCAAAACGCTCTCTGGCTGCCATAACTCGGCCGAGCATAGTTACTACTCGACCGAGTAGAGCTTACTCGGCCGAGTATACAGATATACTCGACCGAGAAGAGCTTACTCGACCGAGTAGCCTTTCATACTCGGCCGAATATTGCTGAAACAGAGAACTGATGGGAAATAGCTAGGTGAATTACATAAGTTATGTGATAATTGTATGAAAGAGTTGTTAGTACCTTATTTTGCTATTTTATACTATAAGATGTTCTACAGATGGATTATGATCGTATCACGGATACGTGATTGTTGGAATAAGCTATGAATTGGTGAATGTTTCGTTGTATAACATTGGTTGGTTACCAGAAAATTAAATTGTTTAGGGGAGGAATACCTGAATCACTAAATTATATGAAAGGTAACACCATATTCATACAGCGTGGCAACTGTAACAAGTTTTATACGTACATATGTTTGATTACAGTGCTAATTGCCTCAACGAGTTACGCAGAAGACTGTTATTTCTCATTAATTCCATATTTTAATTTTTATACACTACTTAGTTGCTGAAATATTTTGTCTTTATAAGCCACAAGTGTGTAATGTCATAAAGTAAGTTGTGCTACAAGAGTCTATGAGTAATGTCACCGTCATGAGGTACGTATTGGCTTTGGGCACGGGAAGTGGCTAGTGGTGAACTTCGGGGACGAAGTTCCTTTAAGAGGGGAAGAGTAATGTCGCGGAACTAAGTATTTAATTATGTGAAATATGTATTTAATTATATGTATTTAATTATACCTATGATATTGGGAATCACATGTATGTTAGGCATGTTCGCATTCGGAATTACAATTATATTTCCTTTAAGCTGTATCCATGTTGTATTCAAGTAATATGAAGATTATACTGTGCACGGGTGTCTTAATTCAATTTATGATAATTGGTATAGGTGTACGGAATGTGGTGGTTCGCAATTGTGTATGGTTTTGCATTTGTATACTTGTATATTTGTATGGTTGAGTGCTGTTTTGAGTATTGCTTCGCATTTGTGTTCTTATGGTCGATAGTAGTTGTGTCGTGTTTGGCAAAAGAATGCATGTGAATTCATTAATTTCCGTAAGAGTATGTGAAAGTTGGTGATTAGTATTGTTTGGAGGAGTAGCTGTGATAGGCGATTGTTGTTTGAGTAAGGTGGTATGATGGTAATGTCAGGATGGTGTGAATTTGTGCACCTTGGTGTGGGTGGTTAATGTCACGGTACGTAAACCTGAGGAGAGTGTCGTGTGGGCTGAACTTCGGGGACGAAGTTCTTTTTAAGGGGGGAAGATTGTAACACCCAGGATATTTAAGAACGTTGTTGACCGATCTTGTTGACAAAACAGACCTTAAGGATGAATGGATGAGGGATCAGGCTTGTAACATGAGTTTTATAGGATTATTTACTCGACCTAGCTGAGGCTACTCGGCCGAGTATCACCCATACTCGACCGAGTAGAGCCTACTCGGCCGAGTACTCCCGTACTCGACCGAGTATGGCTGCTGTCGACACGTTAATATAAACGCAAGTTCGCGAGATTCATTTCATTTTCTCATTTCCTCGACAGTTTCTCTTTCTCTAACCCTAGCCTATCTCTCTCTCCTATCACCCCATATCTTCACACTCTAATGCCTTAGCCTAAACCTCCACCATGGGAAGGACGGGATTCGCTGGGGAAGAATGACGTGTGTGGTGGTCGTCTATGTCACCGCCGATGTGTAAGGTTAGGTAAGTTCCTGCCTGGTGTTCTTTTGAGTGATTCTTTGAGTATAGTTATGTAATAGGAGATGGTTATCATTGTTAGGATGCTTATTGGAGTCGTGCGTGGCTGGAAATGGAAGTCTTACATGCTTTGCGATGAGGTAGGGTTTCCCTACTCAGTTTACTGTTAATTGATTTTAGATTGTGATTGTACTGTGTATGATTGTTATCTGCTGATCATCGTAGTATTGGTGTAGTGGTGACGGTGGTGTTGTGGCGGTGTTGTGACGGTTGTGGTGTTGTGGCAGGTTGTGAGGTTTGTGTGTGTTGTGATGGTGGTGGAGTCACTTGCGGGAGTGACTTCACACCCTAGTTCGCCCTCCGTGGAACCCGCCACGGGAGGGGATGTGCACATTAAGGGACACGGATTGTTAGTCGCTCGTTGATGAGCTGGACTAGGTGGGATGGGCTGCGGTCACCCATCGGCGGCGAGATTACCTGTTGCGATGGGTAATCTGCGGCAGGGCTACACCCTTCGGGGTGTAGTCGATTCTTGTCTTGAGGTCGTGAGACTGGGATAGAGGATGATCAGTTGTTTACGTTGTTATTCTGTCTTACATTTGATTAGTCAGTACTGACCCCGTTGTTGTTGTTTGTAAAACCTGCGGTGATCCATTCGGGGATGGTGAGCAGTTGGCTTAGCAGGTTGTGTTGATTTTGGCTGCTAGGATTGGAGGGATCGAGTCATCACGCTACCGTTCTAGAGAGGCAGTGTCATGAGTGTTATGGTTGTACCTTTATTTTAAAGACGTTGTATTGAGTTGTATTGTATAAGACATATTAATAATATAAGATTGTTCTTTTGTTGTCTAATTTGATCTACTCCCTCGGGAAACCGAGATGGTGACACCGTCTTACACTGGAATTGTCCTTGGTAAGGCATCCTGGTGTGCGGGGGTGTTACACCTGAGACACACGCCCATCTGTTTATTGCGTGTGAATATAGTAAGAGATGCCTTCAAATCTTGTCCTCTAGACTGGGGTGCCATCTACCTAGTCAGGACTGGTTTGATTGGTGGACCAGACAGAGATTTCCTTCACAGAAGATCCAATATCAAGCTGCAATTCTGCTGCTAGCTCTCATATATTCCATCTGGTGGAGCAGGAATCATTGCAGAACAGAGAACATCCTTTTACGTCCAGAGTTCCTTATTGCTAGATTCGATAAAATTAGTTTCTTTGTTATGTAGTGTGTGCGATTCTCCTTATAGTTTGGGAGTTAAAATTGTTGAGCAGAGAGATAGCTTTGTTAGCTAGTTGAACTATGAACGCTTGTATCTTGGTTATCTTATTAATATAAGCTTACCTTTTTACCAAAAAAAAAACTAGCCAACAAGGACACTTAGTAGTTTGAACGACGTAGGGGCTTCATTCATGTAGGCGCAATGTCAATACAAAGGGGCTTCAATCAACATATGAAGGCGCATCTTCACCATCTGACGAATCTGAAACCTATAATAGGTAAACAAAATATAATTTATATGAATATATTTGATTAGTACATATACACTGAAGTCAGGAATAACATAAAGCAATAATCTACATGAATATATTTGATTAGCTCCAAGATTTTATTGTCACATGGAAATCAAAATTCCAGCAGGAATGGATCGGAAGCAACACTAAATGTTTATGGATTTTGGGTTTATGATGCTACTATTGCTCTAGTTAGAGCTGTCGAATGAGTTGTCAAAATTAATTTCATTTATCGGACAACTGACACTAAAGCTAACTTATCTACTGATATTGCTACAATGTTACAGTGGGAGTCTCACAGGTTGGTCCCCTAAGCCAGCTGACAGTGACAAACATGATATTACACTTGTTAGCCTTGGCATCATTAGATGGCCTGGTGATTCAACATTGATTCATAAGGGTTAGGTAAGTACAGCAAATGGACAGAATAGCTCTACAAATGATCCCACAAATGATTTCGACCCTCTAACAACCTAGATAGCTCATTTTGTTCAGGGAGGCGGATTTTGACAGCATTATGCAAAGAAACTGAATGTATACCCTCATGAATTTGCTCATCAGTTCTAGTTAGAGATATAGACCATATTACTAATATAATCAAAACTCCAAAACCAAGCATAAATTCTACCAAAACCACCAACTTTCCTTGATGATTTCTTGCTCAAAGCCATGGACTATACAAACATTGCTTAATCTAAATCTCTAATTATTTCACCAACATATTACAACAAAATAAATTGCAATTACTCAAATTAGAAGTAATAATAATGAAAAGTTCTTCCAACTCACTAAAATTAAGCAATCAATAGACAAAACCCAGGTAAATCCACCTCTAAATTAAACTGAAATTGAGACTAAGAGCTCAATAAATCAATAAATCAAATTAAACTGTAGAAAAAAATTAGGGTTTTAGTACAAAAATTGAATTGATAGTCAACTAAAAAGAGGGGAACATTGATGAAGTAAAAGTGGAAAAGATCTGAAATTTGGATGTTGGATTTGGTTTTGGATATGGGATTAATGTTATGAAGATTAGAGTTGAAGGTTTGAATCGTAAAGATGAAGACTTTGTGAATAATGTTTTGGTATTTGTGACCTGATCTGACAGAATAGGTTAGGTTGGGTGGCTCATCTGAAACGAAACTCATCAGAACATAATAGAAGCTAAAATCTGATAGAGTAGCTCTAGAAATGATCCCACATCAATCCAGCTCCATACATGAAAATAACAATAGATGACACAAGTAATAAACCCCCTATCAAATAAAACAGAGAAGTAAAAAAATTAAGCATAGCTGTGTACTGGCCATGTATAGTATATTGTCCTATTGTAGAAAAACTATTTACCAACGTCCTAGATATGAATTGTAGGATTTGTCTTTCCAACCTAACATCCAGCAGAGTACAAGTGAATAAAACGACTAATCATGAATATATAGACATTAAATGAGAATGACTAAATTGATCAAAAACAAAAAAAAATCCAACGAAGAGAGAATTATTTGATTTGTTGTCACCTGATATCCCATAATTGATGAATCGGAAACTTTGAAACAAAACCAACAATTTCCGTTAGCAGCAATAGTACCACAATAGCAATAGTACCAAAGTAGCCCTGTCATTCAAACTGGAAAAAAGGAAACAAATTATCACTGAACAATTTGTTAGACGAAAAAATTATCACTAAATAAAATTGATAATAAATGCGGGACTGAATTAGGAGGAATCCATTGTATCCTTCTCGAGCGTGATAAAAAAAATTATCACTAAACGCAGCTTAAGCAAAATCTAAAGCATTAGATTATATAATAGACCTAACAGCTTTTTTACTACTCAGCGTGGACATCGAATGGACACTGAACAAGGGACATTTCAAAAGGCATTTCGCCACCTTCTGATAATTCGAACTACAAATGAGGTTAATTTGCTCAAACTCTTGGGTTTCATACTATAAAAACAACAGTTATTTTGCATCTTATAACTTGCAGAAGATAGAAAAACCCCGCAACAAGAAAATGGATACAAGAAAATATTTTATGGTTCACGACCCCATATTTTTTAATAACTAAACAATATTCAAGTACTGAAGCTGTAAAAAGTATAGAGCAGTTCAAAGTTCAAAGATATCTGCATCCATAGAACAATCAATTACTCTTAAAAATAAAGCTCTACGCCTTAGCATGTAAACAAATTTTGGACTGCAAGAATGAATTTAATTTGAGTTTCTTTCCAGGAACGTGAACCTCTCATGAGATCGAAGCAAACAACTCACATGGCTTTATGTCTTTGGCGGTAACCACCAAACAATCAATTATCAGAGACACTATAGTACTTGCAGTTTCACTGGTGCGCCTAAGCCAAGGCCTGAGTTAGTAAACTAATAATGGAGATGTAACACAAATTTATCTAGTCTATTTTTGAAAACAAATGCATCATTAATTATTTGGGTTATTTAATATAAATACTCTGAACTATTGACGTCCTTCCCACATTACTCTAAACTATAATTTAACCCGCATTATACTCAACTATTATACCCCTCATCTTTTAATAGAATTAGTGGAAAGGCTACCTGTTTAGCCGGTTTTCTTTGCTCTTTAGATAGTCCAAGCTATGTTTAACATTTAAACCGCCAATGATCCTCATTTAATTAATTCACCCAAATTATTATCATTTGTGTTCTCATCAACAGTTATCGTCAATTGCCCTCAAAAACAAAACAAATATCGTTAATTGCTGAATGACGCAAGGAGAGAAGTGAGAGTTCATAGAGTTGTTTTCTCCTCTCCTATAATGAGAATTTGTGTTGATTTAATCATCAATTATCTTTGCCCATGATTTCACTTTTTTGCCGATGATTTCACTAATCAACCAATTCTCTACAATTACATTTTCTTTCCTTTTCTCTTTCTTTTCAGATGGTTCATTACCATCATCATTTATCATCCAAAAATGTCATTAAAGATTATTCTCCCAATCTTCATTAAACTAAGCTATGGTGGTAGGAGGTGATATGGTGGTTGTCGATGAGCGGTATGGTTGTGGTTGGGTTTGGGCGAGGAGTTGTTGAAAGGTGGTTGTAGTTGACTCATTGGACTGATTGACTTGGTTATTGTCGTTGACTCATTGGTCGGAGGTACTGATGAGAGATGATTGGGTATTGGGTTTGGGTATTGACCTGGGTTTACTAATCTTGTCATTTTTCACATTTTCACAGTTTCATTTGGCATTGGGTTTGAGTCTTAGCCTGGGTTTGGCTATAGAAAAGATGACGTTTTTTACAACTGGTTTATTTTGTAATTAATATCCATGATCTTATCTTCAATTGATTTTGTGCAATTAATTGTAAAGGTGGCACCTTTCTTCTTTCCACCCTTTGTTGCTGCTGCTTTGCTCACTTCCCCCCTTTTTGATTGATCTTGTAAATATGATGGAAGAAATTAGGGTTGTATGATGGGAGGAAGTGCTTCTTGTTATTAGCTACTTTATTTTGAATGTTGATTAACATATTTATTGTGAAGTACGCAACCTTTATTAATGAAAGATAATTAGAAGATATTGGAGGAAATTTAAATTAACAGTACAAATAATGAAGATGAAAATGGAAGAAAATTTAAGGAAAGAGGAGAAAGAGGGAAGACTGCAGGAGTAGTGGAGGATGAAAATGACGTAAAAAAACGTAAAAGAAGCAAAAATGGGACTTTTGAATGGAATTAACTTGCTATCTCAGGTTTAAAAAATTGCAATTCTATTAAAAGACGAGGGGTGTAATAGTTGAGTATAATGTGGGTTAAATTATAGTTTGGAGTAATTTGAGAAGGACGTCAATAGTTCAGAGTATTTACATTAAATAACCCTTATTATTTAGTGTTGTCTTCATTATCGAAGGTGCATCAACATATATCATTAGCATTCTCAGTATACATTATTAACATGCATTATTATCAGCATACATTAGAAAAAATGCATCATTAGAATCATTAACATCATGCATTATTTGCATTAGTGTCACAATTGTGCTATCAATTCGATCGCATTGTCAAGCACCCGACTTGCTTCACGAGATCAGCAACAATAATACAGTAAAAGAAAAGCAAGAATTGGAAATCAATGAATAAAAGAGAATACTTACAATCTGACGGAAAATCTGGTCAAGGACCAACAACCGCCAGTGCTCCTTCATCAGTCAACTTATCGCCAATCTATTGCTCAGACGATGGCTACGACGGCACAGCTGTTGTCCCATATCAGGATAGAATGTTTAAGAAATAATGAAAAATTTGAAGATAATCGTTTAAATCTCATAAAATCATAATCAATCGACAGGAAAAAAATGAATTACTTACTTCGATGGTGCTCCGTCATCATTCGTCTTATCTTCAATCTGGATTTGCCGCTTGTTTCATTCCATATATGGATAGACTAATTAATTGGAGTTTATCTAATGAATAACAATGGACGAATTCAAAAATCAACTCGAAAAAAAAAAAGCAAAGTAGACAACCATGATTAGTATGGCAATATTAATCGAATATGCCTGATTATGTAGCCGGGTTGAGTGCAATGAATGTGTTCTTTTGATTAGAAAGTTCTTGCGGTAACCGAATATGCATGTTAATAATGTATATTTGATAGTAACTTGCCTCAAAACAGCTCTTCAATCAGGCCTAGCAAAATGTGTCTTGACCATAGTCCCAGAGACAATATTCATGCCATTCTTAACATGATGTAGAGACTGAAGCATGGCGATCAAAACTGACCTGACATCGATCATAAATGGGATATATCAAGAACATTGACCCGCCACTCTGCTAGTCCACCCATGGTACAAGATACTATGACAGGCGACACATAAATTGGATAGACTATATGTCAGTATTTCATTTAGTGCATATGAGTGGAATTGAACATACCCGCTGCATTTGCATTTAAGTTAAACTGAGTTTATGATTCTTTTTTTGGATTTATTTTTGTGTAAAAGAGAATACTAGCAGGTTTCTAAGTCAGGTAAAAGGTACCGGTAAATGATGTTAACAACTGACATATTTTGTGAATTTTAAAAACTGTAGCATGACTTTGCGAGCTCTGACTACGAGTATTGCCTCTTTGATCAGGTCAATCTATTTATCACATCCACATTCACCTACTTGGAGGACACCAAATGAACTGGCCCGCTGGCTAAGGTGATTCAATGATTAAAGTTGACTTAAGCACCAAATTGTAGACTTGAAGCTCCAGAGAAACTTATTACTAATATAAAGTTGACTTAAGCACCGTGCTACAGGTATGAATTACTACAGTAATTACTACAGTAAAGATTGAAGAGATTAAAGAAAAAAAAACCCTCAGCAGCGAGATACTCGAGAACGGCAGAGAGATAAATAGGAGCACCAGCGCCTCTTCCGTCCTTTGAGATTGCGTCGATGTCTTTGCCACGATGTTTGATTTTGAGAAGAAAGAGCGCATATAATCAAGTTATAGATACGGAATCAATATAATAATGAACAAAACACAAAGACACAAGATCTAGGGTTATAATTAGAAAACAAAGAAATCTAGGACAGTAATACATCAATTAAATAATAAAAACAACAAATAATATTAAAAACAAACCCTGATCTTAATTTGTAAATTGGTGATTGAATAAATCCAAACTGAATCGATTGTTGCTAGTACTTGAACGATTAACGCAACAGATATTATAAAGGGTTTTGGTTTAATCGATTATCGCTACTAATCGAGTATTGTTGAAGATTTTTTATTACTGTTGAAGATTTTTGCAGTCATTGGTAAGTGTTTTGTTTAATGGATGATACGTGCATTTTGCATAGTCTTTTTAGCCTATTTTTGCACGCATTTCCATGTACTTTTGTACTGTTTATATTGCTTTATGCCCCGAAATGGCTACTTTGGTTCGTCTTGTCTATTTTGCAGGAATGAACGTGAAAGTAGTAGAATCGTACCATTTTCGTCCTGTTTTGCATGCATTTTGAGGTGACGGGATTTTCATAGCGAGATACTGCATTGGGATGCGTGAAGGAGTGGTCTACGAAGCAGTCGGCTACGAGTTGGAGCTGTTCCAGAGGAAGAACACTCGATCGAGGACATTTATTAGTCGAACGAGTGGTTTTATTGGCTGAGGTGGTCGATCGAGTTGTTTATCCTACTCGATCGACAATGCTGGAAATCAGAGTTACTCGATCGAGTAACAATTTTGGTCGATCGAGTAGTTTACCTGCAGAAGTCCTCGATCGAGCTGTTTCAAACTGCTCGATCGAGTGGTTTGATGTTTCACGGGCCTTAATTAGTCCGTGTTACTTATTTTTAGCTTATGGACTTAGTTTTCTATTTAAGCTTTCGATAACTAGGTTTTAATGACGTTTTACACATCTCTGAATTACGTTTGACTGCTACACTCTCTTTTCTTAATCTCTCCCTTAAGAACTTTCACCGTAACTTTATTTTGGGATTATTCTTGCTCGGATCCAGTGTTCTTTACGCCGGAATTCTCGCGATTGTAATCCTTCTTTTCTTTTAATCTTGATTTCATTATTGTTTGCTTCAATTCTCTTGTTTTGTTCTCTTTAATTTCTACCCTAATTAGTTTATGCACCTTTATTATTGTTATATCATGTTGGTTGTTAGTTATTTCATTATATTCGATATTGACAACAACAATAGTATGAGTAGCTAAATTATTTCATGTTGGGATTAGGGGATCTATGGTAGAAATGTGATGATGTAGTGAATAGGTTAGATTTATTCCTGGATCGGAAGATTGGACTAAATTTACCGACTTAGTTGAGTGCACGCTTCTAAGTTACCCTTTAATCTGGTTAAATTTATTCCTGGATCGGAAGATTGGACTAAATAGACCTGCTATGAACAGTAGACTACCCTGACGAGTACGGAAGTTAAGTTAGTGGAAATCTAGGATAGAAAGTGGACCGGAAGGACCTTTCAATATCCGTCTCGCAGTAATTCATCTAAACTATTTGCAGTTGAGTCATTAGGCTACCATAGTGAACCGAAATCCCGACAAGTTCCTTTTTTATTGATCATCTTTATTACATTTTCTTGCTTTTACTGCACTTTCTTTACTACTCTTTCCTTTAAGCCTTTATTTTGTTTAGAAACCAAATTACAACCCCCCATTTGTGACCAAATAGACGGACCTTTTGCAGATATCTTGCCTCCCTGTGGAGATCGACCTGACTTCCCTAGCTATATAGTTAGTTTAGTTGGTTATTTTTGATAGGTATACGACTGCCCTGTCAAATTTTGGTGTCGTTGCCGGGGAGGCAATAGCCCTATCTGTTTTTGTTTCGTTTATTTTTATCTGTCTTGGGGAATTTTTATTCCTTGAGACAGTTATCATTTATCTTTTTCAGTGTTGTGTATGCCCAGGTCGAACAGATCGGAGTTAGTTTCAGCTGATTCTGAGCCAGAGCGACTGTTTAGGCATAGACTCCGTCTGCAAAGAGAATCACGAAAGGAAGACTTGAGTACTTTCGAACCCGAGCTGCAACATTTCCTATTTACAGAAGATCAATCTTTAGTAGAAGATAATCTCAGTTCTGTAAACCAACCAGTAAAGATGCCGAATATTGCAAGTCATTCGGAGCCTAAAGCATCATCTATTCCTAAGGGTTTCAACCTCTAGACTCAGGATGGTAATACTTTTGACATCCGTCCATCTTATATCAATCTGGTGGAGAGAAATCTCTTTAGAGGTGTGGCAGGTGAAGACCCGAGGAAGCATATGGAGGCCTTTACGGATTATTGCTCTACTATTCCCGCCACAAAGGGGGTAATTCAAGACAAGATTAAGGAGGTGTTGTTTCCTTTTTCTTTGACTGACTCAGCCAGGGAGTGGCTGACTGACTTGGACCGCACGGCCGCGGGTATAACGAATTGGGAGACTCTCGCGCTTGCTTTCTATAAAAGGTATTTCCCTCCGCAGCGCACTAATCAGCTGAGGGCAAAGATTACTAGTTTCAAGCAGGCACCTGATGAGACTTTCTATGAAGCTTGGTGTCGGTTCAAGAGGTTGGTGAGGTCTTTTCCTCACCATGGTTTTGATCCGTGGTTTCTATCCAATCAGTTCTACAATGGGTTGTACGATGACTACAGAGCTATACTTGACGCCTCATCCAACGGAAGATTTCAAAAGAATACTGATGATAATAAGGGATGGGCCATTATTGAGGAGACGGCGACCCATTGTGCTGAATATGGGAACCTACGAGATGGTATACGAATAGTTCACGCGGTTGACAAGGCAGTTGTGGCTCAGTTGGAAGCCATGAATGCCCGGTTTGATAGATTAGAACTGCAACATGCTGCAGATCAACAGACGGTTCATCTGTTGACTAGACAGGACACCGTCACATGTGAGAGGTGTGGAAGCAATGACGGTCATACTGCTATTGACTGTTTTACGGATAAAGAAAAAGTCCTTACTTTTCAACAATATAGGCAAGGAGGAGGTTCTTATTATAACAACCAAGGGGCTATCCATCCCAATTTGAGGTGGACAAGTCAAAATGTGCTCAATCCTACTCCTCCATCGCAGCAGCAGCAGCAGCCATATGTCCCTCCTCATAAGGTTCAACAAGGCTTTCAAAAGCCTCCTTCCTTTCCTCCTCCCAATCAAGATGCATCATCTTCAGGTGGGGTAAGTGAGCTATCTGAGTTGAAGACGATGTTGCAGTCTTTAACAAAGCAGTGGCAGCTAAGTGACCAACAAAAAGACGCATCTATTAAGTCACTTGAAACCCAAGTGGCCCAGTTAGCTGCGAACCAGTCCACGAGGAAGCAGAGTCATTTGCCGTCACAAGCCGATAAGAATCCACATGAGACGGTGAATTTAATAAATCTGAGAAGCGATCGTTTATATGAGGGACCCGAGCTGTTGAATTCAGACCCAAGGAAGAGTATTACTGCTGATGAATAGGTTACTGTTGATGAAAACGAGTTGTTAACGAAGAAAATACTCGATCGACTAGTTTCTAGAGGTCGATCGAGGAAAACATATGAATAAAGGACTCGATCGAGTGAAAATCTTACTCGATCGAGTAAATAGGAAATTGAACAGCTCGATCGAGGAGTCCAAACCACTCGATCGAGTGAAATTGCTGACGAAACTGTTCGATCAAGTGGTGTTTTTGCTCCATCGTACACTGCTGATAATGAAGACCTTGATCAAGAGCCTGCTAGTGCTCGATCGAGTGAAATCTCTCCTGAAAGACCTCGATCGAGAGGTAAGAAGTCTCGATCGAAGGATAAAGAGCTTGATCCAGCCGACACATTGGAAGAAAGGAACAAAGGGCTCGAGATACCTATTACCGTGCCCTTTCCGGGGCGATTACAGAACACGAAGGCCAATCAACAGTTCGGTAAATTTGCCGAACTCCTGAAAAGCTTGCAAGTCACTGTTCCGTTCGCCGAATTGCTGACATAGGTACCCTCTTATCTTAAATTTATGAAAGAAATTTTATCACGTAAGAGGCATATTAATGATCATGAGACGGTAGCTTTGACCGAGGTAGGGACTGCCCTAGTTCAAAATAAGTTACCTCCCAAACAGTCAGACCAGGGTAGTTTCTCGATTCCGTGTCATATAGGTACCCACTTGATTGATAACGCGTTATGCGATCTTGGCGCTAGCGTGAGTGTCTTACCCCTGTCTCTTGCCAAGAGACTTGGTTTGACTAACTTTAATTGCACGAACATGACTGTACAGATGGCCGACCGTAGTATATCACGGCCGTAGGTGTCATTGAGGATATACCTGTTAAGATCGGGAGGTTCTTTGTTCCCGTTGATTTCGTTATGCTTGACATCCCCGAGGATACTGATGAGTTCCCATTTTGTGTAAATTTCACCTTACTTCTCTATGCATATTTTCCGATCTCTCGCGGTTTTTGATCCCTTTTAGCCCCATTTTGTAGCTTTAGCCCGTACCATGAGTTTTGTGTTCCTCATCGCAGATTTTGCATAAGGAAGAGGGCTAAGGGAGCTAGTTATTGAACTTTCAAGGCATGCTTAGAGAAGAAGAGTGAAGAGAAGAGAAGTAGGACTCCCGGCCGGTCGGCCGACAGCCGGTCCACCGGCTGAGAGTCCCGCTATACTTGCTTTGTCAACTGAAGAGCTGAAGAAGGAGTCCCAGCCGGCCAGGTGGCGGTCGGTCGACCGGCTGAAGACCCCCCTCTGGAGCCGGTCCATAGCCGGCGGCCAGTCCACCGGCTCGCCACACCTGATGATTTAATTGGAACCCAAAAGTTTCAGCGGGTTTTGTGTTTATCGGAAGACCGGGCGGCAGTGACCGAAGCTCGGACTCCCTTCCCCGCATTTTGAACTTCCTTGTAATTTTCGACCTAAATAATTGTAAACTATAAATACCCCCTCCTTAATTCATTCTAGACACAACCCTAGATCTCAGAATATTTCCCTTTGCAAGTTTAAAACTTTATTAATCATTTTGTTAATCATTCCCTAATTAGATAAGTTCTTGAATTAAGTTAGCAATAGAATTTGGGTTGTAAGAAGATTGAAGGTTTCTCCTTCTTTATTATTCTATCCTAATTCATCTTTGCTATTGAGTTGGTATTGCTTCTTTCCCTATTTTCATTAGTTTACATATTGCTTTTCCTTCTAGTTTGTTTAATTGTTTTTGTTAAAAATTGCATCCTTGTTGTTTGATTGTTGTTGCTTTCACTTTTGTTCATCTTTTCTTGGTTCATACTTGTTATTTCCACCCAAAGATTCTATCTTTGAGTTGTTTGTGTTAAAGATTGTGTCTTTTAGTATAATCTCCTCTCTTATTTGCTTGTTAATCATTTATTTACATTTATCTTGTCTCTTATAATTGCTACAATAATCATCATGCTTTCTCTTTATGTCATTTGTTCTTCTCCTCTTATTAGCATAATTATCCCAAATATGAGTGAGTAGTTACCCTTCTAGGGTTTAGGGGGAGCCTAAATAGGATTAATGGGCATGATTAGTTGATAAGTTTTGAGTCTTTGGTGTAGGATTTTGTCTTTCTTAGCATGCACACAAGGTGTTTGACGAATTGTGTGAGTGAAAGCTTGTATCTTTTTGTCTTAATCGCTTAATTCCTCCTTTGAATGAAAATTTGTTGGTGGTCTTGTTGTTTGTTTTGAATTAGTTGTTGCTCAACGAAAGTTGGTGACCGCCTCTAGGACAAACCCTCACCTTAGACTATTTTATCGACTTTGTTGCCCCTTAGTTCCTTTAGGTGACCCCGAAGACCCTAGTCTCTTAATCATCGTATTCATCTTCATTAAATCGATTATTTAGTTGCTTTAGTAGTTAAAACCAAAACCCCTTCTTTTATTATTGATTAAACTTGACTCTAAGTTGGACCAAGTAGAAACCCCCGTCGTCTTCGTGTTCGACCCCGACTAAATACTACATTTAATTGGGTTTTATAAATAGTTTTGATAGGGGGAAAACACGACAAATCCTTTATTATCAGATACTCACACCCCTATTATTTTAGGGAGATCATTTTTATTCATTGCTCGTGCAGTGATTGACGTCGGGGGCAAGACATTGACTTTTCAGGTTGGGGACGAGGAATTGACATTCCATCAGTCTAAGTCCCAAAGGGCTCCCATGCAAGCTCAGCCTTGCAATGCCCTTTCCTCCACTAACCCTCATATTGACACTCCAGATGAAAATTTGGAATTTTGTGCTGCTATTGTGACCCCTCCGCCTCAGATTGAGAGCAAAAAGGAGGAGAATTCGTCTATTTTCCTTGCTGCAGGTACAGATGAAAATAAGGCAGGAGTTGTCAACGATTATTGTGCAATTAAAATCAGTCGAAGTGGGGATGATAATGTCAAAGCTGGTGAGAAAGGAATAAGGACGAGAAAAGTTCGTGCGTATGTAGACGTCAACTATTCTCCTCCTACTGATTCAAGTACAAGCTCCTGGAGAATGAAGAGGACGGTTAATGTAGCTGAAGTGACGTCCTTCAGTCAGAAGCCCTCCGTGGGGATACTGAATTATTTTGAGAAGTGAGCGGGGAATGCCCCGTGTAACAAATTGTAAAAACTAATTTTAATTTCCGTTGAATTTGTTTTATTGCTTTTATTAGGACAATTAGAATATAGACATTTTTAGCGTAGTTAGAAAGACTACAGACTGTTACTTTTTATATTTGGTATATTGGGATATGTTTGCGAGTGTTTTTATGCAGGTTTGGGGAGATTATACGCAATTTCAAGGACTTACACGAGGAAAAGCACTCGATCGAGTACTTTTTGTACTCGATCGAGGGGATTATGCTCGATCGAATGGCTACAGAGTGCTCGATCAAAAGCAGCTAAACAGGGGAGTACTCGATCGAGTATATTTTTACTCGATCGAGTGGATTGCATACCAGAGCTCTCGATCGAGTGGTTTAAAATCACTCGATCGAGTGAATTTGCAAATGCCGCACAGGAAGTGTCTTCTAAACTTCCTATTTTCCTTCCCTTTTCATTATTTCATTTCCTCTTTCATTGTTTAACCCCTTATTGCGATAAAAACCCCCAAAACCTCCATTAATCTTGCCCTTCTACCAAATCCAACACCTATAATTTGTTCATTGCTAATTAATCGTCAATTTCCCCTTATTTCCCCTTTGAATTTCGTTGTTTTTCGCGGTCAATTGAGGATTCTAGGGTTTGCGGTTTCTGGGTTCGAAAAATCGCCATTCTTGCTTAATTTGTGTCGATTAATTGCTCTTTGTAGGTTGCTATTGATCAAGTAAGTAATTCCTATTCTTCATTGTCTTTTAATTGCATTAATTTTTGCTTTTTATGAAGAAAATTGGGAATTAGGGTTTCGGGTAGACGATTTTGGTCGAAAATTTCGACCATAATTGTGATTTTCTGCTTAATTTGCTTAACTTGATGATAATTTCCCTTACCTCATCGAAGTTCACTTGTTGTTTCGAATTTTTGAGATAATTTGTGCTTAGGGTAAGTAACAGTCGAAATTTTCGACTGAATTCTGGGATTTTGCTGCTGTCATCTGCTTAATTTGCTTCATTTGATATCTGTTTCCCTCTTCCCCGTCACTGATTATCTGCCAATTCGAATTTTTGAGGTAAAATTTGGGAATTAGGTTTGCTAAGTCGACAATTTCGACTGTTTGGGGAATTTTCCGCTGTTTCATTGTAATCTAATTATCGTTTCCCCTGCCCTATTTGACTAGGATGGACAGTAGCTTTATGCCTTCTACCAGTACGACTGTTAGTCCGTCCTTGTCTGAGAGGGTGGTCCCTGCTGCTACCACCGCCTCCGCACCTACTAGTACCACATCCTCTACTTCTGTGTTCCTTGTTACTGCTGCTGGTACCGTTTTTGCTGCTGCTAGCACTGCTGCTAGCTCTGTTTCAGCCTTTACCTCCGCCACAGCTACTGCTGCTAGCACTGCTGCTAGCCCTTCTTCCTCTGTGGCGGTCTCTGCTGCTTTTTCTGTTGCAGCCTCAACTAGTACTTCAGGTACGGTGACCACCCCTGCTGCGTGGTCACCCGCAGTCACAGCTGCTTAACGGGCGGCTCTAGTTCCTCGTCCCGTCGGAGGACGGGCTTCTACTTCAGGTTCTAGAGGTCGGGGTCGTGCACGAGCTACACCTGCTGTTGGCCGTCTTACCATCCGAGGGGACGACTCCCTCGATTCGCACCCCGACTACCCCCAGGTAATTTTTGTTAACGGTATTCATCGCACTAGATTTTATGCTTTAGTAGACTGTGACCTTCTCCCGACTCGCTTTTTGTGTCGTACGTCACTTGAGAGGCTTGGTATCTACGAACCGGTGTGTGAGATTATGAGGGGTACGGGGATGGCTGGACTTGTGAATATGAGTACCTACACTTTCAGGGAGCTGACCCTTTAGTTTTTCAGCTCCTTTACCTTCTCCTCCGGGGCACACGACGCTGACCCTACATGTGCTTCTGTGTCCTTCCGGCTGTACAACCGGACCTTTTCTTTGACTTTGGAGGAGTTTGGTACTCGACTAGGCCTTTCCTTTAGGGGCGCCACTGCCGCTCCTAGGAAGGTCCTCCGTCAGCTTTGGCGGACTTTGACACAGACCCCCTTCGAGGAGCGACGTCTCGCTCAGGTCCACCTTCCCCCTACCCGTTACTTCCTGCGACTGATGGGAAGTACTATTTTTGGCCGAAAGGAGCCAAGCAACATCACTAACACCGAGCTTTCTATTCTGGGCGGCTACTTGAACATTGACAGCGAGGGTCCCTTTACCCTCAACATCGCTTACTTGACCGCCCAGTACTTCCAGGCTCGGGGGGGAAGACCACGGGCACCATTGTCTGTGGTTGCATAGCCACCTTCCTTGCTCGTTCTCTCCTCCCTGCCTTACCTCGTGACTTACCGTACATACCGGGAGATAGGTTCCTGGACCGGGCATCTATGTTGTCCATGACTTGGCTGACTTCTGACCACCGGACTTGGAAGATTAGTGGTTCCTTTTTCGTAGACCTTTCTTGCACTACCCTTCCTCGTCTCGTCCCCTTGCCCACTCTCGCACGGGGCATTTTACCACCACCGTTACCCATGTACCACCTACAGCTCCGTCCACCTACTACCTTGCCCACTTCTAGGAAGCGGCATCGACTTGAGACCGGAGAGGGATCCACACCTCCTACGGGTGGCCAGACTTCCACGGCCACACCTACCCCGATCCCTACTCCTACTCCTACTCCTGCACCCGACCAGGCACAGCCGGTTCTTCCGGCTAATTTTGTTTGTCCTCCACCCTTTGAGGCGTCTGCGGTCATGGACCAAGGGCGCCATGACAGTTTGTTGCTTGAGATGGCATAGAGACAGGCTCGTATGGAGAGGGACATAGCTCTCACTTTGTTCCCTTTGTACGAGTACCACATGAGGCGACACCGTCCGATCCCAGAGGATTGGCCACACCCTTCCTTTTACCGGTACCCAGCTGAGGGGTACCCGGAGTCTGCTAGTGAAGAGGAGGAGGACGACGAGGACCCAGTGGCGGCCGCAGCGAGAGCTCAGGAGGAGCAGAGGAGGAGGAGAGAGTAGGAGGCGGACCCGGACTACACTGTGACGATGGAGGACGTGACAGAGGAGGCTGACGAGTAGCTACTGGTCTACTCACTTCCCCAGTTTTCAGGCTGGTTTGGGGAAGTTCGTGTTTTGTATGTTTATTCTCGCTCTTTTATTTCTTTTGTCTCCTTTTTATTTTATTATTTTTCATTTCTTGGTTGTATATTCCCGTTCCCCTGTATATATCTGCTAGTGTATGCTGGAGGACAACGAGGGCGTTGTCCGTTTTGGTTTGGGGAGGGTAATGCATCCTTTGAGTCTGCATTTGCATTTTTTTTGCATTCACGTTTCTATTTTCCAGCTTGCATTGTATTTATTTTTTTCATTAAATCATAAAATCCAAAAAAAATTAGAAAATTTCAAAAAAATTAATAAAATATTCACTTTTATTTTTGCATATAGGTTGAGTCGGAACTGTTGATTTCCGTGATGATATTGCACTTTAACTTGTCATTTTACTTAAGCCTTGCACTTTCATTGACGGTTATTAGCTGAGTCTTATGCATAATCTACGAGTTTTTGTTCAAATATAGCTGACTGTTTAGACTTGACCTGATAAATGGGCAACCTACTTTACAATTTCTGAGTTTTAGAGCCTTATAACTGGTGACATTCATGACCGGTTTATATAGGAATTGAGAGTAGTACTCCTTGCATAGCATGTTCATCATTTTTGCACTTTTATGACATTTGATTTCTTGTCAAATGCATACATTCGGGTTTGTGGTCGGTGTCACATGCAGGGAGGTGCTTGCAAATTTTTCCCTTTTCTTACATTTTTCACCCATTTAGCTCCACTTAAGCCAAATTTAGCCTTTTTGACCCATTAGCTACATCCAAAACTGAGCCTGCCTAGTCAAGCTAGTTTAGTATGTCTTTTGCGGTATGATTTTCCGTCTGCGGTTTGGCCCGTGTGTATTTTGACTGGAGTTGGTGGAGATGAAGGAAGGGAGTATGAGTATGAATTGAAAAAAAAAAGAATTGAAAAAAAAAAGGAAAACGTGAAAAGAAAAAGAAAAACAAAGAAAAGAATATGAAAAAAAGAGTCAGGCGTGTGAAAACCAGAAAAAGAAGAAAAAAAGATTGAAAAAGTTATTAATTTGTTTTATTTTATTCATTAAGACGGTATTAAAAAAGGGAAGTTAGTGACCGTCTCACTCCTCCGTTCTTATTCATATATTTTTGAGAAGATAGTGTAATTGGATGGTGAGTTGTGTGCCAAATGAAGGGCACTTGAGCTTTATTTTTCAGTCAGTTGAGATTCGGATGGTCTTATATGGTCTTGTTTAGGAACTAGCTTGGCGCTTTTACCTCCACATTTCCTTAAATTGTTTTGCCTTTTCTCACCTGAACCTCACTATTCCTATACTATTTGTAAGCCCTCGGCTGTGACGGACATTATTGGTTGGATTGTGTGCATTAGTACTTAAATCGTCTTTCATTTTTGTTGCATGCATGCTATGTAGGTCGCAGTTTAGGTGAGTGACGGTTTTCTTTCTCTCTTTTACATATAATTCACCCTTTGCTTCATGAGAGAAGAGTGACCACGTGAGAGTCCGATTTTGTTGATCTTGCAAGGTCGATAGGTCGGCTTATTTCTGAACAACTCATAACTCGTTTGCGTATTGACTGCTGTATCTGTAACCGTTGGTTTTTGTTGCATTAAATTGGTTCAAGTAGACAAGTTATAGCTAACTCTGAGTTATCATTTCCGTTCCATTAGTTTACTCGAGGACGAGTAAAGGTTCGGTTTGGGGAGATTTGATACGTGCATTTTGCATAGTCTTTTTAGCCTATTTTTGCATGCATTTCCATGTACTTTTGTACTGTTTATATTGCTTTATGCCCCGAAATGGCTACTTTGGTTCGTCTTGTCTATTTTGCAGGAATGAACATGAAAGTAGTAGAATCGTACCATTTTCGTCCTGTTTTGCATGCATTTTGAGGTGACGGGATTTTCAGAGCGAGATACTGCATTGGGATGCGTGAAGGAGTGGTCTACGAAGCAGTCGGCTACGAGTTGGAGCTGTTTCAGAGGAAGAACACTCGATCGAGGACATTTATGAGTCGATCGAGTGGTTTTATTGGGTGAGTTGTGTGGACATGGGCCACGTCTCGGTCTGTGGATTTGGGCCACCTACCGGTTCGTAGTCACGGGCCACCTGCACGCCAAGCCAATCTGTGGACATGCAGCGGTCTAGAAAGCCACGCTCGGCGGCGTAAAAATGCTTTCGACCGGATCGCTTTAGATCGGTCGGTTTCGTCTCGGCAAGGGCCGCGAAACGATGTAGAGATGTTCGGAGTCGCCACCAAGCAATTATGGGATGCCTGGAACCCGTTCGAAATCCACTTTATACCTCGGTCAAACGAAGCACAAAGCAATGTTTGACATAGGTACTAAAGATAAGGACTCGTCCCCCTTTTAGCATTTCATGCCTAAAATGACTCTCGTACGCCCTGGATAAGGCCATCCACTATCCAAAGGTTCTGAGTAAGGGGTGAGGGTACGTATTGGGAATCCCTTTAATCGGACACCCAATCCCGCCCGCGTTAGCGGCCTCTACTGATCGATCGTGGTTGTTTAAGTGCAAGAGTTGATAAAACGGTGTAAATGCATGAATGCACATCCAAAATTCTTAACCTAACATGTGAGCTTTTTAAGTCGGTTTGTTAATCCAAATATCAAGCATAAGATGTCAAGTTGGATTTAGATTGATTTACATGTGAAAACGGAAATTAAACATCCATTTACCAAGTTCGGGTTATGATGCTTAACACGATCCATTATTGAAAAGGGGTGTCAAATGACAAAGTGTAAAATCGCAAATTTGTCAATCTGATCCGTCATGTATTCGGATTAACCGTAATCGGGATCGTCCTCGACAAGTGTTAAAAACGAGGCAGAACCGTGCCAGGCAGCCCCATTGGGGCGCGAGCCTATTGGCGAGGTAAGGGGCTCTGCCCAGGTTTTGAAATATGAAAGCAGAGGGCCTCTTGGGGCGCGAGCCATGGGGTGGACCAAGGGACGTCTCCTGGTTGTTAAAAAGGTTGTTTAAAACCGTATTTGTGATTAAATAATTTGCAATTATTGATTTGCATGACTCGGAATAATTACTATTATGTTAGTAATATTCGTTGTCGGATTTGCATGTTTGAAAAGCATAGTTTACAAATAGAAATGTAAAATGTTTGATTTGAACTAAATGTGTTAAGTTCATTTCTTTGTAATTAGTCAAGTTAATCATCGTACTCGGATTAAACCGACATGGTATAAAGAACCAAGGATGATTATGAATTATGACTAATATATTTACAAATGCAAACAAATGAGAAAAATGGTAAATAAAATAAAAGGGGATTGAAATACCCATTAAAATGTAATTAACCAATAATATCATCGGGTCACGGAATAAACCGTCATGGTATAAAGAACCAAGGATGATTTTTGTAATGGTCAACATATGTTTATCATAAAAATGAATTAAAATGGTAAGTAAATTAAATGAAAAGGATTTCCTTTAAAATGTAATTAACCAGTTAATATCACCAAGTCACGGATTAAACCGTCATGGTATATGGAACCAAGGGTGATTATGATTTATGGTTAAAAAGTTTGTCATAAAAACGATTTGAAATATTTGAAATGGTAAAAACCGATTACAAATAAGATAGTGAATTAATGAGGAAAGACGAGAACAAACACGGATGAGTCTGACCTGGACACCTACAAGAGGCACGAGCCTCCCTGCATAGCAAGGAGCTCCTGTCTCAGGCCAAAACTCGGTTTTGGCTCGTCTAACCTATATTTGAATCGTGTTATACATTGTTCATGTTTATAAAGTTATGAAAACAGTAAAGACATGAAATAAATGAGATATTTACACCCTCAAACTTACGTATTTTGATGTTTGCGTGGTAGACGACTTTAGAGACGGTTTTCTCGTTGTGACTACTCGCGATCAAAGAAGTTTAAAAAGAGTGCCTTAAAAAAGGATTTTGTTTTGAAAATATGTTGAAAGTATGTTAATTAAAACATGTTAATTAATATTGAGTTGGTCGAATGGGTCGGTCGAATGCACGACGACGGTACCAAACAATATGTGTAAGGCTTGTGTTTACGATCGGTAGGTCGTAAACATGCACGTGTCGATTTTGTGACTTAGGAAGTCGAGTATAGAAGTTTAAGGGAGAAGGAGGGGGCGGACTCTCGCGTGAATATTATGGTGTGTGATGGTTGGTATTTATAGAGAAATGTGGGGAGGTAGGTCGGTTGTGTTTGCTTGGAGGCTAAGGAGACACCCCATTGAGGCGCGAGCTACCTCGTGATACAATTGGGTGTACTGTCCCTTTCGCAAATTTGGATTTTGCATTTGTTCTAACCAATGTTTTGTTGGTTGTGATTTGTGGTCTTTGATGGTTGCTTAGCCGTGTAAGCTTCATCATAGGTGATATTTGGGGTAGGTAATTTGTGTCCTTGACTCGGGTTTGACCCGTGTGAGTCGGGATTTGAATTTCGAGTCGGTTTTTGGCTCGGTGTCAGTTTTGACTCTAATTAGGGTCATTTTAATGGGAATGACATGATGAAGACATTCATGGCAATATTTTTGACATTTGAGATTTGGATTGACTCGGGTTGACTCAGGTTGACTCGAGTTGCGGGTTTCTGAGTCGGTTTTGGGTCCGAAGACGGTTTTAACTCTAAAAAGAGTTATTTTAATGGAAATGACATGATAAAGACATTCATGACATTATTTTTGACATTCGGGATTTGGGTTGACTCGGGTTGACTCAGGTTGACTCGAGCTGCGGGTTTCTGAGTCGGTTTTGGGTCCGAAGACGGTTTTAACTCTAAATAGTGTTATTTTAATGCAAATGAAGTTAGAAAACTTTTGAAATCATTTTTCATATCCGAGTAGTGCATTAAACCGTCTCATGTATAGCCAACCCACGTACGCATATCAAAAACACGTTACAGTCCGATCATCATCGGGTGGTTTTTGGAAGGTGCAGATACTGGGTATCTACAAGGTGGTCGATCGAGTTGTTTATCCTACTCGATCGACAATGCTGGAAATTAGAGTTACTCGATCGAGTAACAATTTTGATCGATCGAGTAGTTTACCTGCAGAAGTCCTCGATCGAGCTATTTCAAACTGCTCGATCGAGTGGTTTGATGTTTCACGGGCCTTAATTAGTCCGTGTTACTTATTTTTAGCTTATGGACTTAGTTTTCTATTTAAGCTTTCGATAACTAGGTTTTAATGACGTTTTACACATCTCTGAATTACGTTTGACTGCTACACTCTCTTTTCTTAATCTCTCCCTTAAGAACTTTCACCGTAACTTTATTTTGGGATTATTCTTGCTCGGATCCAGTGTTCTTTACGCCGGAATTCTCGCGATTGTAATCCTTCTCTTCTTTTAATCTTGATTTCATTATTGTTTGCTTCAATTCTCTTATTTTGTTCTCTTTAATTTCTGCCCTAATTAGTTTATGCACCTTTATTATTGTTATATCATGTTTGTTATTAGTTATTTCATTATATTCGATATTGACAACAACAATAGTATGAGTAGATAAATTATTTCATGCTGGGATTAGGGGATCTATGGTAGAAATGTGACGATGTAGTGAATGTCCCCATGGCAATTTAATTGTATTTACCGACTTAGTTGAGTGCACGCTTCTAAGTTACCCTTTAATCTGGTTAAATTCATTCCTGGATCGGAAGATTGGACTAAATAGACCTGCTATGAACACTAGACTACCCTGACGAGGACGGAAGTTAAGTTAGTGGAAATATAAGATAGAAAGTGGACCGGAAGGACCTTTCAATATCCGTCTCGCAGTAATTCATCTAAACTATTTGCAGTTGAGTCATTAGGCTACCATAGTGAACCGAAATCCCGACATGTTCTTTTTTTATTGATCATCTTTATTACATTTTCTTGCTTTTACTGCTCTTTCTTTACTACTCTTTCCTTTAAGCCTTTATTTAGTTTAGAAACCAAATTACAACCCCCCATTTGTGACCAAATAGACGGACCTTTTACAGATATCTTGCCTCCCTGTGGAGATCGACCTGACTTCCCTAGCTATATAGTTAGTTTAGTTGGTTGTTTTTGATAGGTATACGACTGCCCTGTCAATGGAAAATTGAAAATGGGAGAATGAAGAAGATGAATGGCGCACAGGTTTAGGCGGAATGTTCTAGGCGTGGTGTAAGTTTCGTAAATTTTCAATTTTATTAATAATTGCGCTCAAACTAAAATTTGGTACACATGACAGCGGGAAGTGCATTATGTGGTTGACGCTCTATTAAAGCGTCAATAGTAAAGCGTCTTAAACACAAGGGATTTGTAGTAGTAATACATTCTTAATATTTATCATGCTTTATTTTCGACCTAAATCCCTAATAATCGATATTTGCGGGTTTTCGTCTTTAAATCAAACCGGGGTTTTGGAGATTCGATTTGTTCATATCAAGTCTCTAGAATTCGAATTTTATACATGTTTATTTCCAATTTATTACGTTCTTTCAAATCGTTCTATCTCCATAATTAAACCTAGTTAATTCTAACTCATTTATAACTCATTTTAATTAGTTTTAATCCGTTCTAATTCGTGTTTATTGCTTTTATGACGGTCTTGTACATAATTAACATGCTAAATCACCTTCACTTGTGTCAAATATCGATAATTAATCATTAAATACACCCACGAACACTAACTACGTGCATTTCTGACTTCACAGCCAGAGCTCACCTCAGGAACAGGCGCAGTGAAAGCTGTGCCTCTTCCAAGGGGCGCAGCAATGTTGCGCCTGTTCCGGGATGAGTCCTGTCTCTGAACTTCCGTTCTTGCTTTGACTAAATCCTTTAATTACGTATTAATCGACTATTAGCCATAATATCACCCTTAATCTGTCCATATTTTCTAACCTTATTTATTTTCCTTTGTTTTTCTCAAATCGTCCGTCTTAAATGTATTTTTGACGTAAATCAATTAAATCATTGTAATTCATTGTAATTTATTTATTGTAATTTTAATTACCGTTATTTTATTTCTCGTATTTTATTATGGATGATTTATTTGCTTGTTTCTCACCTGTAATTAATTCTAAACCCTAACTCGACATTAATAAGTGCTAAATTACATGTTCCCCGACTTAGTATTAATTCACATGCTAGGATCAAAACGATGGATGTTGCATTGCATGCATATAATCGACAACATATCAACTATAAACAATTTCCCTAATCATTAATAGAGGCCGCTATCGAGGCGGGCGGGATTAGATGTTCAGTAAAAGGACTTCCTAATACGTACCCTCACCCCTTACTCCAGATCTCTATGAACATCCGTGTTCATTGGCATCCACGAGAGTCATTCTAGACATAGAATGCTAAGGGTAACGAGTTCTTAGTGTTCATGTCACTACTTTGTGTCTTGACATGGAACGAGGTATTCGAACGGTTCCAATTTCCCATAAAAATTGGTGGCGACTCCACAAATACAAACGCTTCTTCCCAAGCGCTCCTCGTGGGCCCCCCGTGTCCACACAGTAACACTATATTACTCTAATGTATGACTGATGTTACTGTAACACTATTACTGTAACGTCTCGAGAATAATGATTGGTTGTATCAGAATTAAGAGGAATGCACAAAGTTGTCTAATAAACGAAAACAACAAAGCGGTGTCGACCATACAATAAGTAACATTAGACTATACGGCCTGTTACAAAAGTTGAAATACAATCTTAAAGTAACTAGATAAGCTTATCTTCCACTTTTTAGCGACATTTTTGTATTGTTTGATTTCTTAAACCTTCTTTTTCAAATTTGTTGACATTCAAAACAAAACATTATTTAGAGAGAGATGGAGGGAAGAAATTTGAATAATATTGTCTTCTTGATGACTTTTAAACGAAGAATATGCCCAGTCTCTATTTTTCTTCCTTCTTTCTTGCACTGCTATGTACCGTCTCTCTGCACAACTAGGTTTTTTGTCTGTATCGTCTCTTTGCACAACTCAACTTGTTTGGTGGCTGATATGTCAAACCTGAATAATAACTATATTATTCCATGAAGTAATAATGTTACAGTCCGCAATGAAATCCGCAACGAACATGATGAACAGGTAGGTGACAACGCTAAAAATAGTTAAAAATTGATAAAATCAAACAAAACAAGGACAATCAGAGGCATGCGTCAAATTTAATAGCATAAAGAAAAACGAACATAAATTCCTCAGTTACTACAAATCATTAACCCTAATTTTTTGGCGAAAATTAAAACATGAAGAAACTCAATAGCGAGCACAAGAAAAAACGAACATCGTTTATTCAATTTCTAAAAATCATTAATCCTAATTTTTTTGGCGAGATCTAAAACATGAAAAAACACCGAAATTAATAGTGAACAAAACATAAGCGAACATCAATTACTTAATTTCTACAAATCATAAACCATAATTTTTTGGTGAAAAATAAAACATGAAGAAACACTTAAATCAATTAACACAGTTTCTTCATATCATTCAAAATCAACAATAACATGTAAATGAACAGTTAAGATTATGTGATAATCACAACAATTTTTTAACAAAAAAATAGTAAAGATCATCGATTTATACCTCTTTATGATGTGAAAAACGGAAGCAATAGAATCATGTAGGAATAACTTGAATATCTTGAATTGAATTTTTTATGATTTACTGAAGATTTCGGTGTATTTTGAAGGATTTTTGTTGAAAGAGATAGAAGGTTGAGTAAAGTTTCGAATATTCATGAATGATTTGACGCTTGCTTGTTTTTTCCCTTTAGTTGTCAGTTAGTAGAGAGAGGGAAAGTAGATTTGTAGAGAGAGAAAATTTATGAGTATTGTGAGACTTGGTTGAACACGACTTTGCCTTTTATTATTTTGAAAATTGTCAGGGGCGACGTGGCTCAACAAGGACCCTTGAATTTAAAAGATCCAATAGTCCTAATTAATAGGACGGACTCACCTAAGATACCTAGACTCACCGGATGCAATTTATATATATATATATATATATATATATATATATATATATATATATATATATATAGAATCAGGATCCTGTGCGAACTAAATTAAGGTGCGAACTTCTATCTAAGGGTCAAATTTATCTCAGCCCAATCACTTAAAGGGGGCCCAAACATCATAATTAATCCCTGACTTTTCATTACCCGTATCCCAACATACCCAACCCCAAACATTAATCCTTATCCTCTCTCACTCCCCAACCACTAGTACCAACACTCGCCATCAGTAACCACCTCATTACGCCGGCGACGATTCCGACGACCCAGATATCTCCGGCCAATGCGAACCACAAGCCCATTATTAGTTGATTACTCGTTGCTTTCCTCTCTCTCATATCTCACCACCAGCACCCCACCCTCACTGACGGCGGCTTCACTGACTGCATCACCAGAAAATCTTTCCATCACTTATCTTGTCGCCAGTGGTTCGCTGATCTCCTTCCCTCGCCGTCTCTTTAACTAACACCCGCAATCCAGACCGACGTCGCCTTATTTCTCTTCTCCGACCGTCGTTTAACCTCACCAAGATCTCTTACGCCGAAAACGTCGACCAACCGTTGGCCTTATTCGTGGCTTTCCTTGGCCACCGAAGACGCCAAAGGGACTTTTTGTGTGTGTAGATCTAGACATCTAGTACTGGAACAAATTTTAAAAAACGAACCACGATTAATTCCGACTTGTGGATTTGGCTGGGTTGTCGCCGGTCTAGTGGTAGTAACGAGTGTTGCTGATGTGGAGGTCGTGAGATGGCTGGGCAGGTGGTGGTAACGAAATGGTGTTAGTCGTTGGTGGTAGTGAAGGTGTGGTGGTGCCGCCGGCATGGCTATGGGAGGAGTGTGGTGGTAGTGAGACGATAAAAAATGGTGGGAAGTGGCAGTGGTGACGCTGGGGTGGTGGTGGCACTCGGCGGTGGTCGTGGGAAGTAGTGTTTGGGGTGGATACGTGTATGAATATTACTAGATACGTATATGAATACTACTGGATACACATACAATATGTGTATCTGGAAGTATGGATACACATACAATATGTGTATCTAGAAGTATTGACATGTGTATCTCGCAGTACTGTTATGCGTATCTGGGATTATCGACATGTGTATCTGGCAGTACTGATATGCGTATCTGGGAGTATTGACACGTGTATCCGACAATGCTGATATGTGTATCTGCAAATAGTATAAAATGTATCTTGGAGTTAATCTTAAACTCCCAAAAAAATTAGTATTAAAAAAGTGTAAAAGTGCATCTAGAATTTTAGGGTGGAAAAAGTGTATGTGTTAAAAGCTCTTAGATACATTTTATACAATTTACACAAAGTGTATCTGAAAAAAAAAAAAGGTCAAAATAAGCTAGTTCGTATGCAGTTTACAAAACTCGACTCGAACCGAACACCCCTATATATATATATATATATATATATATATATATATATATATATATATATATATATATATATATATATAGGGTCGATCCTCCGGTGAGAACCACCCATATAATGAGAACCGTGAGAACCTTAATTCCAAACAAGGCTCGTATCAAACTTATTCATGGGCCACGATTTATTTTCATGCTATATGGCGGGGGCAAAAATAATTTTGCTTATTAGATTGTATTACGTTTCTCTCTCCTCACTCTCCTAATTTTTTTTCCCAAATTCTCTCTAATCTCTAAAATAAACTATGCTACAAGATCACATAGCGACTTCGATCACTACGATTTCCCGCAAGTTTGCAACAATGTCGTGGATCACATCATTCTCCAATGAGGTTTATATTCAATTCATGTCATATTTCCAATTGCATTTTTTCCGAAAAACTCAATAATTAATTCTGAGATTACTTGTTTATGTGCAAGTTTTTGAAAAAAAACTTTGATTTGCATCATAAATTAATGTTATGTCCAATATTAATACATGAATCTATTAAAAATCTGGGTTTAGATGCATTAGAATCTGAAAATAGGGTTTGACTAATAAATATCGTTATGACAATAATTGAGTTGAATTCAATTTTTATGTTGAATCATGTTATCGGATGTTTTCATATTGGAGCTATACAAAGGAATTTGAAGATTCGGGACTTCTATTCGATTTTTGTTGTTGTTTAAAGTGCTCAGGAATAAATTTGCTATATTTCTAAATCTCTTATTATACAATTATCCAATTTATGCAATTTTATGTGACACCAAAATCTCGCTTAGATAAGTATTTCTCTGGTGTAAACTAGATACGGTGTTTAACCTCTCAAAAGCACCAAATTATAGCTCTGCGCTATGTTTCGGTGTATGTGCAAGGTGAACTCGTGAAGAGAATTAATGAACCTGAGTTATATTTTTGTGTATCTGGGTTTTTATTTAGTGCATCTATGAGGTATAATATTGTATCTGAAGTACAATTTGCTTTATATTCAAGGTGAACTCGTTGATCTGAGATATGTGTTGGTGTAGTTGTGAGGTGAGCTTATGAAGACAATTGATGTACATGAGCTCGATTTTTATGTTCATGTGAGATTAAATAGTGGTCCTGAGATATAATTTAGTGCATTTGTGAAGTGTAATAATGTATCCGAGCCAAACCAATTCTTGCTTTCTACACCATGGTGTGGTTATGTAGGGAAGAAGCTTGCAATAGAAGAAACACGATAGGGCCGACACTTTGACCGATGTGCTCAAGCTTATTCTTTGTCAAGTAACAGGAAAGTCAAAGGAGATAATAAACAATGTTATCAAAAATTCAGGAGCTAATATCAGCCATCGTGAGTGGATCTCGAACATTGGCAAGAAGACCGTAGAATTTAAAGATGCCGCCTTTGCAAAAACCGCGAGAATCACAACGGGGCCTACAAGAACGGGCAGTTGGTGTTAGTGCGACTGTGAAAGAAGGTGCAAAGCGGGTAGCTGATGATTGCCGAGGTGGTGTTGATAAATTTACTCAGAGGTTCAAGACTTAGGCTTCTTCCGTCTCTAATATTAGTTCTTTTTATGAGCTTTAGCTGGTGGCCCAAACAATTTTTGAACAGCTCTACTTGGAGATATATATAACGCTGTTTAGTTCTTGTGAATTAATTTTAGTTCATTAGAGTTTACCCTCCCACATTGAAGAATGTACAAGCAGAGTATTACTCTTAATACTCTAACAATATCTCTCTCAACTTGTTCAACCATAGGCGAACTTATCAGTTTATAATTTATTTGATATTGCACATTGGCGCATTTACATTACGAATATTCTCATTTTACTTGTTTAAAAGCCAATTAGCTCAAACGGGAGAGCATTGTGCAATGCACAAGATGTGGGTTCAACTCCCATATTGGCTTTACCAACACGTTAGTTGTCGAATGTCACTCGACGAGGGTTAAAACTTTCTAATAAGTGTAATGAGACAGGAACTTTCTTTATGTTTGTTGAATTTCAAAATGATTGTTGTTGGTGTTTATTTCGTTTGTGATGCCATAGATTATGAACATAAGAAATATCCAAGTTATTTTAGCCTGAAACCAGTCGTAGTTGATTTTGATGCCCGCTTAGACGAAGAAAGGATTCAACATAACTATATGGATTTGCTATCGCCAGGAAACTCTACCACTTATGAAGATTCTGAGCACTATAACAATGTCACTGAAATCGCTGCAGATAAGAAGCAAAAAAAATTTGTCCATCACATTGCATCTGGGAGAATGAGAATGGGTAGTGAAACTGAAGAGCATACATAGGCTCATATGGCGGATTTAAAAATTCATGATGGACTAAAGCTGGTCTAAAGTTGAAGAACGTTTATGTTACTTCCAAGCAAATCCAGATACCACGGTTAACTCAGTAGATATGGATTATCGCTTGGTAAAAAATTCCCAGAAAAGGAAGTAAGGAAGCTTATCTGGTAAAAATAATGTTGCCTCCGGAGAAAGGGCTCCAGGACATGCTTTCGATAAAACAGTCCCTTGGTTTCCCACGAATGATGATAATTGGCATTGGTCAAGCGAACACCCAACCCATGATGAGGCAGGGGATATTTCTAGTGTCTATTCTGATATTTCTTATTTACTTCACACAGAATCTCATAATGCTCATTCAGTATGTTCATCAAATGAGGACATACCAAGGACATTTCTGCGCCTTCAAAAGAATAACTTATTCCGTCAACAGAAGAAAAATCAAATATTTTTTTTCGGGTGATATCACACTGTCTCCTGATTTTATGGTTATACATAGTTCGGATGAAAATCCTAGCTTGGGAATTGATCCTGGTCTCACTGACCGTGGATTGAGCTTCCTCGCCTCATTCTTTCCAAATGTTAGACATGCTCTCTACGAAGGACTAAAAAGCGAAGCTATAGTGATGAAGTTACTATAGGCTATATGGGATTCGAACCCATACCTTTGTGCACAATTTGCACATTGCTCTACCATTAAGCTAATAGCCTTTAAAATACGCCAAACAAATACGAGTATGAAAGTCATATGTTTATGGTAGTCTAAATTAATGTAACAACGAGATTTTACATATTTCATGCATATACAAGGTTGTTTAATGCACATATATTACTTTTTCATGCATCTATAACTTTATTAATTGTTTGCCCGCGTCCTGATTTGCTGTTTTCTGAATGCATTGTTGTGAAATAGGCTCCTACGCGTGCAGTTACAACCTTATCATCTGACTCCAAGGCTTCCACGGATAAAATTCCTATAGGAGATTACATTTTGAAAAGGATGAAAGCATTTCTACTGTTAAGTCATCCAACAAAAAGATAACCAAAAAACGAGTGAGAATCGACGACCACAAATCTTCCAAAAGGAGGAAAGATGAAAAAGATAATCAAAGAGGTTGGTATAATTAGTATCATAATATAACCAACTGACGCAACTGAAGAACTTTTTAATGCACAGATAACCTTATTTCATGCACATAGAACCTTATTTCATGCACATAGAATCTTATTTCATGTATATAGAATTAAAATTAATGTCGTCAACGAATAGGAATTAGTATCATAATATAACCAACTGATGCAACTGAAGAAATTTTTAATGCACGTAGAAACTTATTTCATGCACATAGAATTAAAATTAATGTCCTTAACCAACAGTAGTTAGTAACATAATATAACCAACTAATACAACTGAAGAACTTTTTAATGCACATAGAACTTTATTTCATGCACATCGAATCTTATTTCATGCACATAGAATTAAAATTAGGACCCTTCCCCTTATTGTCATTCGAATGGGACAAGACCAAAACACACCCTAGAGGGGAAGAGTAAACCCTTTTTAGGGGAAAATGGTTGGGGTAGGATTATCCAACTCCGAGTTACCATTTTCCTGAAAAGTCATTCAAAAGGGGATTAAAGAGAAAAAAAAACGAAACGACTCACATTTGACAGTACCACACTCCATTGCGATTAAAATATTTTGACAGTACCACGGCTGCATTATTCTTTCCGATTCAAGCATCACCTCTAGAATCTACATCGCGGCACTTTCAACAAATGACAGTCGAGGATCACTTACATGGTCGCTAGATGTCTGCAAACAAATCATGTTCAATATTTGTCATGTAACGTTTACAACGCGTACTCGCGTAGATGGTATCCGATGGCCGATACTATGTACTTTTAACTCATTATTCTGCTATCAAATTATCCTTTGGACTAACCTCTGAGATATCATGTTAAGAAAGTTTTCAATTCTTCAGTTACCCCACTGAATGGGTAGAAGGAGCCGCATTGCCCATCGGTGAATTAAATTTAGAGACCTGAAACGATGGTGCAAATAAATACGATCAAGATCAATATTCATCTAAAAAATAAAGATTACCCTAAAATTATCTATTAGTAGCGCGACATTAGACTTTTAGCATACCAAGTAACCATGAAAATACCTGTCAACCACCAAATTAAACACTTCATCCTCATCTCAACGAGAGGCGGTGTGGCCCCTACCGACTTTCCTAGTTAGAAATGGCTCGATTGTTCTCGGGTATTTATTGGGAATTCATAAGGTTAATTACTCAAAAATATTAATAAAGATGAAAGCCCTATGCTATGGATTTATGGAAAGACAGTCATTGAGAAATGTCACTCCAAGAGACGCAAATTTAAAACTGATGCTAAAGATAAGGAATATAGGTAGCATTTGTTCTTATGGGCTTTATTTTACAGCAGAGATTGAAACTCTACAATGTCAACAACATTAACCCGACCCTTGATAGATTATACGGTCTATGATTCTACTCGTATCATTTCCCACAAGTTACTTAAAGAAGCACGGAATTTTGAACAGGGAAAGTAAACTCAGAGATTCATAATCAACATAGTCATAGATGCAATACTAATTAGGGCACCTGCAAAAGATAGCTACCCATAATGCAATAATATAACAAGGTAGAGCCAATGATCAAAAGATTGTCAGGATTGCTAAGGAAACATCTACTTTCCAAGGAATACGATTGGCAGCCACAAAGACACAGTCTCCAACAACGCTTTCGATTGTAACATTAGGCTAATGGATATGCGCTTGAATTATAATATAACATTAGGCTAGTTCAAAAATAGATGATGCTAAAAAGACAAGTAATGTTATATTATAATTCAGCGATAAGTTTAGTTCACTAGCCTAATGTTATACTCCGTATTATAATTCACTGATAAGCGCATATCCATTAGCTAAAAAGACAAGCTTATAGATGATATGCCATTGCAAATCCCCTAATCTAGTCCAAAAACTGAACTAGCCTAATGAGAATTCCGTATATTCTAATTCCTAAGACGAAAAAGCATCATAATTAGACTTCGAATCTCGATGCTACAAGGTATAACGACCTTCATTTAAGAGTCCAAATGCTTAATTAGCTGCTCCATAGTCCATACTCACAATTTGATCAATTAACTTCATTAAACAACAATTCACATCAACATACTCACAATTTGATCAATTAACTTCATTAAACAACAATTCACATCAAGAGGTTCAAACTTTAATCAATTTTCCCATCACAATTTAATCTAGTCCAACTATAATTCATCATTACGACTTTAACACATTAATCAAGGACTAAATTAAACTAATTTAATCGACAAATAAAAAATTACAAAGTGAAAAAGATATAAACCTTATTTTCGATAAAAATTAATCATCAATATCGAAAGTTTACCTCATCAAAGTACCAGGATCCATTGCTGGAAGAAGCGTGGAAGATTTTGATCGGAATATTTGTGACAATCAAACGTAGAAAAGCAGGAGCTGGAATGTGTTGCAAGATTTGATAGTTTAAGAGAGAAAGAAAATATGAGAGAAGGAAATTTGGAAAATGAATGAGTTTGGGTTTGGAGGTTCGACAGGTTTTGACAAATTAGAGTAAGTTTAATCAATATTTATCTCACCGTCAAATTTCAGTTTGATCTAAGGGTTGTGAGTGGTTCTCATGGTTCTCATTATCTTGATGGTTCTCATAGGATCCCGAATCTATATATATATATATATATATATATATATATATATATATCCGTTTTAAGAGAGACTTATTAATCTTAGAATTGGTTCGATTATGTTGTAATGAACATTGATGATTCATGATGGCATGGGCCGAACAAAATTATTTAGTAACCTATATATTTGGTCCATAATAAACCTTATTTAGAAGCCTTTATATCATTATATAAATAGACACCTTCCAAACAAACCCAAACCCACCACTTATACACTCTGGATCTAAATTTTTGAGAGCCGTGCGGGTATGGGTCGGGTATGAGTCTTAGATAAGTATTTTGGGTCCGGGTCTGATTTATGGGAACCGAATTCGACCCTTAAGACACGTATTTTTTTAAAAAAAAACATTTAAATCTTAGCCTAACAAACACAGTAACACACATGGTTCTATTTTCCGGATTATGATCCTCTTCATTTCCTTCTCTCAATCCCATTTAATAATAATTTCCCCTATAACTTTCATTTTCCTTTTAGTTTTATGAATAAACTAGTGTAAATCCCGCACATGTGCGGTATATATAGATATTTTATTTTTAGTTATTATTTATATTTTGAATTGACTCATAAGTAATTTGTCATACACCTCACTTTTTGATACGAGAAAAAAAAAAATTAAACTATGAACTAATCAAGAATATTGAACTTATAAAATCTATATTTACTGGAAAAAAAATCTTTTTTCTTTACCATAAAACTAATGATAATAATGTAATGAATAAGTCTTTTTGTTTCCTTATTTAACTTGATGCTTTTGGAGGGAGAATTTTATACTCTTAGTATATAGGGAATGAAATAATCTAATTATAACAATGATTTATGATTCATCTAATTTACATTATATTTTTTATTTTATTTCTTGAGCTTGCAGATTTGGCCCATAGTGTGCTTAGTAGAATGCGCAAAATTAAAGTCTCAAATAGAAGATAATATATTTAGGCGGGAAAAAACGTAGAATCACCTATTCATTTAGTAAATAGGGGATTTAGGATCGTTAGATGTTTGGAGAAAACAATTTCAACCGGTGTAAGTATGGACTCGAATATGGACTCCTATTTTAGCGTCTTTCTTTACCAAAATCCCAATTCTTTCCTTAAACCCAAAACCCACCTCTAAGCTCTAACCCTAAAGTCACCTCTAACCATAAACTGAGATTATACGGCAGCCGACGACGATAGTGACCGGCGAAGACGACGACCAGTAAGAAGGATAAATCCCTCTTTTTTTTATTCCTATTTCGAATCCATCAATTATTTAGTAAGTATGATTTTAATCTTTTTATTGTTTTTAATTTCATATGCTTATTTGAATTGAATCTCATACGAATTTGCTATTCAGTTTTCTATTCAAACGAATTTGCCCTTAAATTAGTACTGTATTAATTTGCTATTCAATTGATATTAATTTGTTCTTAATTTCATTTGTTTCGTCTGATTTTACTGATGATGATTTCTCGAAGAGTGTGCTAGTTAATGAATGAATGCTTTAAACTTTGAGCTTTGCTTATTTGATTTTCAGGGATAATGTACATGTGATAGTTAATGCAAGTGAAATCAGTGATGTTTGAATTTTATTTTTGCGCATACCTTTCCAATTACAAAAAAATGCATCAATTACTCTAGATAATTGTCCTCTTATTCTTTTGGGGGTAAATCCAGTAGAAGAATAAGAAGATTATTTGTCTTAAATTATATACTTTATTTTCAATTCTAATTTCTGGGTTTAATAATTACTCATGTCAAGTTTTTTGTCATTATTGTCACTTTCTGGTAAATTTATGGGTTTTCTTCTCCTTTTCTGGGCTTTTCAATTAATTATGGGTTTGTTATTTTACTCTAGATGGACAATTCTAACAATAGTCATAAAATTTAATTACTTGAAATAATTGTTGTAATTATAGCTACTTGAAACCGATTTATTATATACGGAGTATACAATTAAGACTTGATAGAAACCAAGTATAATGCTGTGTTAATTCCCATATAGAACGTGGGTACTGAAAATCAGGAAATACAAAATGTATTTTGTTTGACTTATTGACTTTCAACCACAGAGCGACACATAGGCATAGGCTCTGTAGTTGTTGCTTTAATAAATAAGATACGATATCAATTCTATTAAAAATCGATCTGTAGCTTACACACGGTAGATTGTCGTGAAAACTAAGAGGGTGGTGACAAAGGGTAGACAACTTTTTTTTTATATATATGGTGGCCGAAATTGGTAGTGAGAGAAGGATAGTGTCATAATTTGGAGTGTGTATAATGCAATTCTTTCGTGTAGCGGAAGAGGCTTTGTGGATTTTGGGATGAGCCATGCCGGGTTTTGGGCGAGTGGTTTGCTGCTTTTGCTTAAAAATAATATCTACCATGAGGGGTTGTGGCCGAATTTTAATAGTGACCAAAGGAGTGGTGGTCGAATTTTAGTAGTGAGATAATGCAATTTTGGTGGTAATTTGGCCAAGAGGCTGGTGGCCAATAATTTTGGCGGTGGTTGACCAAAGGAGTTGCGGCAAAACATTAATAGTGGGTTTGCTGCAGTTCTTGGGGCTGTGTAAGGTGGATTAAGGGTGGTGGTAGTGGAAGAAGATTAACTCTTAATTAAGGCGTTAACTTTTATCAAGAGCCTCACTCTACCACATTTGAAAACCATCTCAATCAAAGCTTTAAGGTTATGATCGACTCAATCAGTCAATCAGTGATCATATATCTTATATCTTGGGCATTGAAATTAAGAAACCGTTGCTTAGGAATTAGAAGATGAGTTTTTAAATTCTAAATTTCCAATTAAAGAAGAAAAGAGTTGGGAATTCGGGGCTTAGAAAAAAAAAGAGGGTAGAGAGTCAGGGTGAGAAATTAGAAAAGCATTGCTTTGTTTTTACTACAACAACAACAACATCAACATCAGAGCCTTAATCCCAAAATGATTTGGGGTCGGCTGACATGAATCATCCTTTCGAACCGTCCATGGGTGAACGCACGCCTCATTTTGTTTTTACTAAATTAGATTTTTTTTCTTTTCCTACCACTATTATTATTTTAAAACTCTGAACAATGGGCCCCTTTCTAGCTTGGGCCCTAGGCCGCCGCCCCTGCAGACGACCCTCAGAACCGGGCGTGCTAATTGTTAATTGTCTGATTTTTGAAGATGGGGACGGAGATGGGGACGGAGACAGTGGAGTCTGTTCGCTTTGGTATCTATACCGACGAGGAGGTCCACAAGCTCAGCGTTATGAAAATTACCAACCGTGAGTTGCTAACTAATGTTGGCCAGCCTCAACCTGATGGTCTTTATGATCCTTCTTTAGGTCCCTTCGACGATGTTTCTTCGTATGTTTCCTATGCCACTTCTCTATATTTATTTCAAAATGCGACTTCCCTTCTTTTTCCTTGTTTTCCTAGTGATTAAATATTCCCTGTGCAGTTGCAAAACCTGTGGCCAACGAAGTTTCTACTGCCCTGGACATTGTGGTCATATTGATCTCATTCAACTAGTTTACCATCCCCTACTGTTTAATACGCTCTGCCGTATTCTACAGAACACCTGTTTCAGTTGCTTTCATTTTAGGGCTACCAGAGAGGATGTAAGCTGATTTTACTCTGAAATTTATTTCTCTTTTCATTTTTATTCCTTAACCTTCAATATGCCAATTTTTCAACTTCCAACATTCAGGTCCAATTATGTGTCGCCAAATTGAATCTCATTAGAGAGGGTCGTATTGCTGACTCTAGGGCGCTTGAATCTTTGACCTCTGTCGACTCTGATAGCGACAATGAATCTGCTGGAATTCAAGTCGGTTACAAACATGAGGATCAGCGTGAATGGACATCTCTTCAGCTTACTGAAGCACATCTGATTTTATATAATTTTTTCAAGAATAGAACTAGCAAATGTAGTTGTGGCGCAAAGAATCCTGCCATTTCCAAACCTGTTTACGGATGGCTTCAAGTGGTTTGTTCTATGGCCTCATATTTTCTGTTTTTATACATCTGGAAACCAAAAACCTATTAACTATCTGATTCTTATAGGATGCCATGTCGGAAGCGAGTATAAGAAGCAACGCAATGAGAGGCTTTAAGGTTGATTCAGAAATTGCTGAAGATGATTATGATAAGTCTGCATCAGAGGTAGAAGATGCTGAGAACCACAATAATGGTGATGTAAATTCAAAAAAGCGTCAAGGAAAAAAGAATGATAAGTATTCAGAACTCCTGAAGCCGAAAAATAAACGTTCTTTCTTACCAACAGAAGTATGCCCTTCACTCTTTCTTGGTCATTTGTTTTAACATCTACAGTTCCATGTGCACTTCACATTTGGTAAAAATTGTGTATTTTTTTTTGATCTTTATGGGACTTGGAATATATGGTGTTATCTTCTGAGATAGAGGATATTAAATATATAACTGTATTCCATCTGGCACATTTGTATAAATGTCAAATTTTGACCCTAGGGTAAAAATAGTACGAGTACAATATAAAGCATTAAATTTGTCTAATTGAGCACTTTTATAATAATATCTTTTCATAGTTGTACAATATAACATGTACCAAGAGAAATTGAAGGTGAAAGATTCATAATATGCTTAATGGTTTTTAGATTGGAGGGAGAAATAAAGGTCTACAGCCAAGAACAGTGTGAAATCCTTGGAGAGTAAGGATTATTAATAACCCCAATGATGCTCAAAATTGTTGCAGGGATGTTCATAAAAATGTGGCAGTTGTAGTCCATAAATGTTATCCAAGATTTGCTACTAGCCTACTGTTCCAACTACATGAAATAATAAGAAAAGCACACTACTGCCATATTTCGATTTTTCCCCCCATCATCTATTGTACTGTACATATTCGTTGCAAGCAATGGGGAAACCAAGACTTTTAGTTGGGGGGAATTCCAGAGGGGTGAACTAGTAATGCAATAAGGTGGGGCAGAAAATAAATCAAAATATTTAACTGAAAACATAGAAGTTTTCATTGTCCTAGGGATCAAAATTTTTAGAGGGGAGAACTAGTAATGCAATAAAGTGAACTAGAAAATTACAGGTAACTACAGGAGGTGTAGAGTAATATTTTATTGCTTTTTTGCTGAGCATTCAATGATTACAGGTAAAAGAGATATTGTCTCATCTATGGGTAGAAGAAGCCGCCCTATGCTCCTTCATTTCTGATATTCAACAACATAAGCTACCTTCGGAGAAAAAGTCTTCTTTCATGATGTTCTTTATAAAAACTCTTCTTGTGCCTCCAACAAAGTTCCGCCCTCCTTCTAAAGGAGGTGATTCAGTAAGTCTTTGCTGCATTGATCTCTGTGTAACCCTTACTGTTTTTGGATGCTTTCTATCGATTTGGAATAATCTTTATCCCGCTGTAATAATGGACTTGCTGATAATTTAAAATTTCATCTCGTTTTTATTTTATTGCATAGGTTTGGTGAAACCGGTCTACCTAACTATTACATATAATTCTATTGTGTATAGTGGAGGCTCAACTTGGTCTCTGTCCCTTATTTTTATGCTCACTCATTTTTGCGAGTGTGATAACAATTGGTCACAACTTTTAGTTCTTGTTATTTGAGGAGGTTTAAGTGCATGAGTTCAATATTGGCCCAATCATAGAACTTGAATTCGAACCGCTGTATCATTTATTTGAGACGTGGAATTTATGCAATGTGCAATTTCTGTATCTTACAAGTTGAAGTGCATGATGGATTGGAAATTTAAGCTTCTTAGGGCTGTTTGGTTGTAGCTAATCAGGAATGGGAACAAAATGTTCTCATTCCCTTGTATTTTTTTGTTTTTGTTTTCATTCCCTTTCCCCGACCTTTTAGAATAGGATTACCCATAATCCCCTTAAAATGATTCCCCCACCCCCCAAGAGTATCCCAATGAGCCTACTAAACAGACTCGCCTCTACATCTACCACCTATACCCACCACCAACACCATGGATCACCTCATCTCCCACCGCGACAACCACTGACGTCGACACCTACATACGCCCTCGTCGACGACCTCTCCTTACACTCCTCTTACCACCGTCGAAACCATCACCACCTACCCGAAAACATTCCCCAACTACATGGAAAAAGACACTAACCCCCTAAACCACCACCCCCAAAATTCCAAGAAACCCTCATCCCACAAAATCCCTCCTTGGTGTTTACGAGGGCGGGGGAGGGGGTTTCGTGGGTGGGGGAGGGTTTCTCTAGGGTGGTTTCTTTTTGCGCTAATGGATGTTCGACAAGGGATGTAGACGTGTGGGAAGCCGGCGCAGGCGAGAGGATGGTGGTGGGATGGTGGGATGTCGGCCTGAGTGCCGGACGACTGGTGTTGGTGGCAGCGACGATGGTGGCAGTAGTGTAGGTGTTGGATGTGGTAGGGGTTTCAAGGGTGATGATTCCTGTTCCCTTCTAACTTCCAACCAAACATCTTAAGATGGTAGGAGTACTCCCTTTCCTTTCGCCTTGAATCCCTTTCATGATTTCATTCCTTTTCTTATGATTCCATTCCTTTTCCCTTGTGTTTTTTATAAAAGAAAGACGGAATTCGATTTTAAAACCCCTAAGTTCACCTTGACTTTCCATTACATTTTCGTTCTTCCTTTTTGTTTTTCATCTTCCCTTTTTATTCGCATTTTGAGGCGTGCGTTCACCCATAGACGGTTCGAAAAGATGATTCATGTCAGCCGATCCCAAATCATTTTGGGATTAAGGCTCTGATGTTGTTGTTGTTGTTGTTGTTGCACTTTTGTAATGTGTGTTTTTTGGTTGTTGTTCGTCTAAGCATTATGATCAATCATTAATTACAAGCGATCTACTGGTATTTGTTCTTCAGGTGATGGAGCATCCTCAAACTATTCTACTGCAGAAGATTTTGGATTCTAATAAAAATCTGGCAAATGCTTATCAGCAGGATGCTGATCGGACCAAAGCATGGTTAAGACTTCAACAATCTGTAAATACTTTGTTTGATAGCAAGAGTGCTGCAGGTGAGTTTAAATTATTACATTCACTTTTATGCTTTGTATATCGTGTTTCACTTTTATAAAAAGCCGGCTTTTGGCAAAAATAAAGATATGTCATGTTTGATATTCGCCAAAGAAATGTCTTCTATTTTGTCAAAAGGGTATTTTGGGTAAGAGCTCTAGACAAATGTTTAGAATAGGTGAGAAAATGAGAATTTATTACAAATGGTGGTAGTTTAAAAATGAGGTGTAGAAAAGTGATATTTATGAATTACTCCAAAATGTTACTCCCCATTTTTTAGATATCAAAATGACGTTTTTGTGTATGGGCGTCATCCCCTTGTGTCTTTGTCTCTTTGATAGTGTATCTTATAAAAAAAAAGAAAATTATTCGAGGACTGATTAAAAATTTTAACCATTTTTCTCGTGGACCCACTTATATAAATGATTCAATTACCCACTTACATGTAAATCGGTCATGTTCCCTTCAACTCTAACCCAACCCAAATAAATATCTTGTCGTGCTCGTGTTGACCCAATTACATAAATGGGCCATAAGCCTCTAATCCATACCCTTTAATTTTGTGCCGCGTCTTGTTTGGAATGTGCAAATATATTTATGTGATGGAGGATCAAAATATTTTTTTTTTTTTTTGGGGGGGGGGGGTATGAGAATGGAATCAGGTAAGGGAAATAAGGGGAATGGAATGGAAATGCACCAATTTTAATTGTGTGTGGTTTGAAATTACAGAGAAAAGGGATCATTGTCCTTCACCGTCCTCAACTATTACAACCACTAAAACATTCACCCTCATCCACCCACCGCCACCTCGCCTCACCATTCTCCACCCATGGTGTTCCTTTGCTGGACCATCGAAGACTCCACTCCAAACCTTTACCACCAAGAAAATGCTTAGACAAACAACAGTTAGTGGGTGGCATAAGAGGCCACCAACACCGGAGACAGAGAGAGCGTCCGCGGCGACACGGATGGTGGTGGTTCCAACGTAAGAGGCTTGTGTTGATGTTGAAGTCGTGATGGAATGGGTGTAGCAGGGAAAGGGTGGGTTTCCCGAACCCTTGGGAGTGGTGCGGGGGGAATCAAATTAGAAGGATTTTGAGTATCCTATTCTAGAGATGGGGTAAACGGAATAAAAATAAGTGTCAACCAAAACACCAGCAAAGAGAAACGAGTAGTTTCAGTCCCTTTCCCAAATACCCCTTACCAAACGCCCCCTTAGGCTAATTTAGTAAATAGGTTATTCGTGTTGGGTCTGTGTTTAGAGAGCTCAACCAAAACCCGACCCAATAATATCTCATATCGTGTCCGTGTCGACCTACTTACATAAATAAGTCATTAGGCTTTAACTCAACCTGGTTAATTTCGTGCCGGGTTCGTGTCTAGTTTTCGAGTCATGTCATTGTTTGTTGGCCAACTTCAAAACTCCTAAAAAAGGTATTGTTGCGAAAATACTAATGTTCTTACATAAAATAGGGCGTATCGTGTCCAAAAGGCTCCTGTCTTTGCCTTGCCTTGCGTCTCGTTGCCATGGCCCCCTTTACGTCTTAGTGTGTCTTGCACCTCTTCAAACTAGCGCTAAAACGACACTGTTATGCTCCCCCAGTAAGCTGTTGGGTGTGGGATTGTTATTAGTAAATCAGGATTCATTGTGGCTTTAAATATAGTTGCACGAGTTCAGCCTATTCTGATTGTGCTGCTGTGCCTACATGTCTTGTTGAAGTAGTCATTCACTGTGAAACCAGTTTAATGTTGTTGGAGAAGCTAAGTATGTTCACCTTGTGTTTGATAACAGGCATAGGTCAGAAAGACATGGCTTGTGGAATATGTCAATTGCTGGAAAAAAAGGAAGGCATGTTCAGGCAGAAGATGATGGGGAAGCGAGTTAATTTTGCCTGTCGTTCCGTGATTTCCCCTGATCCATATTTGGCTGTCAATGAGATTGGTATTCCTCCCGTTTTTGCCTTACGATTAACGTATCCTGAGGTGAGATAATTTTTGAACACACACTCTTTTACTGTTTTGAAAACAAAGAAGCTATTACTTTTTTTTTTGGTGCGCTAAAGAAGCTATTACTTTGATGCCATTAACATGATTGCATGAACGAAAATTTGATTTGCTGTTTGTTTTTGCCTGAAGTAACCCTTCAGGCCCCCCATTTTGGATTCCTTCATAATACCGTCAATTTTCCTTGTAACGAACAATGTGTGTGCCTCATTTCGTCCACAACAACAAAGGCATTTATCTCTAATGAAATAGGCCATAGCAATAATAATCGTATGCCTATGTTACTTCGACACTTCATATGAGCTCACGTACCTGTGTCCGACACTCGATCCTTGGACACTGGTATGACACTCGACACTTCATTTTAAACCAAAAACTTGACATTTTTTCATAAAACAGCCGTGTCCGACACGTGGATACGCAGCCGTGTCTGACCCTTCAAGCCGAGCCAGAGTAACATATATCTCAAATTCCCACAAACGGCCTAAACTATCATATTTTACTGCAAATGGCCCGGTCAAAAGTAAAAAATAAATAATTTGGTTAATCTTAGTGTTTGATTACTCTTTATAGTTATGCAACCATTAAGAAACTTCTCTTCACAGTTCACAGCAGGTAGATCTGTTTTTGTGAAATTAATGGACACTGTTTGATTGAATGGCTCATGCAGCAGATTTGGATATTGATGTGGCAGCATAAGATTATTGTACTGTTATATGACTCGCTCTCTCAATTCTTTTCTGTCAACTGTTACCACTATTCAACAAGTCCGAGATGTGTATTCACCGAAAGGAATTCATGAAGATCAAATTGGTCTTTAGAATAAATCTTCACCTAATACACGTCTGAATTGAAGAAAATTATGAATAAATGTCAAAGCCGATTTGTAAAACGCAAGAGTAATGTTGTGAGTATGTCTCTTGTGAGCTTATCTGGACTTGTCTGGAAAGCATTAATAAGTATCTTGTGACCTCATCATATATATGGAGTCATAGTGGGAACTGGGAAGGGGATAGAAAATTTGAAGGTCTGTATCAAAGAGGGAAGAGGATAGAAAATCCTTATCAAAGAGGGAAGGGGAAAGAAGGTGAGTAGTATTATAGTAATATTTTCATTGTATTAGATTGATGTTGAATGAATTAAGTACCAAGGAAAATATCAACCATTTTTATTACAAATCACAAGTGAAGGGAGACATTGTTTAGGGCAACCATAGGCTATGACTAATGTCTCGGACGAGAGAGGGGGGAGGAACTGCCAAGGGCAGCCATAGGTTATTATTAATAAATGGCTTGGACTTTAAAGATGAAGAAAAGAGTTCACTTCATTCACAAGGAAGGATAAAGTGTGATATGTTTTATTGTTTCTTTATAGCACTTGTGAAATGCACCCATTACTATTCATTTTAATGACCACAATAAAGTGTACTAATCAGTTTAGTATTTTTCAAAAAAGTAAGTTTTTTTTTTTGTTAGAAACTACCTTATATTTAGAGGTATTTGTAAAAATTCTACCTTACATTATTTTTTTTGTTTTCGACTACCTTTGGTTTCTTTACTTTTGGTCAATAACTACCTATGCTAAGAGTCTAGACGGAATTGGTCGGTTTTCTGGCTTTAACCTATCTCGCATGATTTCTTTATGTTTCAAACTTGCTTAGACCCTATTTTGGGAAATCATGATGTACTTATGCTTAACTTTAAGAGATGTTCGTAGTTATTATTGAAATGTGAAAACATAAATTATAAGAGTCACATTTTTGTCTAGAAAAGAGGCGATATCTTGGCAGATCTCTTTATTGTCAAATTTTGAATCTCAATTGTTACACCCGTAATAAGTATTGTAAGTGAGACTCCTTGACAGGCCTTAGTAGTGACTTGGGTTTTCTGTAGACCTTTTTTTTCTTTTCTTTTTAATGTCCTATTTTTACCCCCCCTCCCCTCCTTTCTTTTTTTTGTTTTCTTTTGAAAGCGAGTTTATTCCCTTTATTGTAGATGAGTAATTCTAGTGCGAGACTTCCTCATCCTTGCAGACTACTTAATAATCCCTCCAAATTTATGAGTCTTCTCTATTTCCCTTTTAAGTCTATTTTCCTATCTTCCCCTTTCCTTTTTTGGTATATTTTTATCCATTCTTTATTCATCCTCTCTCCTAAAATGTCAACAACTTCCACTACTTTATTCATTCTTTATTATTTTCTCTCTCCACAACTTACATCACTTTATTCAATCTCTTATTTTTGTGCAAAAAGTAAAGAGGAAGATTCATAAAACTTGGAGGCAGTATGTCATATTACCATGTCATCAATTAAATGGCTCTTCCTATTCAATCTTACGTTTTCAGAAAAAAACATAGACCCTTGGCGCCCGAACCCCTTTACCTAGCCCATAACCGTCTGGAGTAAGCATGAGTGGTAGGCTGGTAGCCGATTTAGGGTTGGTAAGGGGTAAGGTGTATCTTGTAAGATAAGGGTAGTTTAGTCATTTTTATCTTTTTCTTAAAAGTTAAGAAGAATGAAATGGGAAGAAAAAAAATGGGAGGGAGTAGTTAATAATATTATATTATTCACAAGAGACCGACTGTGGTGCCATGCATCTACAGAAAGTGACTTAGTAAACCGAGTGAAACAATATAATCCAAAACACAAGAAACACAAGTCCAATTTGAAGGCCACCACTAAGGTCTAACATAACAATTAAACAGCGTTGAAGTCTTTAAACACAGTTTTTTCAGTCCAAGTATACAACCACCTTAAAAAAAAAACTGGACCTGAAAATTGTCTGCACATACTCATAGGGGTGTTTGTTAACTCCAATATGCTAATCTTTTGTGTATTTGATTTGTAATTTGCTTTCTTCGGTTAATGCACATGCTTTATACAAATCAATTTTGGCTATTTAAATTTGGGGTGTCATTGCAAGTGCTATGTTGGTCATGCAGAGAGTTACTCCTTGGAACATGTCTGACTTACGGGATGCTATTGCTAATGGGCCTGACGTACACCCTGGAGCCACACATTATGTTGACAAAATGTCAACTACGAAACTACCATCTAACAAAAAATCCCGTATCTCGATCTCCAGAAAGTTACCTTCTTCTAAAGGAGTTTTAACACAACCTGGAAAGAGCAGCCGTTATGAATATGAAGGGAAAGTTGTGTTGCGTCACCTCCGCAATGGGGATATTGTTCTTGTGAATCGCCAGGTATGCACTTAAGAAGCTGTTGCTGAAGTCAGAGTTGGAATGATTCTTGATTGGGTGTTCCGCTACTCTTCTCATGTTGCATATTTTTTTTAGTCCATCTGAGCATTTTTTTTCTTAATTTTTTCCCCTTCAGCCGACTCTTCATAAGCCAAGTATTATAGCACTTAAAGTTCGAGTCTTGCCTGGGGAGAGGACTCTTCGATTTCATTATGCAAATTGCGAGTATGTCTGTCCCCTTTTCCTTCTTTTTGGTTCCAAGCGACAGTACTTTGTAGTGAAATTGTGCTAAGTACTGATTGTGCTGGGTGTCCTTTGGTTCAGTTCCTTCAATGCTGATTTTGATGGCGATGAAATTAATGTTCACTTTCCACAAGATGAGATATCACGCTCTGAAGCTTACAACATTGTAAATGCTAATAATCAGTATATTGTTCCAACACGTGGTGATCCTAAAAGAGCTTTAATTCAGGTTTTGGATCTCAGTGTATCTCTTTAATAGATTTACAAACTCTATTTTGTCATCGTATATTCGTACTTCAATTTTTATATTTGCGGGAGTCATTGGGGTAATGATGTTCTTGTTGTTGTTGGCATACTCTTGGATAGGATCATATTGTGAGTGCTGTACTTCTAACAAAGAGGGATACTTTTCTTACGTGGGCCGAATTCAGTGAACTTCTCTACGCATCTGGTGTATGTTCCTTCGGTACACCCTCTTTAAACACTAATTCTGGTAAGAAAATATCTGTACTGGAGTCAGAAGATATTATACGGGCCAATCCACCTGCTATAATAAGACCCAGAAGGCTTTGGACTGGGAAGCAGGTTCTACAATCTCTGCTAGCCATACTTATTTGATAGCTAATGTTTTGCTGTAGTTTATATTGAGTATAATATTTGACCATCTAAAAATGTTTTTAATTACAGGTCATAACTGCTATTTTAAATCATGTAACTAGAGGCCGTTTGCCATTTACTGTCAAAAAGCGTGCTAAAATTGCAAGGGAGTACTTTGGGAAGGATGAATCCAAAAAAAAGAATGCTGAGGGTCTTCAGAAGATTGATGAAGTTCCTAAAAAGAAAAAGAAGACTAAGAACATGGTGGAACCCATTCACAACATTGATGAGGATATTGTGCATGTTCACAAGAATGAACTGGTCCAAGGAGTTATAGACAAGGAGCAATTTGGGAAGTATGGCTTGGTCCACACTGTGCAGGAAATGTATGGGCCTAGTGCTGCCGGAAACTTACTTTCTGTTCTGAGTCGTGTTCTGACTGCTTATTTCCAGGCATGAATCTGCTCTGCTAGTTGCCTTATTTTCTCCTGTTAATCATTTGGTGTAAAAAAAAATGGATCTTTCAATTCATTTTGAGTACTGATATCGGATTAATAAGTTAATTTTTTATGCTTTAGATGCATGGTTTTACTTGTGGAGTTGATGATCTTCTTCTAATACAAACATATGACGAGCAAAGAAAACAGTTGCTCCAAATTAGCGAGAACTGTGGAGAGGAAGTTCACTTGCAGTTCATTGGTCGCGAGAAACAGCACTTAGGTATAAGGTGCCTTCTAATTTATTATTTGACATTTTGACCTTGGAACTTGAAAGCTTCATAAGAGTATGTAAATTTCATGCAATGGAAGTCATGGTCAAGTTCAAACACTTCATATCTTTTGCCCTTGTTGCCACTGCCCTTGTAGACATTGGGCTCTGTGAAAACTTCTTGTGCTGGAATTAGTTTCGTCATTATTTGTGAACTTCTTTATACATTTCATGCAAGCAAATATGAGATCTAACTTCATGTTGATTCAACTGATAAACTGGGAAGCTAGAATATTCAGGGCTCTAGCTTAGTTGCTTCACTTCCCCTTCTTGTTACGCATATACTGTAGAAAAGAGAGATGAAATTTGTGGACTTTCATAGTTCCATCTCGTTGAACATTTAAGCAAATTCAATTTGGTATCAGATGTACTTTTCTACAATGGGTGTTTTGACAAGACCTAGGTGGGCTTGAGCCACAAACGGATAAAAGCAAAGGGTAAAGATAGGTGCTTCACTGCTCAATTATTTACTATTAAAATAGTGAATAACCTACTTTTACCATTTTCTTTTTGGCCTTCTGGTAGTTGACTGATTGTGGTCAAAAGTATGATTATTGTTCAATGATTTTTGAGAAAAATGAAAAAATCAGTTCGAGGATGATGAGGCACTTAAGCTGCTATCTCAGTCTTAGGAAAAGTAGGAGCTATTTCAGTTCTCACTTGAGCCCTATTTTCATTTGTTAAAGGAACCAGACAGTTTAAAAGCCTTTGATTACTTCTAATGGCCCGTCAGTCACATCTTTGTTATGCTGCGCTTTCTTGTGCATTTATGCAATGTTTACTTTTCCCTCAGTTTTGAAAAGTCAGACTTATAACCTTATTTATTAGAGACGGGTCTGTGGAAGTGCTTGGAAGCAGGTTTATATGGAGGGTCCGTGAAAACATAGATGGAATCTGTGAGCTTAGTACTGTTTTCTTACAATATGGCCTTAGTTTATGCTTGTTTTGAAAGTCTTCATTTTTTTTAAATGGCACGTCACATTTTAGCCGACTCCAAATCTTTTTTGAGTGCATTATTTTCGGTGCTGTATTGTTGCATGACATTTTCATTCTCTTAGAGTCCTCTGAGATGCAAATTGAAATCGAGAAAGCGATACGGCGCAATGGAGACTCTGCAGTAGCACTTCTTGATGGAATGATGAGAAGCAAACTTAATACCCTGAACTCAGCAGTCACTAAGCTTTTCCCGGAGGGCTTAAACAAGCCATTTCGGAACAACTGCCTTTCATTGATGACACTCTCTGGAGCAAAAGGTGGCACGGTAAGTTGTTGCTATCTCCATGATCTTTTGGATGCGTCTGTTTTTGGGATTTTTTTTTGGAGTTAATATGATTGAAATATGACGCTTGTTATGAATATATGACGACTCATTTTGATGAATATGAGAACATATTTTGGTGTTGTTTTTATAAATCGTCTATAGAATTGGATTATATGACTTATATAGAGTTTTGTTTTTGTCAGTTCAACTTCCAACAAATCTCTCTCCTGCTGGGGCAGCAAGAGTTGGAAGGAAAGCGTGTCCCCCGAATGGTCTCTGGGAAGACATTGCCATGCTTTCCTGCGTGGGACAGTTCAGCTCGAGCTGGAGGATTTATTAGTGACCGTTATCTTACTGGTCTACGACCCCAAGAGTTCTACTTCCACTGTATGGCTGGTCGTGAAGGGTAAGCCTACTTACGTCCATGTTGCTTTTATGATCTGTCTTCTTTCCAAAATTCACCCAAGAAGCCAAGAATGCTGAATGTTGAGCTCAAACCATGAACAGCAGTGGTTATGAGCTCTATATTCTGCACGTATTTCATTCTGTAAAGCCATAAAGGTCTAAGGAGCATTCTTTTATAGAGTAATTGCTGTAACACGACTGTTCTCAACCAAAAACTTGAAGAATTCGAAAATCTTTGAAGTTGCTTGGAGTTGGTCCACTCTGAACTTATACTCACCAATTGTGCCATTTGTCCTTGTATTCATAATGTTGTCTTCAAGCTACAAGTGATGGTCTAGCTGTAATTTCCGAGCACAAAGTATATTAATATTTATACTGGCCTTTGAGCCTTTCTGCTTTCTAAAATTTTTTTGATGGCTAAAGCCATTTTTTCTAGGTGCAAATTTTGAAAATTTTGAAGGATTTGCCAATCTGACTCATGTGCTTTTTGTTTATAGATTAGTGGATACTGCTGTTAAGACCTCTCGCAGTGGATACTTGCAAAGATGCTTGATAAAGAACCTTGAGTGTCTCAAAGTTCATTATGATTACACTGTTCGTGATGCTGATGGATCTATCGTTCAGTTCCGCTATGGAGAAGATGGTGTTGACGTACATCAAAAAAACTATATGCAGGAGTTTGAAGCGTTGGCATTGGTTAGATGTTGGACTTATATATATATATATATATATATATAATTCTTTTTTTAATTTCAAGATCTAAACTATATTTTACGAAACCTTTTTTTGTTTTTTTGTTTTTTCAGAATCAACTGCTAATTATGAGTAATAATCCTCTTAGCCAAAGTGATCATTCATGTGTATCCAAGTTTATTGAAGAAGATAATGAAGTTCCAAATCAACTTGCCACGAAAGCTGAAAAGTTTTCTACTGATCATGCTTTGGATATAAATTGTGGGCTAATGCGCAGAAAGGATCGTTCAAACTTTCTTAAACTGGTGAGGAATAAATATTACATGAGTCTCGCCCAGCCTGGGGAGCCTGTTGGGGTTATTGCCGCCCAGTCAGTTGGCGAACCATCAACACAAATGACGTGAGTTATTATTCTGCTCTTAAAGTTGGTCATATGTACAGAATCATTTTTCATACTCATACTTGCAGACTGTAGACTTCCCTCAATATAGCAAATGATTTCTATCGTGCTCTCATTTTTTAAATTGATGGGTACTCAGTGGACATATATTGTATGGGTATATTCATTTTCCCCCTACTGTGTCCAAAGAGGTTACCGTTCAAGTGGAGTTTGGAGTCAATATGATTCAGCTTAGTGCATCACATTTCAAAAGCCACGGAACAATAAATCATTGGTCCCATCAGCATTGAATGCTTATGCTGAATATAAAGTCAAAAGCTCTACTTGTTTTATAAAGGACATCTTGTCGTCATCTTCTCCTGAGCCCGAAAACTGTTGATAGATGTATATATAAGAAGCTGCGTTATTTCGACACTCCAATCTTGCGACATTATGCTCTTGACTCTTTCTATTAGACGTGTTTTTCCCCCTTTAAATAGCCACATCCAACATTTGCAGCGGAGTCGGAGTAACATAGATAAAAAGGAAAAAAAAAGTCTTGCAAGTTGCAGCATAAAACACTCGAAGCGCTCTGATTATCTTGTTTATGATTTATAGCTTAAACACATTCCATCATGCTGGTCGAGGGGAAATGAATGTTACACTGGGAATACCACGTCTACAAGAAATATTGATGACTGCATCTGTTGCTATCAAAACTCCGACGATGACATGCCCTCTGCTGAAGACCAAGGGAAAGTAAGTAGCAATCTTCCTTCTCTTCAAGTGTCAAATACTCAAATCATAATGCTACGGAGCATAAGCTGGAAAAAATTGTCAAATGTTTCGAGAGATTAAGCTTGTGACCCCATAATTTTTGTAGGCGCGTAAAATGATTCGGTTTGACTATAAATTGATTATCCCTGTGGTGATTGGTTTTGGAAAATTGGCTATATTCTTCTACGACCATGTTTGTCCTACCTAATGTTGAATGTATATGTTTTTTTATCTTTATATTGAAGACTGAAGCTAATATCACTGTTTACATAGAATTTCCTTAAACCGTAGAATTCCTTGCTGATTTTTGTACGATTGTTTTCTGGGGACACTTACTGCCCCGGATTTTTTTATTCTTATCTATTATTGAGTTAATTAATATATCTTGTGAAGGGGAGATTGCTTATTTCTGTGTGATTCACAGGGATGATGCGGAATGTCTTGCTGCTAAATTGAAAAGGATCACTGTAGCTGATGTGATAGAAAAATTGGATGTTAGTCTTGTGCCGTTCACTGTTGACAATAACAATATCTGCAGTATTTATAAGCTTCAAATAAAGCTGTACGAACCTGAACTTTATCCTTCTCACACTGATATAACGTTGGAGGACTGCCACTCTACCCTTGAAGACAATTTTGTGGAGGACTTGCAAAATGCAATGGAAAGTCATTTGCTTTTGCTTGAAAAAATTAATGTCATCAGTTCTGTATCTGAGAAGGGCTCAGATGAAACTGACGGGGATATCTCCGTAAGCAATCGACCAGATGGCGGCGATGATGATGATGACGATGAAGGCAGTGGTGAAGGAGCTGAAGATTTAGGTTTAGATGCTCAGAAAGCAAACCGGCAAGCTACAGACGAGATGGATTATGAGGATAACGAAGAAGAAGAAGAAGAAGAAGAAGAAGAAGAAAAAGAAGAAGAAGAAGAAGAAGAAAATAAGGCAAAGCAGGAAGCTACAGATGAGGTGGGCGATGAGGAGGATGACGATGAAGTTGAAGAAGAAATGTCTGTGGCTGAAGATGTAGGTGAGGTTGAACAAATTGAGCATGAAAATATGAAAGAGGATACTAAGCAAGTTGTACAGAAAACCTTCTCTAGGTCTGGTTCGACTCGTCAAAATGTGAAACAAGCCTCTAAAAAGAAGAAAGCGGAAAGAGTTGAAGTATGTCACCTTGAATCTGAAGGAGTATTTTTTGAAGTGCATTTTAAGTTGATCAATGAACCTCACATACTGTTGGCACAGGTATGTTGGTATCAATTTTTTTTTTTCTTTTGCTTGATTTTATAACAAACTGTTTCAGGCTTGCTTATAAATCAGAGTAGTCTTCTGAGTCTCTTTCATATAGCCAGTCTCTTTCATTTTCCTATGGACGGTGCTTTTTCACTTAGTTACTCCACTAGGTATGTTTCAATTAATCTCGTAGAAGATTAACTGAAATTGCAGTCAGCTGAAATATGGTCGAATATTTACAAATAGGGGTTTTGCCAATTACAGTTCATTTAAACCATCCTAAATCATTTTGGCACCAACCTTTTATTTTGATGCAAAAATACGAGGGAATGGGAGGGGAGGGGAGGGAAGGAAGGGGAATGGAACATGGAGCAATGTCATTTTCCTTCCAAATTGTTTCTATGTTGGAAGGATTTTAATTTTCTCTCCGATCCTTTTCCATGTAACACAATTTGCTACTTTGCCTCTAAATTCCTCTGTTTGAATAGTGTAAAACTACGCTCTTGTAGTTGTTAGTTGTTGGCTGCTTGGACTGAGTAACTTTGAAGTGAGATTTCAGTTTATATATTACTGTCGCAGATTTGTCAATGGAAAGTATGCACAAATACTTGGGGGCGAACTGGACATGAAATAACTATTTTGTCCAAGTCGACTGTATGGGATCCATATCTAAATTTAAACTAGAGCTTTGATGTTCAAGCAGATTGTTGTAGCTTATCTACAACCATAGCCTATCTTACTCGATTCTTCACCTTTGGGAACTGTACCCGGGTCCAACTCCACACTCAAAGAAATGGATATGGAGTCTTTACCTGTCCCTCTTTCCATTATGGGAGGGCATGGAGACTGTATGAAACGTTTAGTATGATGATTAATGATTTTAAGTCCAATCCCTCAAATAGCTATCCACTTTAATTTTAATACTTGATTGTTTTAATCTTTATTCTCGATTTAAATTCTAAGTTTTTATAAAAGAAATCCGGATTTTGATTTTAAAACCTATAAGGCTACCTTGGCTTTTGTATTATGTTGTTTCACTCCCCTATTGTGTTTCACTTTTCCTTTTCTATATTTTTGCATTTTGAGGTGTGCGATCACCCACGGACGGTTCTAAAGGATGATTCATGTTAGCTGACCCCAAACCATTTTGGGATTAAGGCTCTGATGTTGTTGTTGTATATATCAAACTATAACTATACTTTTGTTTTGACGAAGGTTGCACGCCCGTATTTGCATTTTAGGACAGCCCTTTGCATTTTAAGACAGCCCGCGTGTTTTAAATATTGAGTCGTAGATATCCCACCCATGTCCCGATGCCCTAAACTATCACAAATTGTTTTATTTGTACATAGGAAGCTGTTCTTGCTTGAAATACAGTTAATGCTGTGCGGCCCGTGCCATAAGCTTCTCATTTCTTGTTGCTTTTAATTGTACAGATAGCTGAGAAGACAGCGAAGAAAGTTTATGTGAAGACTGCTGGCAAGATTGAGCAATGTAAGGTAGTTGAACTTCATTTGGATGATTCTGACTTGGGTGGAATTCCGATGCTCAAAAAGGGTAAAGAATCTCGACTTGCCCTCCAAACCGCGGGCTTGGATTTTCCGGCATTTTGGGACATGCAGGATGACCTCGACGTGCGATTCATTAGTTCGAATGATATACATGCCATGCTAAATACATACGGGGTCGAAGCTGCTAGAGCAACCATTATAACAGAGATATTCACGGTATTTGGGCATTATGGAGTTTCAGTTGATATGCGCCACTTAACCTTGATTGCCGATTACATGACACACACGGGTGGTTATAGGCCTATGAGTAGATCAGGGGGCATAGCAGACTCGACTTCAACTTTCAGCAAGATGTCCTATGAATCAGCTTCCAAATTCCTTACGGATGCAGCTACTTTTGGATTAAAAGATAACTTAGAGACTCCTTCGGCCAGAATTTGCCTTGGCTTGCCTGCTAAAGTTGGTACTGGATGTTTTGACTTGATGCAACAAATAGTTGTGTAGTATATTGGCGTTTGGGCCATTGCTAGATTTCTATGTCGCTTAGTTGAGTTCTATCCAAATCAAATTTTGTCTGTAACGTGTTCAAGTGTCGGTGTAAACTCCCTAATTTTAAATTAAACAGTGGAGCGTACTTGCATTAGAGAACTTTTTTTCTCATGCTTCCACTGCTTCGTTGAGAAATTGTGAATTTGTTTGTTAGGGGAGTAAGAAAGAAAAAAAAAATCTGACTCTTCCTGAAGTTCAGATAGGTAATTAAGAAAAAACCCGCAAAAGATGCCTTTTTTTTTTCTTCTCTTGTTTTTTTTTTCCATTGTGTACTGTTATTTTGAGTTCAATTTATTTTACCTTTCAAATATGAAATTATTCCTTTTAAGGGAGTTAATTATCTGACATTGACTAGTTGATTTATAAACGAACAACCCATGTTTGGCGACAATAATATTCATCACTTCTATAAAATGATTTTTCGCTTGAGATTTTAATAAAAAAAAAAATAAGACATTAGTAAATGGGTAGGGAGATGCATTAAAATATAGTTATGGAGGGAAAATGAACCTCAATTTTTTTAACACAAAAATTTTGGAGAGACGGTCTCTCACTAACTTATTGAGAGACCATTTTGTCGTACCTCTTTATGTAATTTTCGTACCCTTTTATTGTTGAATTGTTTCCCATAATTTGGTACATGTTTTCATAACAATCGTACCTATTTTATCTTATATTGTACTCTCTCCATCCCGGTCATTTGTTGTCCTTTGATTTTGGCACAAAGACCAAGGAAAGGGGAGGGGGCCAATTACCAAATGACAAGTGGAATAAATTGAGTGTGAATGATCAAATTACTCATCAAATTCATTATTAAATTAGAAAGGACAACAAATGACTGAGACACCCCAAAATGAAAAAGGACAACAAATGACCGAGACAGAGGGAGTAACTATTTTTATTAGTACCTCATTTTACATTATACGTACCCCATTTTAGTACTTTTTGTACCACATTTCTATCAGTTTATAGTTGGTCTCTCAAAAAAGTTATTGAGAGACCGTCTCTCAGGAGATCTACTGTTTTATTAAAGGAACTTGAGAGGATGCTATATGATTAAAACATGACAAAAGTTAGAAGTTAATGCAATATTAAATATGATTAAAACAATAAAGATGGGAACTTGAACTAATTAAACACTAAACTCATCCCCCTTAAACTAAAAGAATAAGAAATCTGTAATTTTTTCCCGCCTAACTTAATGCTGCTATAAATGGGCTTTCTCTTATGTTATCTTAATTCAATAGATTTAATAGAATAGGTGGGTCAAAGGTAAGCTAAAATTTAATGTGTAATACATCTCAGCATAGAATGAAAATATGTGGGCCCAAACGCTGAAGGAAAATACAAAATGGAATCTCATCAAGTATTGAAATAATATTTGTTATAATTGATTTTTTGATTCTACTTTAAAATATGAAAATTTTTGTGTCATCCTCTATCTACTAAAAGAATAGGCGGATCTAGAGATTTACCCGTTCAAATTACTATCCTATAAATTGGGCTTAACATTTTCTACCAATTATTTTAGACTACCATACATTTTACATTTTCTATAATATACTTTCAACTACTATGTATTTTATTAATATTCATTTATTATCAATTTTTTTAACCATAGATGTATCCAATATCTAAGAAATATAGACTACAACATCAAATTTAATAAGTTGATGTAAATTTTACCTCTTAATACAACACGAAAATAAAAATTAATGTAATTTTTACCTCTTAATACTATCATTAATAATAATTGTAGACTATAATATTAAATTTAAACATTAATTGCTAAATGCTAATTTTTTTACATATTTACAATCTAAAAAAACCGTGCATTTGCACGGGATCAAAACGCATATCTTCTCTAATTGTATTACAAATGTCATTATTTCACGTTTATATTGCGCCTTTAGTAGATTCAATGATATAACAATAATATTTTTTAAAATAAAGTTAATAATAAAGTTTCAGTAAAACCGACAATCTTATTAGGAGTAAAAGTTTTAAACCTTCTCTTTTCTACCTCTTTTCTTATAAATCTATCTAAAAAATCGCGCGAGCGCGGGACCTATACTAGTAAAAGTAAGAACTTGGAAGGAAATAACTCAAATAAAGATAAAAGAAAGAAAATTACATGCCAAATTGGAGAGAGAATTGCATAGAAGAACTAAATTTAGAGTTTAGTTACCGATAATACTATATTTTGCCTCCATTTTATACTATTTTTATCCCTTTAATCGTCTCATTTTAGGTGATTTAGGTAGTTACGTTTCGTCCTCCCGTCATGTCATTTTGTCATTATGAGTCAATACTTTATTTGCGTTTTCACTTTTTATTTATTATTATTAATTTTTTTTTATTATTGTAGAAGAACGACTTGAAGCATGATGAGATTCTAGGACGAAAGGGTGTGGTCAAGATCCGCTAGCGCGAGATCAAAGTAAAAGAAAAGGAGTTTTGAAGACTAAAAACGAAGCATAAATTGTCTTCTGCCATTGGGTGAAATTGACGGCATTTTTGCGTTTTTTCGAATTTTTGAGTAATTTACTATATCGGCCGGGTGAAATTTCACCCTCCAGAGAAAATATTGTATTCGGCTTTGTAAACCCTCGTTTTGGGTCTTGTTTATATAGGTAGTTTCAGATCCAGAAAGATTATGCTTCAAGAAATGTTTTTGGATTTGCTTTCCAAGTGACTCAAGTTGGTTTTGATGCAATCTTTCCTTTGCTCTTGTTCACCATCCCTCTCTTTCCTTTAAAGTTGGTAATTTCTTATCCTATTTTCCGTCATCAATCATGTTTTTTTTAGATAACATAAGGTATATTATGAGCTCAGCCACATCACAATTTTACATCATTGTTCTTACTTCAAGGTCATCAGCCCAATAAGATATGCAAAAGTAAAAACAACAATGTGAACTACTACATACTTAGTTGCTGCATCCAATTTTTGTCCTTGCTAGTTATTGCACTCATGTTCTTACTCCAAAACCGTTTGGAGTATATTCATCATAACTGATTTCACCAGAAATCTTGGGCGTTGTACTGAATTATGTATCCTTGCGTGATTCCATACAAGCCAAATTGAGTAAGCAAGACCCACATAATAGGCTCCAATGAACTGTCTTTGCAAACTACTCTTCCGTTTTTCCAGGGGCGGCCCGTTGGATTTGGAGGCCCTGTTCCAAATATTAGATGGAGGCCCTTACGATGATCGCCTCATATTTTTTTTATAGTCGTAAGAAGATATGAGACCTTTAGTGTATAAGGAGGCGTAATATTTAAAATTTGAAATACTATAAATATAAAATTAATCGCGTCAATTTTTCGATTTTAGTCATATTACTTTAATTATATTATCTTGTTTTATGTGAGCAAATGTTCGCTCTATTTCTTCCAATCAACGTTTTTATACTTTTATTTCTGGAAGTAAAGTAATTAGAAAAATAAGGCTATAATAAAAAAAATAGTCAGAAAGTGCATTATTGACAATAACATATTCGTTTCGTTAAATAAGATCACTTTTTTAACACCATTCTTATTTAAGACCGTCTTAACTTATAGATGATTTTCACACCCGTTTAAATTAGAAGTAGAAGTAAAACAAGGGTGTTAGAGGTTTTAAGATAATACGGTCATAAGCAAGATCAACGTTTTTTTTTAAAACGACAAAATTATCAAGTCACTTGCACTAATATGATGGATTTGCTTTTAAATATTGAAAGGGAAATTTCATACGAATGAACTTTTAAAATTTACGAAGACGAAATAAGAGATAAAAAAAAAATGAAACTAAAATAATTAATTAACCCTAATTAAAGCTAACCAATGAAAAAAAAAGAAAATAATAGAAATACAACAAAAAATCCAAAAATAATTGATGTAAAATGTCAGCTTCAGAATCGAGCTTCAGACTTCATTAGGCTTTTTTTGTTGTTTATTATTAGACCCATTACCACTATGTCATAGAAAGGATGGTTAAGTTTATAGAATGTTCACTAATTGTTGTATAAGGCGGTCTTATAGCATAAGACCAGCCCAATATCTAAAAGGCCCAAAAAAATCAGTTTTAGGAAAATTAAAAAAAAAAATCCATAATTAAAACCATATATTCAATCTATTTATCTACACAACAATGTAATTTGTTCAAGAATCGTTCATCATCTTCCCTAAAAGAAAGCAACTACTACCCAGTAACCCCACTCATTGAACTACTCATCTCCCAAATAATTAAAATCGTCTTCTTCCCATCCAGTAATCATCACTTTCATATCATTTTTGTGGTTTTTTCATGTCTGCAACTTTATTGTCTATTTATCTACACAACAATGACGACAAAGGAGAAATTCATCAATCAAGGTTTGTTTTACATACATTGTTTCTTCTATTTTCATTATGCACAAGGTTCATTTGGTGCAATTTGTTTATTATGCGTGAAGTTTAGTCCCAATTATACTTCAATTTTAATGTCCCACAATAATTTCAGTTGATTCCCAATTATACTAGGACATTTTCTCAAGTTACTGCTCTAGAATTGAATGTTTATGTCGTAATGACCGGCAAAACAACGACGACAATTACCAGTGCTAATGATACTGTCACTATTAATAATATGTATATAAATTTCCCCCTTTTTTTCCGTTTCTAAACTAGTGTCAGTTCCTATTCTGTTTGCTTCAGCTTGGTTTTGGGTTGAAATTGTAGGGATGTGTGGTTTTCTTATTTCAAGGAAACGGGTTATGTCTGATGTTTCATTGTTGCTGTGTATTGGTTCATCAAAAACTGCTATCTGTTACATAGTTGTTTTGATTTCTTAGGTGTACAAAATATTGCAAAGTCAAATTTAGTTATTAACACACACACTGACGAAAAATTTGAAGAATGCTCGACAAAGGATAACAATGAAACGGTCAGTTGTAAAGGTTCTACCCATGTAACTCGCAATAGGATGAAGCAACAATAATATTGTCTTCTACCCATGTTGCGTATTGGTGATTAATGAGATTATCGTATGTCTTCAATCCTATGTCAAGAAAATTTAGATGTTTAATACACCAATATTTGTATTTTGTTTTTTTGTAGTCCCTCAAAAGGCGTCTATATGGGGCATCGGCTTGTGCACGACTTGCTACATGTGACATGAACAATGTTAGAGGACAGAAAGTCGTTCAATTCACTAATGGGAAGCGGAATATGAGGACTGACGTAGAGAAACAAAAAAAAGTAAGCGACAAGATTTGTTAGCTGACTTAAAAAAAGTCGGGGGGGGGGGGCAAAGATATGATGTCGATCAAGCGTGTTTGTTTATCGTTTAAACGATTTTGCCCATGTCTATCTCTTTATTACATTTATTGTTTTTAGTATGTTTTATGTACTTAGCGTTTTTTTCCTTTTGTCATGAACACTAATGTTATCATTTAGACAATATGTAATAGTTTCGTCAATTTATAAAAGTACATTTTTAACTTAAAAGTTGTGTTTTTAACATAAATAATCTTGCATTGTCTAATGGTGATATCACACTTAAAAGCCTGTTTTTTTTTATATTGAGAACATTACGTTTAAACTTATACATAGAAGTATAAAATATTCCAAGTTTTAACTTGCAAAGGTCATGAAACATAATCCATAGAAGATAAAGCACCGTATAATGATATATTTCTAACTTAGTAGGCCATGTATACATATTTAAACGACCTGGATTCAAATTAAATGTATTCGTATTCAACAAAGAATATTTCTAACTAGTACGATTGTTTGACATATGGACAATAATGGAGTAAAATTACAAATAAAAAAATATAAGCCACGCTTATGGAGCTTCAACTGATTATCACAAAACAAGACATTCAAACCAATTATACTACATAAAACAATATAACCGTAGTTGTTTCATACTTGGAGTTTTAGCACTTCAGTTGAGAAATAAAAGAATCAGTTTTCAAATTAAAATGTATGGTTGTTTCCATAAACTAAAATGATGTAGTAAACGGTCAGCATTCAAGCGCCCGTTTTCCACAATAAACATACATTGCATACGAATTGTCGTACATTATCCCAATTCTCGTACATTATTGTAAGTAAAACATATCTGAGACAATAAAATTGAAGATAAAACTACTACTGAATTGAAAACAAACTATTACTAAATTTCTATCTTGCTCTGGATTACAGCCTTCCAAACTCCATGATGAGTGTGAACATGATGTTCTCCTTGTCTGGTTAAACTAACACTTGATAACAACTTCCCTTTGTTGAACACCTCTTCCAAACCGCAACTTCTCTTCGGTTTTCTAAGTTCTGCTCAATGCGCCGGTCCAAAACTACATGATTTGCTTGAGGAAATACCTGAATAGAAAGACGATAACAAGTACTAGTATAATAAATAAGATATATGTAACAATTGATACCAAACTTTTTTACCATGATATTATGCAAATATCACAAATGACGTACTTGTCGTATCGCATTGGCAATTGTAAAGTCATGCTCTGAAAAAATAATGGTCGGGGATTTATTACTCATCGCCTTCTTAAATGTGTCCAAGAGCCACACAAATGAATCTGTTTTTTCATCGGCAATGAACGCACACCCAAACATGAAGTTTGTGCAAGGCTTACTCAGAGCATCTCTAATGGTTACCCAAAAGGACTTGCTTGCAAATAAAAAAAAATTCAAGCTACTTGCTTAACCATTGGAGCACTCCTATTGAACTAGCTTAAATTGAGCAACTAACTCCATAGCTTAAATTGAGCAACTAGCTCCATGGAGCTAGTAGCTCAAATGGTCCTACAAAAAAAAATCTGCCAACTAAACTAATACACGTGAAAATAGGCATGAAGTACAATTGCATTTTTAGAAATGTTGTTGTGCATATGGGCCCATCTAAATTCTAAGCCACAATACTAGTAGCTTACCATTGTAGTAGTTTCTAGCTTAAAAATATTGTAGCTTGAAAATCTTATGTGGCAATGGTAAGCTAGTAGCAACTAGCTTACCATTGTGGATGCTCTCACACCCCCATAAAAGGTGCACAGATTAAGCAGTATCTAGTACTACAATATGACGTGTCAAATACAATGACATCCCCATGGATTTTGTTGTCAATTTTGTAATAACTGCTTCTGCACCCCTTTTTCAAATAGCTTCATTCTTAACCCGGTTACGATGGAGGCCATTTTGACAAACAAAAACATAATGTTCTCTTATGAGTATTTAATTTCCAACACGGCTCAAAAATCAATTTATCAATGCGCCGGTCAAAAACTACACCATGGATATATGAGCATATTCAAACTAATTTGATTAACATTCATAATAAAAGTGATGACATAGTGATTACTTATTCAGTAAGTTTATATGATCTTCCAATATTTCAGTTCTGAGACCTTCAAGAGATCCACCGGCATCCACAATTGCTACACTGTGTAAACTCATTTTAGAATCTATAATTTTCAATAGCATTGAATATTACTGCATTTTCCCAAATAACAAGTTTTATTGTTGCCAATACTTCTGGTCGGCAACTTACGAAACAAGATGAGAACAAGGTCCAATTAATATGTACCGGTTCAGTTTTTCCACTATAAACGCTAGATTTATATCTCACATTTAACCGTTCTGTATTCACCCTATAATTAAGAGTAGCATAACATGTAAGTTACCTTGGACATTAGAAGTTAAAAAGGTTAGTTTTATACATAAAACTAGTCAAAATTAAGCTATGTTAGCCGACAAATACTACATTTAGAAAATTAGTACTGTATAACATTAAGTTTTTAAAGTAGAAGTAAACGTTTTCAACGTCAAAATATTTCCTATTATGTGCAAAATGACAGATTTTATTGTTCAGTTTAGAACTTAAAAAATCAGTTTTGTACATAAAAACCTAGCACATACTTAACTGTGTTAGGAGGCTATCATTAACGGAAGAGGATAACTACCACATTAAGTTTCGAAAGTAAAAGTTAAGTTTTTACACTGATATTGTTTCACCACCTGTAAAATTTATTAATTATATAACGTGGAATTTTATACTTTAAAGGTTCCTTTTTCACATAAACCTAGAAAATACAAAATTTAGGTACATTACCATGTTTTTAATATAAAATGCTAGGTTTCTAACTATCACAAGTTAAAACTAGGCTAAGAAAATGACAATGTTCTCAATGTGTAAATTTACTTGGCCATTATAACTTAAAAAGCTCATTTTTGTACATAAAACTAGCCAATATTAAGCTATGTTTGCTTGCAAATATTACACTTAGAAAATAAGTATATGATGTTAAGTTTTTAACGTATAAGTATATGTTCTTAACATAAAAATGTTCCCCAATCTGTGCAAAATGACTTAATATTCCGTTCAGTTTAGAACTTAAAAAGAACTTAAAAACCTAACAAATTCTTAGCTGTGATAGGAGTCCATTACTAAATCAAGAAGATAACTACAACATTAAGTTTCGAAAGTAAAAGTTTATGTTTTTACACTAAATTTTTTTCTCTACCTGTTAAATTGACTTACCATATAACTTTGGGTTTGTATCTAAAAGCTTCCTTTTTCACATACAACTAGAAAATACAAAATTTATCTACATTACCATGTTTTAAACATCACAAAATCTCATTGAAAACGGGCGATATCCGTCACAAGCTTGTGACGGATATCGTTTCCTCTCACAAAATGCCCATTGAGAGGTGAGTGGGAAGCACATGGAGGTGCCCCACCTTATCCCCTCTCCCTTTTTATGAGAGGTCACAAGCTTGTGACGGGATTAGCCCGTCACAAGTAAGACTAGCTGTTTAAACATAAACCTCTAACTTTCTAGGTCTCACAATTTAAAACTAAACAAAAAATGAGCATGTTCTCAACTTTGATTGTTCTGTATTCACCATATAATTAAGTGTATCATAACATGTAAATTGGCTAACGACATTACAACTTAAAAAGATCAGTTTTGTACATAAAAAAACTAACAAATTCTTAGCCTTGTTAGGAGTCCATTACTAAATCAAGAAGACAACTAGAAGTACAACATTAAGTTTTAAAAGTAAAAGTTTAAGTGCTTACACTATAATTGTTTATCTAACTGTTAAATTAACTTACCATATAACTCTGAGTTTTGTATCTAATAGGTTCCTTTTTTTATACATAAAACTAGAAAAAACAAAATTTACCAAGCATACGATGTTTTAAACATAAACCGCTAAGTTTCTAACTCTGGCAATTTAAAACTACGCAATAAAAAAAGGAGAATATTCTCATCTTTAATTGTTCTGTATTCACCATATAATTAAGAGTATCATTGCATTTAAATTGGCTTAGACATTAAAACTTAAAAAGACCAGTTTTGTACATAAAAATTGAAGTTTTTACACTTAAATTATTTTACCCTCTAGAAAATTGATTTCAGGTAAAATGTTGAGTTTCAAAACTAAAACGTTACCTTCTCACCTAAACCTAGAAAATACAAATATTTAGTATCTTGGTAAGTTTTCAACATAAAACAACTAAATTTTAAAATCTCACAGGTAAAAATTAAAATAAATAAATTGACAAGTTCTCAACTTTAATTGTTCTGTATTCAACCCACAATTTGGAGGCTAGGTTGAATGTTAAGGTTTCCAAAATAAACAAAGCTGTTTTCACTTCAATATTATTAATCACTAGTCAATAAAACAACATGGATAAAAAAGATGATTGTGAACTTATCTCTTGTTTGAGCCGCATGCATCAACTTCTAATTTGCTTGCTTTCATCATCCTTTCATGACCTTTGATTGCTTAAAATCTATACTTTGTTGTTCCTCAACAGCACAAATCATCTCATCCATCCCGATCGTTTATGTACACATGTATACTCTTCCTTTTAGAGATTTCAGATCTAGAAAATTGCTTGTTGAATAATTCAATTGTTGAAAGCAGATGATGATTTTTTTTTTCTTGACAATACCGTTTCATCATCTTGTCTCCCACGATTACTGCTCAAAAAATGGGTAATGATAACTGCTTTACTTTTATTTCTAGATACTCTCCAGATTTTTTTTTTTTTTTTTTTTTTTTTTTTTTTAGAGAAAATATGGCAGATTTAACTAAAACCTCTTTACTGGACTCATACCTCCTATTTGGGCCCGTCCTATGCTATAGGACGATCCTATAGGAGAGTTACTGTAGAATGTTAATACGTACTTTAACAATAACTCCTTCCAAATGAGGCCCCCAACCCGATTGGGCCCCGGTTCGGTGAACCGAATTGAACCACTTAAGGGCCTCCCCCGCGTTTTTCTTTTCCATACCATCTCACCTTGTCAGTAGCATTATAAGTCTCTCCCAAAGTGTTGTTGTAGCATGTTAATGCACAAAGTGCTATAAGGGCATTCATAGAATAGGTGTCTATGACATTGAGCTTGATAGCCACATATATACCATTCCTCATCAGTTCCAAACCCCATTTGTGTAATACCCCATATTTTATAATTATATAAATTATATTATATATATATACATATCTCACCTCTTCTCACCCACAACCACCTTATCTCATCAACACTAACCTTATATCATCATATCACAACTCCACCATATATTTGGAAGAGAGAAAAAGAGAAAAGGGAGAGAATGGAAAAGAGCTTTTGTCCCTCCTGCCTCGAGATCTTAAGGTATGACTGATAGGATGTCGCAACCTAATCAAAGATAAATACTCTAGACACAAATGATAGGGGTCGAACACAAGGAGACGCGAGATGTTAATTAGTTGTTATGGGATGAATTCTATCAAGGTCGGTAAATGTATGATTTCTTGGTTTGGTTGGTAAACTTGTGATTAAACAATAATAAATGAATAGTCTAGGGAGGTCGGGTCACACATGCAAATTATGTAAATGCTCAGGTTAAACATAGGAGTTGATAAAATTGTTAATTGTTTAGGCTTAAAGACAACCACCTCTCGGCCTTATTGTCAACCATAGACCGGGCCCTAGAGAACTCTCGCTATGACTAGGTCGGTCTACTAACACATGTTTAGTCTAATTCAATTTCGTGCCTCTCGACTTATAAAAGTGAATTAAAAAATTTAGTCTAAGATAGTGGCCAACAATCAAAGACTAACAATACAATGAAAACATGTGAAAGAAACAATTAAACGATATTGTAACATCCTAATTCAATAATTGCAAGAACTACTTATGCATGGTTTCCTTATTCCCTAGACAAATTTAACTACTCTTGCATAATGTAAATTAAAGTAATGACAAATGATAAAGTGATCATAATTAGTAAATGTAAATGACAAAGGAATAACAAAGTAGTACTAGAAATGAGATTACCTTTATAATGGAAATAGAACTTGAATATAGAAGAACAAATACTTGAAATGGACATTTCAAATGAATTTGAAATGTTTAAAGGAAATTACAATAAGGAAATGCTTAAGGGAAATCTAATCTAACCTAAACTAAGAACTGAAATGAGAGTAAGAAAGTGGTGTAGAAGGTGTGTAAGAAGTGTCGGATCAACACCCTTTATATAGGGGTGAATGATGAAACGTAAACAATTAAGAGGAGGGTAACCCCGATCGGGGCCACCCCACCCCGCTCGGGGTCGTGATGATTCCCATTTTTCTCTTAAATCCGTCTTAACTTTGCACTTAATGTTGATGCGGAATCCGATGCTTGTTTATTAATGCGTCAGTCTAAGGTATCTTAGGCATACTTTGGCATCCAATGCATGCATGTGGCTTGGGCTTTTATTTGGATTTCATTTGTTTACATATCCACCAACTAATATTGGTTTCCTTTTGCTCGGGTTTTCCAATTTCTTCCCAAAATGCCCCTATGCTTCCCGAAACACCTTTGCATGGTCAAGACTTGCTCTCATTAGCCTCGTGAACTTGGGAAATTGCTAATTTGACGGGAAAAAGCTATCAACGGCTTCATTTCCTACAAAATACAATGAATACGAGAAAAAACACCTAGGAACACGGAATTAGCTCATTAAATCACTAACATAGGGCAAATGATATGTAAAATAGAGCTAAAATAGAGGGTTAAGATGTATATAAAATGGATCTATCAAAGACCGTCCTATACTAGCCCATATATTAATTAATTTATACCATTGACCCGCCATGACCTTGACCCACCTTGGACCGTCATTAATCGACCTAGTGACCACCATTGACCACCCATGACTGGGTTTGACCGAGAGATTTCAACTGTATTGTTGTTGTTGTGACTAGGCTTTTGAGCTGCGTTTTTACCCTCTGTTTATGGCCGACCTAGGGTGGCTTGTGTCGTGGGTTGAGGGGAGAGTTGAGTGGTAGTCAGTGGTGGTGGTTTGGGTGGTGGTTAGAGGTATAAAACGGGCTGTGAAGAGGCTAGGCGAGTTGGTGGTTGTTGATGGTTTTTTGTTGTTGTTGTTGTTGTTGTTGTTGTTGTTGTTGTTGTTGTTGTTGTTGTTGTTGTTGTTGTTGTTGTTGTTGTTGTTGTTGTTGTTGTTGTTGTTGTTGTTGTTGTTGTTGTTGTTGTTGTTGTTGTTGTTGTTGTTGTTGTTGTTGTTGTTGTTGTTGTTGTTGTTGTTGTTGTTGTTGTTGTTGTTGTTGTTGTTGTTGTTGTTGTTGTTGTTGTTGTTGTTGTTGTTGTTGTTGTTGTTGTTGTTGTTGTTGTTGTTGTTGTTGTTGTTGTTGTTGTTGTTGTTGTTGTTGTTGTTGTTGTTGTTGTTGTTGTTGTTGTTGTTGTTGTTGTTGTTGTTGTTGTTGTTGTTGTTGTTGTTGTTGTTGTTGTTGTTGTTGTTGTTGTTGTTGTTGTTGTTGTTGTCAGGTGTCATTGTTGTTGGGGTTCGTGTTTGGTAGTGTTATTGGTGCTAGGCAGTGGCCGAGACTACTGTGGCTAGGAGGGGGTATTGGTGGCTCACGGTGGTGGTGGTTATGGGGGTGTTTGGTGGATGTATGTTGTGGGTGTTTGTGTTGTTGTTGAGCTACCATTATTGTTGTTGATAGCTACTGTTTTGGGACTGTCTCGAGGGTGGTGTAAGGTGGTTATCTGGGCTGCTGGACACCGTGGCCAGGGGTGGTGAGAAGGTGGTCCACGATGGTGGTGGGCTAGGGTGTTGGCCGTGGTTAAGGGGGTGGTTTTCGTGGCTCAAGCACACGGTTTAACCCGTGTGTTTATGGGTGTTTGGGTAGAGTTTTACGACGGGTTTTGTTTATTTGTTTACGTATTATAATTTAATTAGATTAGTTAGTAATTATGCGTATTTATTGTATTTATTTCGGTGACAGTTTTGTGGAGGAGCACATTTGTATACGTTTGCTTAATTGTTTGATGGAATTGCTAAAAGGTAGGTTTATCCTACTCTGTTTCAATAATGTGTATACTTGCTAGAGTGTCTTTGGTGAGGGTCTTCATGGTATGAGACAGTTGCATCATTTTGCAGAAATTGAGTATTCACGTCCATGGTATATTTTGGGAAGTGTGTTTCATATGTGTCGCATGTTGGCATTATGTGTTGTACATTGTATTTCATTGTTATTGTCGTATATGTTGAGAATGTGGTTGTTGTTGAGGAGACGTAAGACGGTTGGGAGACTGTCTTACGCTTGAGTCGCTTCGTGCAACTTCCCACTCCAAGAGAGATATGCACATTAATGACTTGAGTACGAAGGGATTCGTGTGGTTGAGGCACGACTCTGGTAGGGGATCCGGTTGGCTTCCGGACCCGGTACTACGGGCGTGTCCCAATTACCTGTTTGTGAGGTGCGGTGTCGTGGGCGTGTTCCTAGCACCAACGTGGTTGTGGGTACAACTGGGTGTGTCCCGGTATCGGTATGATCTTTCATAGTCATGAATTACGCATTGCTTTAGCATGTTGCATATTTACATATTGTGTCGTGTCTTATGTTTATTTATTGAAACTAACGTGTTTGGGTTATGTGTAAATTCTCACATATTTCCAGGGTGGTCTGTGTCGATCCATATGAAATTTCCGATATGGGGAGCAGTTTGAGTACATGTTTTGCTTGTTGACGTGATCGGGGTTCGGGTCGCGCTTTGGACTTGGAGCCGAGTACATGGATAGTTGTTTGATGTAACACCCCCATTTATTCAGGAGCCTTTAGCTAGGCCTCCCCAAGAAATGAGAGCGTTACCATCTCGGTTGCCCGAGGTAGTGAATAACAAAGTACAACAAATCAATTTTTTTAGATAAAATTTAGCGATTACATGTTTGTTACAAATTAACCAAACTAAATATCTCAATATAAAATTAATTACAACTCGCAGCGGAATTAAATAAAGTGAATTATTAACTATATGATCTAGACTTCTAGGTAGACTGGCCGAAGTCCTCATGCATCCCCATTAGCTCTCAAGTCAACTAATCTTAAGTACCTGTCAAGTCTGCTCCCCAGTTACGGTTAATCACAGGTGTTCACGAATACACTGTCAACCACGAGGTTGAGTAGGAATAACCAACAATAATACAAGGTGAAATGATATGATATGATATGCATATATAATTGAGCTTATCACCCGAAACACCCGTTCATCCTGCCAATCCCTGGCTCGGGGTATCCATCATCCCAACACAAGGTTGAGGTATCCATCATCCCAGTATAAATTGCGGTATCCACCATCCCAGTATATAATTGAGGTATCCAATGCAAATGACATGCCAACAATAATAATCATCCCAGAACGAGTCTGAGGTATCCAACGAATATGATATGAATAAACCAACAACCAACGCATAATCCAATGATATATAATCCACATCTGATAATTCATCCAATGACAATTATCCACACAATTCCACAATTATTCTTATCAATTAAATAGTAAGACAAATTGAGTAGTTATCCTACATGGCAAGCAATTACTCCAAATAATGCAATCTACTAATAGTATTCTTCAATAAACCCGTTCAACAAGTCTGTCACCTAGCAATTATAATAATATTTATAATCACTAATTATCTACTTAATTTAAATAATTCAATCAATTATAAGTTAACTTCGTTAATTATATTCTCGTATAAATTATAATGAAAACCCGTTTAAATAATCAAGCCCAAACACCCATTAAAACCCGTCACAAACAACCCACAAAACCCACATATAACACGGTTAAAACCGTGTTCCACCCAACTGATGTGTCCATTTTTTATATGATTTTACCCCCTATTTTAGCTCTATTTTACATGTCATTTGCACTAATGTTAGTGATTTAATGAGCTACTTTCGTGTTCTAGTTGTATTTGCTTTTTTTCACCGTGTTTTGTAGGAAATTAAGCTTTTAGTAGCTTCTTCCCGTCAAAGTACCAAGCACACGAGGCTAAAAAGACTAAGCATGACCTCGGAAGGGTATTTTGGTAATTTCCAAGCCCAAGTAAGAAGTATGGAGCTTGGGTTGATGAACAAATGAATTTAGCCCAAACAAAAGTCCAAGTCAAGCAAATGGAAAAGTCAAGCTTAGAGATGCTCTTAGGATGCCCAAATATGCAATTAACCGGGTGAATTAAGGGGCATTAATCATGAACTTTGGATCCCTTTGAGCAATTAATCAAGAATTAAGAGAATATGGCCGTATTCTTACGACCCCGATCGGGGTGGCCTGTCCGCGATCGGGGCTGCCTATTCTATGAGACTTTACGTTATGCCCTATTTTACAGTGGCGTCTTCAGGATTCTAGTAATGGGGGTGCGGATTTCTACGAAAGTTTTTTATCATTGAAAATATTATTTTATCACCATTACAAATAATAAAATAATAAAATATTTATCTTGGTCATTCATAACATCAAAACATAACAATTTATATCATCTATGGAATAACACTTAAACATATCGTAATAAAGGTTGCTTAAATGAAAATAAATTTTTTTGAGGTTCATACATGAATACATCCAAATAGCTAAAAGTACTAATTAATATTTAATATAACCCAAGTATGATACGGAGTAATAATGCCATGAATATATGAAATGGGCTAGAAGTGGGAATTAATGCTTGCAGAAACATATACGCTGTTCTTTTTACTTATTTTTGTAGAAACAGGGGGTGCAGGTGCATCCACTGCACCCCCCGTGGATACGCCGCTGCTATTTTACTATAAATAGGGGCCTTAATCCGTCATTGTAGGATATCTTTTTACACTCTATTATACTCTTAGCAACACAAATTCTCTTAAGTTTCATATTAGTTTACATTTTGTTAAGCATTCCCTTTTGTTAAACAATTTCCATTAAGCATTTGGTTCTTTATAATACAAGTTCTTATTCAAGTTATTTGAGTTTCATATTGTGTTCTTATTGTTCAAGTTCCAAGTTCTCTTGTTAAGGTAATTTTGATTCTTGTTTATTTCGTTAAATTATTCTTCGTCATTGTTATTTCATAGTTTACATTTTTATTATTAGCATTAGCATTATTAGTTTGTTTTACATTTTATTACCAAGTTATTATCACTAATAGTTTATTTCATAACATTTCTATTTACATTTCTCATCATAATAATCATTTCACTATACATTTGTTATCATATTAGTTGTTTAATTTATGTTATCATCATTTAGTATAATTCTAGTTCTTATAATTTCATTTAGTTATAATTCCATTGTTATCATGTTTATCATTTCATACATTGTGATTAGTTTTAGTTCCATCATGAGTGAGTAGTTTCATATGTCTAGGGATTAGGGAAGCCATGCATAAATAGTATTTGTAATTGTTAAAATTAGGATGCTATAATACCAATAATTTGTTTCTATCACATGTTTTAATCTTTGTTTAGTGGCCATAAGCATTGGTTATGTTTGTTAATTCGTTCTATAAGTCGAGAGGCACGGAATTGAATTAGACTAAACATGTGTTAGTAGACCGACCTAGTCATAACGAGAGTTCTCTAGGACCCTATCTATGGTTGACAATAAGCCCGAGTGGTGGTTGTCACGAATTTGAATTCATGATTATCTATTGTGTAAGCCATCAGTCTAGACAAATATTCCATGCAAATTGTGAACAACAAGGGTGAGAGAGGATCCCCCTGCCTCAGCCCTCTTTGACCTTGAAAAAAACCAAAAATATCTCCATTGAGGTTGAGAGAGTAGGTTGCTGTGGTCACACATTGCATTACCCAATGTCTAAATTGAGAAGGGAACCTTAGAGCTTTGAGCATTTGATGTAAGAATTCCCACTCAACAGTGTCATAAGCTTTCTGTAAATCCATCTTAATCACACATCTAGGAGAAACCGCTCTTCTCTCATAAAGCTTAATAATATCTTGACATATCAGGATGTTCTCCATAATGCTCCTTCCTTTAATAAATCCTCCCTAATTAAGGGAAATTAGGTCAGGTAGTACAGTGGCCAGTCTATTGCAAAGTACTTTGGATATGCATTTATAAAGTACATTGCAACATGCAATTGGCCTGAATTGAAGCACAATAGTAGGCCTTTCAATTTTAGGAATTAGAGTAATGAGAGTAGTATTCACCTGTTTGAGCAAGCTCCCTGAAGTAAAGAAATCCAACACTGCTTGGGTTACCTCATCACCTGTAATTCCCCAAGTATCTTTGAAAAATTTGCTAGAATTGTAACACCCCCATACTCCAAGTGCCTTACCAGGACCACTCAGTTATAAGGATGCCACCATCTCGGTTACCCGAGGCATGATATTCATAAGACAATAACGAAACAACTTTAAAAGTAAATAAAGTTTAAAGTGATTACATAGCAATTCCAAACTGATAAAAAGAAATACAAGATTCTCGACGGTCTCATTTGCTAAAACTATCAAAGTTATAAAATATCGTCGACACAAATGGAAGACTTCTAACGCGCACGTGATGACTCATCCCAGCTATCCCATACGCGTCATATCATACCCGCTCAATAACTGCTCACCACCCTCGAATGGATCACCACAGTTTTTAAAACATTTAAACGGGGTCAGTACTAATCACACAATTTATAAAATCAACAATAAGATAAACAGACAGCTTAACCGTCACACACACACACAACCACGCCAATCCCAACAATCTCAATCACCGACTGTCCACTGGACCAGCCCTGCCAGTGGGGGAACGCAGCCGTACCCACCAAATCCCCGCTCCTCATAATGAGCGATAACCCTGTCCATTAATGTGCACATCCCTTTCGTGGCGGGTTCCACGAAGGGCGAAACTAGGGCGTGAAGCCACTCCCGCAAGTGACCCCACTCAGCCGAGGACACGCCTCGAGAACCAAAGACAAACAATCACAATCACAGCCGTCACAATACAATTACGATATTAAACAATCAATCTCAACACATCAACAATCATCCCATTATGGGACTAATACTGAGTAGGAAATCCTACCTGGAAAGCACAACTATCAGACGGTCTCTACAGCTGTATCAAAAAGCTTCTTCTACGAAACCTCTTCCTATCATACAACATACAAATGCTACCAAATCACAAACTCCTCAAAAACCCCCAAATCCCTAGATTAGGGTTTAACCAATTTAAAGGAAAGACAACAAAAAGGGTACATAGATCTTACCCTTGACGCAAGGATCTCAACGGTATAACAAACGATGAAAACCGACCTTCCAAACTCCGGGATTTGCTAACAATGCGATTAAGATGATGAACGTACTTGCTTTCTCTCTTTGACAGTAAATTAGGTTTTGCAAAAGTGTTTAGAATGATGACGGAAAAGGTTATATATCTTAATCGCATAATTAACAAAACCCGAGAAATAACTCCCCGTAAACCGGCTACTCGATCGAGTAGCTAAGGTACTCGATCGAGTGCCCCCTTACTCGATCGAGTATCCTAGTTACTCGATCGAGTACCCAACAGGTCAGAAACTATTTTAAAACGCAACTCACCCTTACTCGACAGAGTAAGGCCTACTCGATAGAGTACCCAAAGACTCATAAATACGGAGTATTACAATCTTCCCTCCTTAAAAAGAACTTCGTCCCCGAAGTTCAACCCATACTCAAAAACAAACATACTAACTCGATCAAGACACAACAACGTGACTAAGAACTCAAAACAAAACTCCAACCCAAACATGAACTCGTAATACCAACTCCACTAACTATTCCTACCTCCACAACATGGCTCACGATATCGTATCGACTTCATTATTTCTCTCTCAACACTAACTCCATACACTACCAACTAGCTCCGTAATACATCATCCAGAGCCAATCCAATATCAAAATACCCCTAACATCAAACGGAATGTTACATTCTACCACCCTTAAAAGGAACTTCGTCCTCGAAGTTTACTTACACTCATAAACATCATCATGCCACTATCAAAACTCTCGAACTCCTAAACATCACACTACTACAAGCACGGCCATGGCCTTTTAACAACATCAACCTCAAAACAAATCCCTCCTTTACGCTATGCTAACACTATACTTCCAATTATTTTACAACATGCACAACCATGAAACTCACTTTTATCGCATCCTACTCCTCTTAAGACAAATGTTACGTCCTCGTAACTCACTAATACTAAATCCTTAGTTAAATCATCTCATCATCCTCATCACCACCACATGTCAAAGATAACCGCCTATAACCTCATTTCGATAACCGTTCCTATTTCCAAGGCTTTCTTACTTAAACATTTCTCATACTTCAATTCACTCTGCACTCCATCTAACTAATACCGCAAAACCCTTAGCATAACCAATACTCCAACTCTTCCACATTACCGCAACATGACATACCTCTCTATATAGACTATATAAAACTTCTATCGCCAAAAGCATAACTCACGATCCACACGTGTTACGTACACTCACACAAGATCCTCAAGTTCTTTTCTTTCATCACTGCAAAACTCATACATGACTTAACAAGACACTAAATCCAAACACCCTTCCCTCACCGCCCAACGAAAGATTAAAACCACTTGCGACTTTCGGATCATTACCACACATGTTCTACGAATCACTTGCCATGACTATGTGCACCGATGTCTCATCTACAACAAGGTCAAATGTTCTGTACAACCTCTTACAACTGTGCCCTATCAACAGAAAATCACTATACCATCACAACAACAAAACATACACAACTTTCTCCCATATCATACTCTACCCTCACACCCAAGTTGAAACTGGTAAGAAACATCAACAAACAAAACAACAGTCTACATGTTCAACCAAAACTCACAAAGAACAACAACAAACAAAACAACAATCTATGTATAACTAGTATGCACTTTCGAAAACTCGTATCATAATCATCCCGCCTACTCCATCGCAACCGGTGACGGCATCACAACACCGTCACCAACAACCGCACCGCAGTGCGAAAATACCCGCATCACAACACGAAGTACCGTGCCCGGATCACCACCCGAGGCACCACAACCGCACCGATAGACATCACAACTTACTCAAACCCATAAACACTGACTCAGCATAACTTCTCAGACAAGAAAAACTTACTCAAATCCACTTTATTAAATCACAACGCAACATATTTTATGGATAAACAGATAAACACCTCATGAACATCATCTCTACCATTTCACGGAATACGCATGTGTTATCAATACACATAAAATTATAACTAGCCATGCCAAATCAATCAAATTATTACCTTTTTAGCCTCATTCCATCAGATTGTCGTACCCTACATATATCACAAACATTCATATAACATCTTTATAACTATCACACCATACCGCTTCTCGTGAGGTCAGAACCTCACACAAACATTTATTCACATCATAGACCCATAATCACATCCAACTAGTCAATCCTGATCACGTAAGTTACCACTCGATAAAGGTTACCTTTCGCCCGAGCTTAACTCATATGCCCTTCATAACATATTTTCCCATTCGCATAACCATCACCTCATGCCATACCATTAATATTCAACCACTAGCGCTCGCCTCATATAACCACATCTTATACTCCCTTACAACCATACATATGAATCCGGCCTTTGTAAAATCAACCTCTCTAGGACTGGTGTCTTTCTTATCTATCATCACCCTTAACCACTAGTGACAACACCTCAATACCACCACTGCTCGTATATCAAACCTCTTACACTCATATCAAAACAACACGGTTTTTCTCCTATCTTTTGTTAACATCCCCAAATAAAGAACATCAAACCCATCAACAAAATTACCTCAACATTATTCCCAATACTATCTTAATTGTATCGTCATCTAACTTTCCACCAAAAATCTCATATCGTGTAAATACTCCACCAACTCTTACTCCCTTAATTCCTCGAAACTCATTATTAATCATGTTGTCCTGAAGCTCCCATATAACCATTAACTAACATCCTCATGATAATATCACACATTTCGATGATTCCTTACCTTTATATCACATAACTCCGGTGAAAATTTTCCTTAGCTTACTTTTTACTCTTCTTTTCTCTTCACATTCAACAATATCATTTAATAGTTCAACTCCTTATTACTTCTATCTAATTCTTTAGTGCTCCAGTTACCTTCTCATTCCGCCAAAGCTCAAATCCCATTATTTCATGTCGATATCATCTCACTCTTTCTTACCATGGATCTTCTCTTATTATGCTATAGCTCACACTTGTCACTAACCTATCCATAAAATCATCGTTCACTGTTTAAACAACTTCATTTCATGCCGTTAAATGCCCAAAGAAATCACACGTAGTTTCACAGCTTAATAAACCAAATCTCCCAAACTCACTCACTGTCTACAAATCCACCTCGCAACATGTCTCCATAAAGTTCACTATATACCACTCTTCTCAACCCCTTTAAAACGAACTTTCACTACATATATTCTTGACCCACACGACTCCTAACCATCTCACTCCATAATTCTTTACACATCTCAAGTTGCCACTATCCAAACCTTCCTTTCAATCTTTTCATTCTCACGTTCCTTAGACCCACATCATCCCTTACCTACTTTCACTTACTTTTACATCACTCAATTTCGCGAATAAATCACTCACCACGTCTCACCAAAACTTGCACCATGCCTCAATCAGCTCATCCATATTCTTTTTCTTTTTCCACTTCTCAGCACAACCACATATAGCTCATCTCCTCCCACCAAACTCATACTCACCATAAGGTGCCACTCACCACCCCATAAGATTGGGTAACTTACGTATCAAGACCAACTTACATGTAAAACAATGCATAAAGAATTAAAATAACAACTTTGAATTAAACATAATATGCAACGAATGTCAAAAGATAAGCATATGACCCAAAACAGGGGTCACTAGATCGAGTACCGGCCACTCGATCGAGTAAGGGACTTACTCGATCGAGTAGGTGAAGATCAGAAGCACGTAAAAAAAAATCACCAGGGCTACTCGATCGAGTAACTAACGTACTCGATCGAGTTCCCCCTTACTCGATCGAGTACCAAGGATACTCGATCGATACTCGATCGAGTACCCCAATTCTCTGCACTGTCCAGTTTTCGTAAAACAGTCATAACTCACTCATTACTTGGTCGTTTTGGGCGTGTGACCTATCGTTAGAATCGTAAAAGGACAAGCTATCACCTCCAATTGGAATCACATCAAAATCATTTATGCATCTCAAGTTATAACAGTTTAAAGACAACCTCTTTATAATCAAAAAACACAACTACTTGATTTTACTTCCAAACAACTTAAACAATAACCAAGCAAACAAAACCAGTCCAAAACTCATAAAACCAGTATTCATAATCATATGTTACTATTTTCAAAAGCCAAGCAACAACATTAATCATGCACACAGATTATTTAACTTGTCAATCACGATTTACCACATGCTTTTATTTTATAACTTTATGTACACAATAACATAATATACAACATAAAATCCCCTATTCACATGTTACAAACATTGCCATATTATTAAAATCCATTACCCACATAAACATGTTCCACACATGAATTTCATATTTTTTATGCAATTACTTACTTAATCTCTTCCAACCAATTCATTATTACAGCTACACACTTCTTACAACATATACACATGAACAATAGTGGACAAGTACATAAACTTATCATGCAACCTTATGCAAACCAAATATACGTATACGACACAACATTCTTATGCACATGTTATTATTATGCCACATTATGAATCATCCATCCTGCAAAATCATCATTCATCACATATTATCACATATGAACTACTTCCTTTTTCTACCACATCATTCATCATTCTCATATACTTTTCCTACAATTCAAAACAACATTGTAAACCAACTATCATGCTTTCAATCAATAACTTACGAAATCACATCATCACCATCTTTTCTACACATTCCCCATTCTCCACATACATACATCCACCGATTCATGCCACACATCACCATATAGGTACACAATTCACAAGATAAACACATAGCGATCCCGACTCATATCCCATGGTGACCGGTTCAAAATTGTAGGGCGAGTTCGCGACTTTAGGACGTCTCCCAAGCCTTTGCATTAGCTCCTACAACCTTTACCCCGGGTTCATTTTAATTGACTCCCTATATTCATTAAATTCATTGGTTACAGGTTTCAGGATCGTCGCTCTGATACCATTTGTAACACCCCCATACTCCAAGTGCTTTACCAGGACCACTCAGTTATAAGGATGCCACCATCTCGGTTACCCGAGGCATGATATTCATAAGACAATAACGAAACAACTTTAAAAGTAAATAAAGTTTAAAGTGATTACAAAGCAATTCCAAACTGATAAAAAGAAATACAAGATTCTCGGACGGTCTCTTTGCTAAAACTATCAAAGTTATAAAATATCGTCGACACAAATGGAAGACTTCTAACTGCCACGTGATGACTCATCCCAGCTATCCCATACGCGTCATATCATACCTGCTCAATAACTGCTCACCACCCCCGAATGGATCACCACAGTTTTTAAAACATTTAAACGGGGTCAGTACTAATCACACAATTTATATAATCAACAATAAGATAAACAGACAGCTTAACCGTCACACACACACAACCACGCCAATCCCAACAATCTCAATCACCGATCGTCCACCGGACCCATACGCCATGGGGGACCGGAGCCGTACCCACCAAATCCCCGCTCCTCATAATGAGCGATAACCCTGTCCATTAATGTGCACATCCCCTTCCGTGGCGGGTTCCACGAAGGGCGAAACTAGGGCGTGAAGCCACTCCCGCAAGTGACCCCACTCAGCCGAGGACACGCCTCGAGAACCAAAGACAAACAATCACAATCACAGCCGTCACAATACAATTACGATATTAAACAATCAATCTCAACACATCAACAATCATCCCATTATGGGACTAATACTGAGTAGAAATCCTACCTGGAAAGCACAACTATCGACGGTCTCTACAAACAGTATCAAAAGCTTCTTCTACGAAACCTCCTCCTATCATACAACATACAAATGCTACCAAATCACAAACTACTCAAAAACCCCCAAATCCCTAGATTAGGGTTTAACCAATTTAAAGGAAAGACAACAAAAAGGGTACATAGATCTTACCCTTGACGCAAGGATCTCAACGGTATAACAAACGATGAAAACCGACCTTCCAAACTCCGGGATTTGCTAACAATGCGATTAAGATGATGAACGTACTTGCTTTCTCTCTTTGACAGTAAATTAGGTTTTGCAAAAGTGTTTAGAATGATGACGGAAAAGGTTATATATCTTAATCGCATAATTAACAAAACCCGAGAAATAACTCCCCGTAAACCGGCTACTCGATCGAGTAGCTAAGGTACTCGATCGAGTGCCCCCTTACTCGATCGAGTATCCTAGTTACTCGATCGAGTACCCAACAGGTCAGAAACTATTTTAAAACGCAACTCACCCTTACTCGACAGAGTAAGGCCTACTCGATAGAGTACCCAAAGACTCATAAATACGGAGTATTACAAGAATAGCCATCTGGACCAGGGGCATTGTCATTAGGAATATTGACCATGACTGATTTAATTTCTTCTGGAGTAACAGGCGTCAATAATGTTTGAATATGTGCATCACTACAAGTCTTCCCCTCCTAACAATAGTCTTATTTACCTTGTCAGTGGGGCTGTGAGTGCCTAAAAGCATCTGATAGTAATTCAGGAAACCTCTTTGAATCCCCTCTCTGTCAGTGTGCAATTTATTCTCATGGTCTGTGATGTGATGGATGGAATTTTTATTTCTCCTAGCCTTTATAATGCCATGAAAATAAGCTGTATTCATGTACCCTTCTGCTAACCAGTGAGCTTTTGCTTTGTGTTTGAGGAAAGCTAATTTTGCCTCTTGAAGATCCCTAGCTTGATGACTGACTTCTACCTCCTAATTGATTAAATCTACATTGCCTGGCCTCAAAGTTAACAGTTTCTGAATGTGAACAAGTTTTGTCATAGCTAGGTCTGCTTTCGTCTCAATATCAGAGAAGTTACTTTTGTTCAGCTTCTCAAGCTCAGATTTCAAAGACTTTAATTTTTTGACAACTGTGAACATACTAGTCCCATAGACATCCCGACTCCAACTGGTTTGAACTATTTCTTGAAAATCTGGAGCCGTACTCCACATATTAAAGTATTTAAAAGGTTTGTTTGAGTGAGTAAGAGCACTTAATAACCTCTGATGGTGCGCGTGTCGTTGTACGCCCCAAACACATTTATACCCAACTACTAGCATAACAAGCAAGTCGGGGTCGAACCCATAGGACGGGGGTATTTGAATTGTTCAATCTAATCGTAGTTGCGCTAAGGGTTGTCACAATTGATTGAAATTGATTGATTCTAAACTAATGAAACCAATAAAGTAAAACAAGCAATAAATTGAGATATGTAAACAATTAATAAAGATACTAGGATGTCATGGTTTCATAGGGGATTCATGTTGGTGATCATACAAACATGTTTCCATAGTTGCAAGCAATTAATGTTGTAGAGGAACCTAGTTAGTTTATGTCTTACGGTTCATAAGAAGATTTGGGTCCCGGAGCAGAGTCATCTAGACTGTACAACACCTACAAGTCGACTTAGTCTCTTCCTATTCACTTCTATGCATGGTCTAACAAGACTCGAGTTGGTTTATATCTTACAAGTCTTGTTGAATAGATAAGAGATGAGTAAAAAATGCAAGGTTTCATAGTCTAGCATTTCATCAAACAAGCAAGCAAGCATAAGATAACATATTAGATTAAGTATGGATCTACCCCCATGTTATAGTTCCCTAATCTCCCACTAATCCTAGTTAAGGAACTAATCACTCATTATCATGGAAGACATGTTATCAATGGTGTCAATCATCACAACAAGTATAAACATGATTAAAGAGTGAGGAAGTAAACAATAAAGAGTAAATAGTAAAGAAATTATACCAAACTTAAGATGAACAATTGGAAAGGAAAGAATAATAAAAGAAAACTTGATTGATTGATGAAAAGTTGTCAATTCTCCAATAATAACCCAATAATCTTCAATTACCCAATAATAAACTTGAACAATAATTAAGGAAAGATTAATGTGTAATTTTGTGGAATGATTGAGATTAATCTATTCTAATCTACTCCTAATCTAATCTAAGGAAGGTTTGATTTAATCTAAGGAAACTTAGTCTCTTGATTATTACAAATGGAGTATATATTGTGGTACATCATTAGGTTAAGCAAGGGTAGATTAGTAAATAACAATGCTTAAGTGTGGAATAGAGCTTTGCAAGTCCCAAGGGACATGCACGGATTGAGTAGCAACTCCCAAGGAAATCCGCGCGTCCTGGCCTGAAGCATGCTTGGTCCTGTAAGGGGATCCGCTCATCCCGAGTGAAAAATGCGCATCCTGAGCTTCAACTCGAGCGGGTCGAGATTCACCCGAGTGGGTTGAGGAACAACTCGAGCGGGTTGTTCTTGACCCGAGCGGGTTGAGCTGCAGTTTCTCTTTTTCTTGCTTTTAAACCTATGATCCTTCTATATACTCTTTATTCCTACATCCTTGGTCATCATTCTTGCCTCCTCTTCATACTAGTCTATCCAAGATCGTCAATAAGCTTCCGAATATGCGCGAGAGACGGAAATTCCGCCTCATTATCGCCTTTCCTATAGAACATATATAATGCACTAGGAAAGCAAAATAAGAAGGAATTGACGGATAAAATGGCCATGAAATGCTATATTAGTATGAAAAATAGGTTCAATTAGGGGACTAAATGTGCTCAATTAAGAGTCACATTAAACATCCCCAAACCGAACCTTTACTCGTCCCGAGTAAAGAGGTGACTAGAACTAGACCTTTATTTAAACTATCCTAGTAATAATATAACCAATGTGAGACAATTAGCAGGTCTCACTCCGCCCCTTCAACTCACAACAAGACATCTATGAGGTAAGATGCCTTCTTGCAAGGCAAGGTGGGGCTTGCCAAAATGGCGATACATCCAATCATTAAGCACACAAAATAAGTAATGGATGCATCTACAAAAGAATAGCCACTTTCCTCATCTAAGTGGCGGAAATCATCTACAAGGGAAGCAATTTAAGGGTAAATACTCCATCATAGATATTGTTTCTCTAAGCTACTAAGTCTAAAAAGGATACCAACAAATCACCTCCAAGTTGTGTCAAACTAGGGTACCTTTGTCCACAATTGCTAAATATTTTTATCAAGAGCCAAGTCCCTATGGTGTTAGAAAATACTGTAGGATCGCGGAATTCCCCCTCTTGCCTAGACAACAAGAAGGTTCGTCCCCTCTCCACCATGCAACAAAGTAGGATCATCAAAGGATATAAAGGGTTTCAAGATGCATGAGTTTCATAATGGTAGTTTGCTTTTGATTTGTTTTTCCCCCCAAATTGTTGTGGCATTTGACTTTTTGAGAATATTTCTTTGCCATTTTTTTTTATGTTTGGCATTTTGATACTTGGCAAATTTTTCAATCTTTGCATTTTTGAACATTTTTCAAAGTAACCCCATTTTGTAACAAGGGTACTTTTATTGAAGCATAGGAGTCTATTTTTGCTCCTCATTTCATTTGATGCAATTGCAAACTTTTGACATTGATAACTTGAACTCAATTTGGTGTTTTTTGTCCCCATTCCCATTTTTGTTGAAAAAATATGATGATAGAAGTGTAAGAACGGTTGCATGGCTTCAAAGGTCACCTTGGAATAAACGGTAGCCAAGGAGTTATCACACCACAAGGTACTCTTGACTAGGCCTTAGTCCATGGGTTAAAAGATACTAGTATGACACATCCTAGGGTGTCTTGAGGGTATTCTAGCAAACAAAGTCTCAAGGAGAAAAATTATCTACAAGGGCCTTATATACACTTGTCAAGCTTCTCAAATATGCATTTTCACAAAATTTTCTAACCATGCAAACTATACATACCATGATGCAATTAACATATATACAATCCTAATGCATATGCTTCTATTAACTAAAATGCCATATAATCTAGATGCAAACTCTTAGCAACACATTGGTTCATACCGCATCAATCAAAAGATAGCCACATTGTCATTAACATATAAAAAGGAGGAAGGGGATTTGGAAAGATCATACCATGCGGTATTCTATTTCCTTCATGCCTCGAATGTGGCGTAGTCGATCTAATATGATAAGAGCGACAAATAAACAAACAAATATATACAAAATATACAATTTTACACTACAAAGGAAAAAACATATTTTTGGTTTTTGAAATTTTCAAATTTTTATGGATTTTGTTTTTATGAAATTAAAAGATATATTTTTGAGTTTTTTCGAAAATTTTCAATTTTTATGTATTTTTGAAGTATAAATTCCTATCCCCCACTTTATTTTGGACATTGTCCTCAATGTACATGTAGGAGTAGGAATAAAAAAGAAATACATGTTTTTGGATTTTTAAAGTTTTATGGAAATTGAAGTACAAATGCAATGATATGATATGAATGAATGCATGCTCTAACTAAATGCAATTCTATATGACATATATATAACAAATGAATGCAATCTACACTATACTAGATGATGCATGCTCTCTATTAAGCTATGGTCACCTATGATCAAACCTCCCCAAATCGATTTAAGCATTATTTCTAGTGTAGGAGAAATGAGTAGGTTTGGTCATTAGTGATTATGCATGAATTCAAGTCTATATGCAACTAACTATATGAATCATGTGAGATATATTACAATGGAAGCTATTCTATATGATTAACTATGATGTATGTTACTTCATGCTTGGACCTCCCCAAACCGAATTTAAACACTATTGCGAATGTAGGAAGAAAGGGGTTTAATCATGAGGTAACTACTACATAAATGAAACTATACATGAGAGATAAGGAAAGAAAGGGTTCTTAAAATCATTGTAGGAGATGAAGATGGTATATAGGATGCATATATAGCCATGCCATGAGCCAAATGAGAGAAAAAGTTGAATTTCAGGGTGAACCCCCTCGAGTTGAAAATAGCCCGCTCGGGTTCAGCCTCAACCCGCTCGAGTTGATTTCGACCCGCTCGGGTTGAAGGCTGGGACGCGCGTTTTCTCAGGAATCAGCCCTGATTCTCTTACAGGAAGAAATTTTTTCTTTCCTAAGGTTTCAACTCGCGCGAGTTGATGTCTGGCCCCACGGATTGATGCAAGAATTTGCCCAAAGCTCGAATCCTTTATTTTCTTCATTCTTTCCTTTGCTACCTTCCCATTTTCATCAATTTCCTTTAAAAAGCTTAATCAAATTATGAGACTCCTCCTTTTCATCTCTCATACGATGAATGCATGCAAGATTACACTAAATGAAAGTATATTACAAATGGTGGTTTGAGATAGGACTCCACCAAACTAAGTCAAATGGGAAATTCCTTTATCCATGGAGCTCAATGCTCTTAGCAACCGATCAAAGGCTTTTGAATAGGCCTCAAATAAGCAAAAGTAGGACCTTGGCCACTTCAAAATGGAATAGAGCCAATCCTCTACAAGGGGCTTTTCATTGAAATTTCTCCCCTTCACCTTGGCCTTTTTATCATAGCCTTTTTGGCTCTCCGAACTAGCAAGCTTAAAATTCTTGTCATCGGAAGGCTTCCATTCTCTCCCGTCTCTCTCAAATATGGTGATGATGATAGAATTAGGATTTATCAATCCTTCAAGAATAGAAGGAGAATTCTCATAACATTGATGACGAGATAGCTTAGGAATTGAGATTGTGGGTGCCAAGTCTCCACACGTAAGCTCAATCATAGCTTTGCTCTTGAGCTTCTCCACCAAGTACCTTTTATACAACAATTTGACTTTTCGGAGAAGGTCTACTATATCATCTCCAACAATCATAGGTTCCATGGTGGGTGCGAAAAGTTCTTCATGGTTAATAGAAAAGGGGCATTCATCTTCTTCATGGAAGCATACCTCAAACTTCTCAAGGATGGTCTCCTCAAGTGAGGAAATCTTACAACTCCATTCCTCTTCTTCATTCCATAATTCATTGCAAGACACTTGTTCCGCATAAGCTTCTTCCATAGGTTTATCATAATCGCGATCTTTATATGAATCATAAATGGGGGCTTCACTCCTCCTCATTAACTCTTTCTCCAACACCTCAATGTTCACATCAAATAACACACCCTCATACTCACAAAGGTTAAGAGTATTTGGCTTACTCAACCTCATATCTTCCTCATCAAATACCACACTTTCATACTCACAAGAGCTCAAGGAGATCGGATCCTCCCATTTCAGATCTTCTTCATCAAAGGTCATTACCTCAAATTCACATTCATGGTCAATGCTTAAGGATTGGTGGGGGAGTGGTCGGTTGGGTTGCTTTCATTTGGGCAATTCGAATTGCCAACTCCTCACCATAGGTAGCAATGCTTTGAATAACATTGTCCCTATTTTGGCTCTCTTCTAGCACTTGTTTGAAGAAGTTTTGTTGATCTCCCATCATTTGGAGAACCAAATTTTGAATGTTAAAGTTGGGCTCATCTTCTTGTTGTGTGTGGGTGTGAGAGTGGTTGTATTGTGGCATTTGGAGTTCGTTTTAAAGTGGGTATTTGGAGGGTGATTGTTGTGGATAATAGGTGTGGTGATTTTGGTGGGGAAAGTTAGGTTAGTAGTTAGGACTTTCTTTGTATGAGTTGTAAGGTAGGTTTGTGTTGAATTGCTCCTCAAACTCCCCATACCCATTATAGTTGACACGGCTGTCGCGTACCTGTCAAAAATAACCAACTGGCCAACTAACTAATATAGCTAGGGAAGTCGGGTCGAATCCACAGAGAGGTAGGAATTTGTCTGCTAGAACTAGGTTCGTCTAAGTAACCAAAATTGGGGGTTGTAAATGTGGGTTCTAAACTAAGAGACTAAGGGAAAGAGAAATAAAGGAAGAGGGTTTAACAGATAAAAGAGAACAGCTAAGACAAGCGGTTCACTACAATTGTCCGGTCGAGTAATCTAGGTCCCAGGTCAATGCAATACAGTCCAAGGGGTAGCGAACGTCACCTTTCGGTCCTTAATTCACCCTAAAGTGTAAACAGTTTAACTTTCGTCCTCGCTGCAATACTCTATTGTTCGCTACTAGTCTCCCCCTTCCAACCTTTCGGTCCAGGTCAAGGTCCACTAAGAATAAGGGTCTAATTGCGTCGACTCAATTAGGCAATTACAATTATATGTAGCATTTTAACAACATGGACGATACTAGCATTAAACCCAATGGTTGATTACTCTCCCTTCAAATCATGGATCCCCTATAGTCTTAGCATGGGAAATTAGCTACTCATAATTATGGGGGTAACAATCATAATAACCAAACAATCAAAACTAAACATGATGACAAATATAAAAAGATGATTGAACGACTATAAATCAAAGAGAAGAAAAGGAATTAAGAACAATAAAAATGATTAAGAATTAAATGGATTGATAATACCGAAATTCGAGTAGCAAAGCAAAGTAGTGAACACAGATCCGAAGAACTGTCAAAAGTAACAGTGGAAAAATGTGCGTCGTAAAAGGGATAGGAGTAACGTAATGTTCTCCTCAGTCTTATACTGTAAAAACATCTTAAACCTAACCTATGGACTGATTATGAAAGGCCCATAAAAGATTAGGTAGAATTAAACTAAAGCGCACGAGAACCCCTCGATCGAGTAAGATGATTACTCGATCGAACTCCACGTCACTCGATCGAGCTAGTGCATCCACTCGATCGAGCACCACTTTGTATGAACTTCCTCGATCGAACTCCACTAACCAGTCGATCGACCAACTTCAATGTAAAAAGCATTCGATCGAAAAAAACCACTCGATCGAGCTATATAAGCACGTCGGGACTCGTGTTTCTCCTTGCTCACTCATGCGCACTCCAGTGTGAAATTCCTAAGCTCCGGCTCCATATTTCCCATGAATGCATACAATTGGGACAATTAAGGCTCATTTTAGCTCCTCCTCGGTCAATTCCTGCAAAATACAACAAACGGACCAAAGTAGAATATTCGGGGGTATTTGTAGCTAGATGCTACATAAAAAGCACAGAAATGCGTGTAAAAATGAGGTAAAAACCTTATATAAAAGACACGCATCAAATCTCCCCAAACCAAACCTTTGCTTGTCCCCAAGCAAATATGAATGCAACTAAGGGTGAACGATAGAACGGGACCAACGCATCGCTACAAATCATCCATCGTAACCAATTTAATGCAACAAAAGACAAAGTGGCAAATCGAAAAGTGCAAACGAGTTAAATTAATGTTTCAAACTTACTGAACCGTCGACCTTGCAAGATTCAAAGATGTCGGACTCTCACGGGTCGCTCGTCACTCAAAGTCGGTATGGGTGAGTATATATGTGAAAGATAGGAAGAAGCAAGACACTCACCTAACTCGACCTATAAGAACATGCATGCAATTAACATGAATAAAGTCTCTACAACCGTACATAAGCATTCCAACCATACTAATGACCAAGACACGTGCCGAGGACTTACATTTGGGTTAGTGAGGTAATAGGTAGGAAGGGGCAAAAAAAATGAATTTGGATATGTGGGGTTAATAGCTAGGCTAGCAACAACGGATCCAAATATAGACTGCATCCCAACTTCGTACTCATTACAACAAGATTAAACGGTGCAAAACTATGCACTAACTCACAAAATATCAAAAGTCATCAACTCCCCATAGGATATAATTAAGTCATGGGAGTGTGAAACAATGCACAATTCTCATCATTTTTTTTTTTCATTTGAATTTTTCTTCTTTTCTTTTGAATTTAGCACCTTTTCCGTTTTTTTTTTTTTTTTTTTTTTTTTTTTTTTTTTTTTTTTTTTTTTTTTTGATTAACATACATTTTTTCTTTCCCTTCAATCTTTCCACCTTCTCTTGAAATCAGCTGAAATAACCATATTGCAATAAAAACATTCCAAGGACTACTCGTTACTAGCTCAGCTAGGGTAGGAAGTATTATAGACAGTAGTTGATAGGACAAAAAGGCAATTTGGCTATGTGAGGCTCATGGGTAGAATGAAATAAGGGGGACTGCCTCTCCTAACACGTGTCACCATCCACAGACCGAATGCATACAGGTATTAAGAAGACTAGACTCATGCTTGTGCAAATTGATGTTACATGTCTTAAAGAGAGTACTACTCACATCCTAAATGAAACTGGTCATGAATGTCACCAGTTTAATGAGCTCTAACCTCAGAATGTAATGTAGCTTGCCGACATGAAGAATCAAGTCTATTCGTTCAGATAAGAGAGAAATAAAAACTCGTATATTATGCACATAAACACGCCAGCTAAATGTCAAAACAAATGCAAGGCTCAAAATAAGGATTCAATGTAGCGTCAATGTTCAAACGTTCCGACTCAATTGAAAACATGAAAATATGGAAAATTTTTTTGAATTTTATGATTTTTTGGGATTAATTAAAAACAATGCATGCGGAAATAAATAAACGTGCAAGCAGAGATGCAAGAAACATGCAGACACAGAGATGGATGCATACCTCCCCAAACCAAACCGTACAATGCCCTCATTGTACCAAAAATAGGGAAAGGGATGCAAACTGAAAGGAAAAGGAAAGTGGAGTTGGGAACTTACAAAACGTCATAAGGAGGGACCTCCCAAACCGACCATGAACATGGGAGGTCAAAGAAAGTCGAACAAAGCCTTGTAGACGTAAAGACAATGTGGCGGTCGTATTTACTCGATCGAACGCCTAGAACATCGATCGAGTGACAACCCACTCGATCGAAAGCAGGCATGGTTATGGAACTAATCATCCCTCGATCGAGTATCGCCCGCGTCGAGAAAGTGCTCGATCGAGCACAAAGTCCTTCGATCGAGTACTTTTAATCTGCCAAAAACGCATAAAAGCAAGGAAAAACACAAAAATTGTTCCGTCTAAAGTTTAACGTAAAGCTTAAAGAAAAACAAATAGTTCAACAAAGTTCAAAATAAAATTCCGGGCCCTCCCGAGAGCTTTTAAGAGGTCCCGCACGACCTTTCTCGTATCAAGTAATCGCGCGTCGAGCTCGTCGAAGTGCAAAACTTCAACGGGCTTGTCCGCTTCACTCGCCTCATAGTAATGCTTCACATATTGGCCATTCACCTTGAATCTATGGCCCTCGGAATCTTCAAGCTCTACGGATCCAAATTTGGTAACACCCGTCACACCGTGTATGGACCAACCACCTGACTTGACTTGCCGGAAATAGTCTCAACCGGGCATTGAACAGCAACACCTTTTGCCCCACATGGAACTCCCGAGGTAAGATTCTCTTGTCATGCCATCTCTTCGTCTTTTCCTTGTAGATGCGCGAACTGTCATAGGCATTGAGCCTAAATTCTTCTAATTCATCTAGCTGCAAAAGACGATTAACCACACAGTTTAGGATCATAATTAAGCTCACGAATTGCCCACCAGGCCTTACATTCCAGATTCAAACGATTGACACGATTTCCCATAAACTAACCTATAAGGTGATGCACCAATTGGTGTCTTAAAGGCGGTTCTATAAGCCCATAACGTGTCATCTAGCTTAAGACTCCAGTCTTTCCGTGATTTAGAAACTACTTTAGACAAGATCTCTTTCAGTTCACGATTAGAGACCTCTACCTGACCACTAGTTTGGGGATGATACCCCAAACCACGCCGGTGTTGGACACCAACTCTAGACAGTATGGAAGTGAGTTTCTTTTCTTTAAAATGCATTCCCCCATCACTAATGACGACCCTAGGGACACCAAAACGGGGAAATATGATCTTTTTGAACATTTTAATCACGGTCTTACCGTCCAAATGAGGTGAAGCAATCGCTTCAACCCACTTTGACACATAGTCTACTACTAAAATGTACCTGTTTTTATACGGAACGGTCCTTGGAAATCAATGCCCCATCTAGGATGCCATTTTGTGGCATCTCATGTCTCCTTGAAATGTTCCCAGATCGTTGGCAAGCATCACAAGTATAAACAAAAGACTTGGCGTCGGCAAAACAAGGAAGGCCGGTAAAAACCAAAGAATACCTTAGCCACGGTGTGCGATGGACCGTGGTGACCACCATATGAAGAGGAGTGACAGCCTTCCAGGACTATTTTGGTCTCCCACTGCGGAATACACCGTCTCAGAGAGACCGTCTGCACATTCCTTAAACAAGTAAGGGTCGTCCCGGAAATCGCTTAGCGTTATAAAGAAAACGCTTCTTTTGGATGAGAAAGGTCGGTTAATCGGCAGCTTGCCACTGACAACGAAGTTAGATATATCTGCATACCAAGGTTCCTGGTCAACAATAGACGACACAAAAGCAATTAGACTATCGTCAGGAAAAGAATCATCAATGGGTAGAGAATCTTCCCCTTCTTGTCGCATCACCCGCGACAAGTGATCGCCTTCAACGTTCTCGGCTCCTTTCTTATCTTTGATCTGCAAATCAAACTCCTGGAGGAGGAGTATCCACCTCGAGTTGGTTTTGCCTCCTTCTTAGCGAGGAGGTGCCTCGAGCTGCATGGTCGGAAAAAACGTAACTTCCGACCCAACTAAATAAGTACGAAACTTTTCTAAGGCATAAACTACCGCTATGACTCCTTCTCGATGGTAGTGTACTTCACTTGAGCCTCATCCAGAGTTCGGCTCGCATAGTAAATAGCATTCAAGGCTTTGTCTTTCCTCTGGCCAAGCACCGCTCCTAGTGCGTAGTCACTCGCGTCACACATGATCTCGAACGGCAAGTCCCGGTTGGGAGGTCATATGATCGGCGCGGAGACTAAGGCCCGCTTTTTAACTTTGTTAAAAGCAGAAAGACAAGCATCGTGAACACAAAAGGGGCATCTTTAAAATACAAAAAGTGGTTTAGCAATTTTGGAGAAATCCTTGATGAACCGGCGATAAAAACCGGCGTGACCAAGGAAGCTCCTCACCCCCTTAACATTAACGGGAGGCGGTAATTCTTTGAATCACTTCCACCTTTGCTTTGTCAACTTCTATTCCCCTATCAGAAACCAAGTGCCCTAGGACAACTCCCTCGTTGACCATGAAGTGGCACTTCTCCCGATTCAAAGACAAGGTTAACCTCAATACAAATACTGCAACACTTTCTCAAGGTTAGACAGACAATCAGAAAAATCACTTCCATATACACTGAAGTCATCCATAAAAACTTCCATGATAGACTCAATATACTCTAAAAATATCCCCATCATACACCTTTGGAAGGTGGCAGGGGCATTGCACAAACCAAAAGGCATTCAACGTACGCAAAAACGCCCTTAGGACGGGTAAATGTAGTCTTGGCCGATCATCGGGTGGATAGGGATCGAAAGAACCCCGAATACCCGTCTAAATAGCGAAAAAATTTGTGGGATGCTAACCTTTCTACCATTTGATCAATAAAAGGAAGGGGAAAGTGATCTTTCGGGTGGCGGCATTTAGCTGTCGTAATCTATGCACATCCGCCAAAAGATTACTATTCGAGTAGGTATTAATTCATTCTTCTCATTCTTAACTACATTGTCCCTCCTTTTTCGGGACCACCATCTTGGACTTACCCATTTAGAATTACCGACGAGAATAAATAATACCCGCATCCAGCACTTCATTACCTCGGCCGTCACAACATCCTCCATCTTCTGGTTCCAGGCGTCCCCACCCTGTCTCAAGGTTTGTGATCCTCCTCCAACTCTATCCTGTGCATACAAATATCGGGACTAATACCCGTGATATCATCCGATGAATAGCCCATTGCTTTCTGTTTTTTTCTTAAGTACAGCTAACAAAGAAGTCAGCTGTTCATCACTAAGCTTAGCACTAACAATGACAGGATACTGCTCTGTGTCGTCAAGAAAAGCATATTTAAGATGAGATGGGAGAGGCTTACGTTCCGGTACTTTTACCTCAATAGAGCAAAGAGTGCTGATCATTTGCTCCACCTGCTCTCCCTCACGCTCATCTAAATCATCAACAAGCAAATCCAATGCAGCGTCATCGTCCTCTGGGCTATCTGCACACTCATCAAAAAGCATGAGAGCTTCCAAAGGGGTCCTTCATAAAAGAACCCGACCGGAAGTCATAAATAGACTCATCAATGATATCGACCGAATAACAAGTGTCCTCTATCATTGGGTGGGCTAAAGTATTAGGCAAACTAAAGGTGATAGCGTCATCCCCTACCGCAAGAGTCGACCCTTGTCTAACATCAATAACGGCCCCACTGTACAAAGGAACGTCTTCCTAAAATAATGGGTCCGGTGTCCTCAGCTATATCCAAAACAATGAAATCTACTGGGATGTAAAGCTTGCCTATTTTCACAGGCACATCCTCCAAGACACCTAAAGGTCTCCTAACAGATCTATCAGCCATCTGTAGGGTAATGTTAGTCACCTTGAAGTGACTCAGTTTCAATTTCCTGCAGACGGGAAGGGGCATGACACTAACACTGGCACCTAAATCGCAAAGGGCCTTATCAATAATCATATTGCCTATGACACAAGTAATAGAAAAGCTGCCCGGGTCTTTCATTTTTGGAGGGGCCTTATTTAACAACAAGTTACTAGACTCTTCCATAAATGAAATCGTCTCAAATTCACTCAAGTTCCTCTTACGCGTCACGATATCTTTCATAAATTTAGCGTAAGTGGGCACTTGAGTGACAAGTTCGGAGAAAGGAACAGTTACCTGGAGGTTCTTCACGATGTCCACGAACTTACCGTCATCAAATGCTCGATCCTTGCATCCTTGATACTCGGAAAAGGTACCCTGGTTGCGATGAGTGGTCCTGCGACCTTTCCTTTACCCTTATCAATTCGTGACGTCTCCACAGCAGGGGAAGATGACACGGTGGCGGTATTAATTAACAAATTGGGATTCCCGCCACTTACAGCACTGGATCGAACGTCTTCACCGGTCGATCGACCAAATTCCTCAATTTCATTCGATCGACCTACCCGGCACTCGATCGAGTGCCTTCTTCACCTTTTCACTCGATCGACCAACCTGGGCTCTGTGATTCTCGATCGATCAATGTCACTCGATCGAGTGATCGGGTGATTAGAACCGCTCGATCGAGTGGATGTGTTGCTCGATCGAGTGGTTACAATTTCTGCGAGAACTCATCTAAATCGTCTTCTTCATCACCGTCGACACCTCATTTTCTTCATGATTAAAGTCACTTTGGAAGTTCATTGCAGACCGACGGAATCGCAAATTGGAGGAGTCTTGGCTTGTGCTCATGAGTGTTAGGCTGCGCGACTTGCTCTCTCAATTCCGATATAACAGAATCCGATTGCAACATGATGGATTTCAGTTCGGCAATTGCTTCTCTTGAAGAAGGAGAGCCCGGCTGTGATGTTGGCGTAGAAGGGGTAGAAACGCTCTTTATCTCCTCATATAACTGGGAGAAAGGAACTCCCCCATGAACTTCTTGTATGCAATGGCACGCTCTACACCTGCCGTGCACTCATAAAGGTCATGCCCTTCCTCGCCGCATCTACCACATGGCTCGTATGCTCTTAATCGTAGGCATCTTGACAAATAAACGCTATCTGCAAAACTAATCAAAGCTTCGCGAAAATGAGATCGATCTCAAGGAATGAATTCCTTGAGACGAGAGACAAACTTAATTTAAGCAACAAATATGCGCCACCTCCCCAAGAATCGCGCCAAAATTTGACACCTACTGTCGCGTGCACTGTCAAAAATAACCAACTGGCCAACTAACTAATATAGCTAGGGAAGTCGGGTCGAATCCACAGAGAGGTAGGAATTTGTCACTAGAACTAGGTTCGTCTAAGTAACCAAAATTGGGGGTTGTAAATGTGGGTTCTAAACTAAGAGACTAAGGGAAAGAGAAATAAAGGAAGAGGGTTTAACAGATAAAAGAGAACAGCTAAGACAAGCGGTTCACCACAATTGTCCTTTAATCTAGGTCCCAGGTCAATGCAATACAATCCAAGGGGTAGCGAACGTCACCTTTCGGTCCTTAATTCACCCTAAAGTGTAAACAGTTTAACTTTCGTCCTCCAATAATACTCTATTGTTCGCTACTAGTCTCCCCCTTCCAACCTTTCGGTCCAGGTCAAGGTCCACTAAGAATAAGGGTCTAATTGCGTCGACTCAATTAGGCAATTACAATTATATGTAGCATTTTAACAACATGGACGATACTAGCATTAACCCAGTAATTCGATTACTCTCCCTTCAAATCATGGATCCCCTATAGTCTTAGCATGGGAAATTAGCTACTCATAATTATGGGGGTAACAATCATAATAACCAAACAATCAAAACTAAACATGATGACAAATATAAAAAGATGATTGAACGACTATAAATCAAAGAGAAGAAAAGGAATTAAGAACAATAAAAATGATTAAGAATTAAATGGATTGATAATACCGAAATTCGAGTAGCAAAGCAAAGTAGTGAACACAGATCCGAAGAATCTCAAAAGTAATGTGGAAAAATGTGCGTCGTAAAAGGGATAGGAGTAACGTAATGTTCTCCTCGGTCTTATCTTCAAAAACATCTTAAACCTAACCTATGGACTGATTATGAAAGGCCCATAAAAGATTAGGTAGAATTAAACTAAAGCGCACGAGAACCCCTCGATCGAGTAAGATGATTACTCGATCGAACTCCACGTCACTCGATCGAGCTAGTGCATCCACTCGATCGAGCACTGCTGTATGAACTTCCTCGATCGAACTCCACTAACCAGTCGATCGACCAACTTCAATGTAAAAGCATTCGATCGAAAGCAAAAAACCACTCGATCGAGCTATATAAGCACGTCAGGACTCGTGTTTCTCCCTTGCTCAGCTCATGCGCACTCCAGGTGTGAAATTCCTAAGCTCCGGCTCCATATTTCCCATGAATGCATACAATTGGGACAATTAAGGCTCATTTTAGCTCCTCCTCGGTCAATTCCTGCAAAATACAACAAACGGACCAAAGTAGAATATTCGGGGGTATTTGTAGCTAGATGCTACATAAAAAGCACAGAAATGCGTGTAAAAATGAGGTAAAAACCTTATATAAAAGACACGCATCAATAGTCATACTCAAAAGATCCACCACATACTCCATATGTCAAGTCTTGAGCCATCATCGTAGCTAAGACAAGGAAACAACTACAACCAAGGAAACTACACAAAAACGGTAAGAACGAACCTTGAGGATCAAGTTCCTCAAGGTTAAAGCACAAGAAACAAAATTCCCAAGGAACCAAGGCTCCTCAAGAAGAAGCACAACTGAAACTAGACAAAAGGACGATTCAAATACACAACACCGTCCCCGGCAACGGCTCCATTTTGATGGTGCGCGTGTCGTTGTACGCCCTCAAACACATTTATACCCAACTACTAGCATAGTAAGCAAGTCGGGGTCGAACCCATAGGACGGGGGTATTTGAATTGTTCAATCTAATCGTAGTTGCGCTAAGGGTTGTCACAATTGATTGGAATTGATTGACTCTAAACTAATGAAAGCAATAAAGTAAAACATGCAATAAATTGAGAGATGTAAACAATTAATAAAGATACTAGGATGTCATGGTTTCACAGGGAATTCATGTTGGTGATCATACAAACATGTTTCCATAGTTGCAAGCAATTAATGTTGTAGAGGAACCGAGTTAGTTTATGTCTTATGGTTCATAGGAAGACTTGGATCCCGAGCCGAGTCGTCTAGACTGTACAACACCTACAAGTCGACTTAGTCTCTTCCTATTCACTTCTATGCATGGTCTAACAAGACTCGAGTTGGTTTATATCTTACAAGTCTTGTTGAATAGATAAGAGATGGGTAAAAAATGCAAGGTTTCATAGTCTAGCATTTCATCAAATATAACATATGCATAGGTTGACATTACAAAAAGCAAGCAATCATAAGATAACATATTAGATTAAGTATGGATCTACCCCCATGTTATAGTTCCCTAATCTCCCACTAATCCTAGTTAAGGAACTACTCACTCATTATCATGGAAGACATGTTATCAAAGGTGTCAATCATCACAACAAGTATAAACATGATTAAAGAGTGAGGAAGTAAACACTAAAGAGTAAAGAAATTATACCAAACTTAAGATGAACAATTGGAAAGGAAAGAATAATAGAAGAAAACTTGATTGATTGATGAAGAGTTGTCAATTCTCCAATAATAACCCAATAATCTTCAATTACCCAATAATAAACTTGAACAATAATTAAGAAAAAATTAATGTGTAATTTTGTGGAATGATTGAGATTAATTTATTCTAATCTACTCCTAATCTAATCTAAGGAAGGTTTGATTTAATCTAAGAAAACTTAGTCTCTTGATTATTATAAATGGAGTATATATAGTGGTACATCATTAGGTTAAGCAAGGGTAGATTAGTAAATAACAATGCTTAAGTGTGGAATAGAGATTTGCAAGTCCCAAGGGACATGCGGGGATTGAGTAGCAACTCCCAAGGAAATCCGCGCGTCCTGGTCTGAAGCATGCTTGGTCCTGTAAGGGGATCCGCTCGTCCCAAGTGAAAAATGCGTATCCTGAGCTTCAACTCGAGCGGGTTGAGATTGAGCCGAGCGGGTTAAGGAATAACTCGAGGGGGTTGTTCTTGACCCGAGCGGGTTAAGCTGCAGTTTCCCTTTTTCTTGGTTTTAAACCTATGATCCTTCTATATACTCTTTATTTCTACATCCTTGGTCATCATTCTTTCCTCCTCTTCATACCAGTCCATCCAAGAACGTCAATAAGTTTCCGAATATGCGCGAGAGACGGGAATTCAACCTCATTATCTCCTTTCCTATAAAACATATAAAATGCACTAGGAAAGCAAAATAGGAAGGAATTGACAGATAAAATGGCCATAAAATGCTATATTAGTATGCAAAATAGGTTCAATTAGGGGACTAAATGTGTGCAATTAAGAGTCACATCAACCTCACTAGGCAAGGTGTATGATCAAAATGCCCTTCAGGCATAAAATTGGCATAATAGTCAGGACATTGCATCATCCATTCTTGATTAATGAGGAATCTATCTAACCTGCTATACACCCTTGTCTCAGGAGGTTGCTTATTATTCCAGGTATAGAAAGCACCTGAAGCTTGTATATCCATAACATTGCAATCATCCAAACACTGTTGAAAAGGTTATGCTTCTGCTAGATTAAAATTGCATCCTAGCCTCTCATTAGACTGTAATACACAGTTAAAATCTCCTCCAATGGCCCAAGGTCCTTGTTGTTGATTGTGAATTCTTTTCAGATTAGCCCAGAGAGGCTCTCTATCCACAATAGCATTGAAAGCATAGACAACTGTATAATAAAACCGCATCTGTGTATTCTTATCCTGTACTTGCATGTGTATATATTGTGCATCATATTCTAAGAAGATAACAACAAATAGGTGTGGCTTCCAGAGCACCCACACCCTCCCCCCTTGATGATATGCATTATTGGTTGATACACACCAATCCTTGAAAATAGAGTTCAAGGCTTTATTCATACTACTCGACTTTATTTTGGTTTCTAACAAGCCACAAAGGCTCACATTATTATTATGCAAAAAACCACTTTCTGCTTCTCTTCCCTATTCATCCCCCTCACATTCCAAAACCCTATATGCATCATGACTCTGTTGATGGACTGTCACAACCACTCACAATGCCAATGCCTGCCTTTGGGGATTTGGATCCACTCAGTACTTCCATGTATGTTGGGGATGTCTGTAGAACCCTACTAACATTAAGATTACCCTGTCTAGTGATCTTGAAAGGGGATATTGATCCATAGTTTACAGTCTTAGGACTTGATTCAGGGGTTCTTTCCAAATTCCTTTCTTGATTCACCACTATTGTTTTCTCATTTGCTATTGCAGGTTGCTGTGACAAAGTAGGAGCAACAGGAATAGCAGGTGTTTTGATAAGCCTCCATTCCCTCCTCACAGGTTTGTTTACTATAGCTTGCTTACCCTTCCTACAATTGCCCTTCTCATGCCCAATATGCTTACAATTGGTACAAATACTGGGTTTTCATTCATAATCAACCTGAATAGTAATCATATGTTTCTTTTCATCTACAAATTTGATAGTGGATAGAAAAACTTGTCCCAATTGCAACTCAACCATTACTCTAGCAAATCCCAATCTGGTCTTCATTTCAGTTGGGGTATCACTTTTGATGTATTTTCCTATCAAATTTGTAATTTTAGGTAAATTTTTGCCCCAAAACTTCAAAGGCAAAACATTTAGTCTAATCCAAGCTGGAACATTTTTAATCTCTTCATTTATTAATTCAATATCAGGCTTCCAAGGCTTAATAATCAATGGTTTGTTATCAAATAAAAAATGTCCACTCTGCAACACCTTTTGTTTCATCTCATCAGTCTGAAACCGCGCCATAAATATACCATTGGGCAAGAATGATATTTTATCTAACATGAATTTGTTCCATATGCGTTTCAGGAATCCTTCAAGAATGTGCCAAGGAGGGATTGCCCCCACGACAAAACCATACACATCATTCTGCCAATAGTCTAACTCACCTTGGACATCTTCATCATACAAATGCAACATATCAGCATGATCCTCCTCAATAATCTGCATAACCTTCCTACCATGTCTCTGAAACCAAGCCCCTTCTGAATCCTCCTCATGCTCAGATTCAGATTCAGCAACATCTTCAACTGTGAAACCCTCCAATTCCATCGTAGAGATACCAGCAATCTCATGTATATTTTTTATTTTTTGCACGTCATCCACATCTGGCCCTTTCATGATTCTCTGCTTCAATTATTGTATTGTAATTTTAGAATTAGATTTTGTATTTGATCTACGATGTTTAAGTTGTTTAGAATGAATAGATTGTCTTGTCATTGATCAAGAAATCTGCACAAATTTTCCTAAACCCTAGAGAAGACGACTTTCTCTCTCTATCTCTAGGGCAAACATCGTAAGTTTTTGAAGTTCACCTTTGTTGGCATCAGATATTTTGATGCTAACTTAATTCATATGTAACACCCCGTATTTTATTAAGTTGGATAAAATTCTTTTAATTGCTATTTTGAATTTAATTACATCATTTAACGATTTATATATATATGCTTAGCTAATTAATTAATTTCATCATAATTCGATACGTTAATTTTAATAATCATTAATAAGTTTATTTAAAGTTAGTTCGAGTTTATTGAAGTTAGTTCGAGTTTATTTATTTAATAATTTCCGTTTCTTTACGAGTCCTTATGAAAGTTGTTTTAAGTGAACCCGAGATGGATTTTGGGAACAAAACCGTCCAATTAGCTATTTTGAGCTTATTTCACTAAATTAGCAATTTTTATTAATATCCGTTAGTTTCGTAAAAATCGCTAATAATTCCGTTTCAAGCCGATTTCTTATTATTTACGTTAACTAGCTGAGTTTATTTTATTTTCACTCATTAAATTTATTTATTATTGATTCCGTTTTATTACTGAAACTTTTACTTAAATCGGTTAAATTTAACTCGAAACGGTTTTAATAACTATCGAAGTTTCTTAACGACGAAGAAACGTACGTATAATAAATATCAGCAGCAAGTCAAGCCCCTCATTTCTCACGCATCATTCTTCTTCTCCCTTCCTTTTTCTTCTTTTTCGCTCGCTTTTAATTTTTATCGATTTTAAATTGATCCTGCCACTCCGTTTGTCATCCGTTATCAATGATTTTTGTTCCATAGCGCTCCTTTCGTCGTTCTCGTCAATCCGTTGTAAGTAAAATTCATTTTCGTCATGTATTTTTACAAACCCATTTATATTTTCAGCTTTATTTATTATAAGACGGTTGTATGTACTAAAATAGACGATCTTGTAGAAGATTTGTTAGTCATAAATGATTAGTTCAATCGGAAAAAGGTAACAATTATGGATTACTCGATAATACTTGTAAGATATGTTTATTTCGAATGTTTGGTTAGTCTGTTTTTATAATTAAGACGGTGTATAATTATATATAGGGATCCTTATGGATGTTAATTAGTCGATTGTATAGTTGAGACGGTGTATACCGATATGTGGAGATAGTTGAGACGGTGTATACTTGACCTCTAGGGATCATTTGGGATGCTAGCTAGTCGGTGGTATATTTAAGACGGTGTATCTTTGACATGTATGGATTGTTTTGGGTGATAATTGGTGTGTTTTATAGTTGAGACTGTATATCTTGACATGTAGGGATTGTTTTGGACTAATTTGGACTCTGTGTTGGGGCGATTTTTGTAGTCTTTAGGGTCTGTTTTTGAGTTGCTTTATACTTGTGGATTTCCGCTCTAAAACCGTTTTAAATGCTGACTTAGTTGGCTCAGCTAGGACTGTTTTTAGGCGCGAGAATGGAGTCTTAAGGGGACGATTGGTACTGTTTTGGGCGAGGGACGAGAGCCGTCATCGTGGGTTTTCACTTTGCATTTGAGGACTGGAGTTGGGGTCGAACTTAGGCATCTTTTGGGTTCTGTTTTGGACTGATTTTTGGGTCAGGTTATGAAGTAGGGTGAAGGGTGGCTATGGGTAGTCGGGTGGTGGTCGTGTCGGACTCTTTGTGGCTTGCTTTTAGGCGAGTCGATGGCCTGGCGTGGCCTTTGCCGTAGCCTAGCCGTGGCCTGGCCGTGGCCTAGCTAAGTCACGAGTTTGAGGCCATGTGTAGTTGGTGGTTAGGCCGAGTTTGAGGTTTTCATAATAACTTTTGAGCCGTGTCTATAAATTGTTTTGACGCTAGTTTGGTTTATTTAAAATATAATTAAATTAATTTCCGTCTCATATTTTATATAAAGATAATTCGTTAATATCGTCCTTTCACATAATTATTTTAGGTGGCTCATATGTGGTTGAAGATGAAGAGTAATTTTGGGTTTTAGAAGCTTTCTCAAGTTCTTACTTGTCTCTTTGCTAGCGTAAGGTAACTATTCCGAGTTACTCGACGAATTAATGTCACATTAGTAGTTAATGTTGTGCTTGTTGTTTGTTAAGTGTTTAGGTGATTGATAATGTTTTACTTTCGTTTTTCACATGATAGAAATTGGAAATAACATGAGAATAATATTGCGATAAAATTTGTGATTTGGGCCAAAGTAGGCCAAGACTGAAAGTGGGCCGATTGACCGAACGAGTTTGGTCAAACTAGGTTTAAACCAGTCAGCCTCGATTTGACCGATGACCCGTCGCGGGACTCGGGTCGAGGGTTTGTCTTTGAGGTGAGATTAGTTGTTATTGGAGGTTTTATGTTATGCATTGATATTCGTAATTATCATTTCACATGTTGGTTGTTGGATGAATTGGTTGCTTTATACTTGAGTCTTCTTGTCTTGTTGCCATTTTAGCTTGTTCTCATGAATTATAAGATTAACGGTTAGCTGGAATTTGGATTATTATTGATATTGGAGATTTTGTTGGATTGTCAGCTGAATTGGGTATCCTACTTGTCTTGTGTGGTGTGGGCTAAAATATTCAAGCTGGGACTAGCTGGGACTAGGTCCTAAGTGAGTATTTCAGCCTTCATCATAGATAGGCCATTATAGTCTTTGACGAGTATATGTTCACTGCTTAATAGCCTTTGTGTTCCTGACTTGGTGGGTTTATATCCAAGTTGGGGCATGACCTCGCTACTTATTTTGAGAGTAAGTGGTCAGCTTAAGTACTAGCCAACCCTTTGGTGGACTCCTTAGGGTACTCATGTGGTTTTAGCATGAGTCTTGGGTGCGGTGGTGTGTATCCGCATGTCTAGGTCTGCGCAGATTTTAGGCTAGGGTTGTGTTGTGTCTTGGCCATGTTTTGATAGAACCTCTGAGCCAAGATACCGGTTCGATTACCTTCCCTACCTCGTGGTATAGACTCGAGTTACAGAGTGACTATTGACGGGACTAAGAACTTATGCCTGTCTTTGATATATTGTCCTTTCTTGTATGGTGATTCTATGAATCATAGAAGGTGAGATGAAAGCCGGCTATGGTTGATAGAGTTTGGATTCCTGGATGTTATGTGATTCACATGATAGTGTAGTATGAGTCGGTCTAGTATTCGCATGCTAGGACTATGTGTTGTTATATTGTTGTTCATATGATAAGCACGATTGTCTAGCATCTATATGCTAAGGCTATGTGTGATTCGTATTCATATTCTTATGTTTACATGTTATATTAATTATGACATTTCGTGGCTGGGAGAACTCGGAGTTACTCCCCACCGATCGTGGCTTTCGTATTTGTATAAAATGCGAATGACAAGTAGGTGATGCATATATGGGGTACATGGACGAGCTAGCGAGCAAAGTAACCCCGGAACCTAGACCGGCTTTATTTTATTGTGACCCTTAAACACTTTTTATGTCACATACATTTTAGGGACATATGTCTCCCTCTTTACATTTGGTTGTATAATTTGCTATTCGCGACTTTAGCGATGGTTATGTTGTGAAACTTCTAGTTAGACCTTGTATGTTTGACACCTTCCAATTTGGATATCTTTATAACAGTTCGAGTTTTAAAAATTACAGGTTTTTACCCAAATGAACCTATTACAAACATATCCATGCAGTTTTATTCTAGAATTACGTGTTTATTTTTCCGCAATAATTGAGGGTGTCATAGTTGGTATCAGAGCATATTTGCTCCCGACGCACGTTTGTGCACCCCAATATAAATAACTTGACTTTAAAATAATAAACTTGAGAGATGGGTAAGATGGGTAGACTTAGGACCTTATGTTGTAGTCTCTTTGTGTTTGCTCTTTGTTAGGTACTAACCTGTTTGTTGATTGTCATTTAATAATTGTTGCGTTCTTGGATCAATGACCGTGAGCTTATCTATAGCTAATGGAGTTATTACCCTTATTATAAAAAAATTTTTTTGAATTAAAGGTTTTGAAAATATTTTAATGTTTTTTCACTGGTTTTAACGTCAATTAGTGTTAAAGCTTGTTATTGGAGACGTCTGATAATTAGTTTTATCATTTGTTGGTGTAAAAATGTATTTTTATGTCTTTGAATTGGAATATTGATGTTCTTGAGTGATCGCCAAGAGTATCTCCGTTCCATTGAAAGGGCACTTATATTTTAAGAAGATCAAGATTTAGTGCCTATTGCCAGAAATTGAAGATTTGTTCAACTTTGAAGAATGTTTCTACTTCCTCGAAGATGTTTCTCATTCTTTGTGTACCTTGCCCTGTTCTTTACTTCTTAATGCTTATCCCTTCTTCTAAATCCTCTTTTCTTTCTCCTTGTGAGTCACTCTTGTATTTCCTAACTTGTCCTTTGTTCCTTGCTTATCCTTCCTTAACGCCATTTGATAATACTCCTTCTTGTGAGGAATGTTGACCTGGGTTGGAAAATTCGACTTTTGAGGAGATTGTTTGTGTCTGACCCTCAACCCTGGTTTTGAGAGGATGTGATGTTAGAAAGACTTAGGTAATGTGATGAGACATACTTAGTGATTCTTATACCTAGTTCCTTGACAAAGTGAGTATAATCGATTGGTGGATTCTTTGTGTTAGGAATGAATTGCCTATGTAATTAAAGTTATAGAACTTGGCTTTGTTGTTTATGTTTGGGATTTGAAAGCTTAGTAGGTTGAGCGTCGTCGCCTTAGGAGTAAACATGAGATAAGTTTAGAAAATGAATTTGGAAGAAAACCCATTTTTAGATGTTAACAATCCCGTATAGATTGGGAATGTGATTTGGTGTTAGTTAATCCTTGAGAACTTTGTTGAGAAGTCTTTGTCAATTCATTCTTTGGTTTTTTTTTAAAAAAATTGAGGTTGTGTCGAGTGCTTGAGATAAAGAGATGCTTTTATACTTGAGTGGTAGATTTGCTTTAGGGAAATCCTAATATGTGATAAGATAGGTGGAAGAAGTATCTAACCGATTTATCACCCCTTAAGCGGGCATTTATTTTACCTTGACCCTTGTTTTGTGATTTGGTCGTTGTGTTATGAAGGTACAATACCCTAATAGGCGTGACCTTGTTAGAGAGAACCTTAAGTTTTAGGAAGCGTATGGTTTAAGCCTTAAAATCCTCTTTCATACCATTAATCGTTTTCCTCCCTTTCGTTCATACCTTGGTTGGATTTGATTCTTAAGTATAAAAGTTTACTCATTATTTCCTTGTCTTGAATACCTTCCTAATTCTAATATCTCTTACTGGTTGTTAACTAGTTATCTTTATGATTCGACTCTTTTAGTCTCACACCCTGACATGTTGCTTAAGTTTCCTTGTTGTCTAATTTCCCTTTCTCCTTGATCATAAGCGTTACCGTTCATACCTCATTTCCTCGCTTCATCTTGCTCCTCCTTTAAGTTTGACATTCGTATCTTGTGAAACTCTATCCTTGACATCCTTGTAATTTTGACTTCAATTTTTACCCTATGAAAGTCATTATAGCTCTCTTGTTGGTTAAGTTTGAGCTCTCTTAACATACTTTGTTTTTATGCTATCTAAGTTACTTTCCTTTTTGTACAACTTCTAAACTTTCAAGCTACCAGTTTCGATTCATTCTTAAAAGTTTATGTCACTTCTGCAAACCTAACCTATTTTTAAGGATTTGAAAATGAAAAAAAAAAATTTGATTTAGTTCCCTATTCCTTCCTTGAATATAAACTCATTTATCGTAATTTTAATTACTAGACCCGAGATTTCGTTAAGTTTTGTCCAATTTCTGTTAACTTTGATCTATTTATGACTTCTTTGTCAAAGTTTAATGTTACACTTTCAGGGATTTGACCCCCAATTGGGTTTAAAAGTGAAACCTTTATTTCTATTTTGGCTTTTTGCAAAAGAAAATTTGAGTAGATTACCTTTTCTTTTGATTTTAACGTTGATCGGATGTTAGAACTCGTTATTAGAAACGTTTAATAACTTGTTCTACTCTTGTCGACGAGTGATTTTCGGTTTTAAATTTGTCTTTGACTTGGAAGGTTAGCGTTCTTGTGTGCACGACAAGAGCAATTTCGTTCCATGAATGAGACTTATACTTTTGAAAACTTTTCATTAATGTTTCTGAAAGTATTTTGATTTTCGATTTATACAAATAATTTGCTTTTTTGACCTTATCTTTGATTTGGAATGTGATGTTCTTGAATGCGCAACGAGAGCACTTCCGTTCCTCTGATGAGAATCGTTCATTTTAAAATTTTATTTGAAACTTTTGAAAGAATTTTGATTCTTACGATAAGTGACCTTTTTAAATGTTTTGGTTACCGATTCCAATTTCAGTTTTATTTTTATAACCTTTCATTTATACTTTCAAGTTTCGAGGACGAAACTTTTTAAAAGATGGGGTGATTGTAACACCCCGTATTTTATTAAGTTGGATAAAATTCTTTTAATTGCTATTTTGAATTTAATTACATCATTTAACGATTTATATATATATGCTTAGCTAATTAATTAATTTCATCATAATTCGATACGTTAATTTTAATAATCATTAATAAGTTTATTTAAAGTTAGTTCGAGTTTATTGAAGTTAGTTCGAGTTTATTTATTTAATAATTTCCGTTTCTTTACGAGTCCTTATGAAAGTTGTTTTAAGTGAACCCGAGATGGATTTTGGGAACAAAACCGTCCAATTAGCTATTTTGAGCTTATTTCACTAAATTAGCAATTTTTATTAATATCCGTTAGTTTCGTAAAAATCGCTAATAATTCCGTTTCAAGCCGATTTCTTATTATTTACGTTAACTAGCTGAGTTTATTTTATTTCCACTCATTAAATTTATTTATTATTGATTCCGTTTTATTATTGAAACTTTTACTTAAATCGGTTAAATTTAACTCAAAACGGTTTTAATAACTATCGAAGTTTCTTAACGACGAAGAAACGTACGTATAATAAATATCAGTGCAAGTCAAGTTGCTCCCTCATTTCTCACGCATCATTCTTCTTCTCCCTTCCTTTTTCTTCTTTTCGCTCGCTTTAATTTTTATCGATTTTAAATTGATCCCCCACTCCGTTTGTCATCCGTTATCAATGATTTTTGTTCCATAGCGCTCCTTTCGTCGTTCTCGTCAATCCGTTGTAAGTAAAATTCATTTTCGTCATGTATTTTTACAAACCCATTTATATTTTCAGCTTTATTTATTATAAGACGGTTGTATGTACTAAAATAGACGATCTTGTAGAAGATTTGTTAGTCATAAATGATTAGTTCAATCGGAAAAAGGTAACAATTATGGATTACTACTCGATAATACTTGTAAGATATGTTTATTTCGAATGCTGGTTAGTCTGTTTTATAATTGAGACGGTGTATAATTATATATAGGGATCCTTATGGATGTTAATTAGTCAGTTGTATAGTTGAGACGGTGTATACTGATATGTGGAGATAGTTGAGACGGTGTATACTGACCTCTAGGGATCATTTGGGATGCTAGCTAGTAAGTGGTATATTTAAGACGGTGTATGCTGACATGTATGGATTGTTTTGGGTGATAATTGGTGTGTTTTATAGTTGAGACGGTGTATACTGACATGTAGGGATTGTTTTGGACTAATTTGGACTCCGTGTTGGGGCGATTTTTGTAGTCTTTAGGGTCTGTTTTTTTGAGTTGCTTTATACTTGTGGATTTCCGCTCTAAAACCGTTTTAAATGCTGACTTAGTTGGCTCGGCTAGGACTGTTTTTAGGCGCGAGAATGGAGTCTTAAGGGGACGATTGGTACTCTATTTTGTGCGGGGACGAGAGCCGTCATCGTGGGTTTTCACTTTGCATTTGAGGACCGGAGTTGGGGTCGAACCTAGGCATCTTTTGGATTCTTTTTGGGTGATTTTTGGGTCAGGTTATGAAGTAGGGTGAAGGGTGGCTATGGGTAGTCGGGTGGTGGTCGTGTCGGACTCTTTGTGGCTTGCTTTTAGGCGAGTCGATGGCCTGGCGTGGCCTGGCTCGTAGCTAGCCAGTTGTGGCCGGCCGTGGCCTAGCTAAGTCACGAGTTTGAGGCCATGTGTAGTTGGTGGTTAGGCCGAGTTTGAGGTTGTCATAATAAGTTTTGAGCCGTGTCTATAAATTGTTTTGACGCTAGTTTGGTTTATTTAAAATATAATTAAATTAATTTCCGTCTCATATTTTATATAAAGATAATTTGTTAATATCGTCCTTTCACATAATTATTTTAGGTGGCTCATATGTGGTTGAAGATGAAGAGTAATTTTGGGTTTTAGAAGCTTTCTCAAGTTCTTACTTGTCTCTTTGCTAGCGTAAGGTAACTATTCCGAGTTACTCGACGAATTAATGTCACATTAGTAGTTAATGTTGTGCTTGTTGTTTGTTAAGTGTTTAGGTGATTGATAATGTTTTACTTTCGTTTTTCACATGATAGAAATTGGAAATAGCATGAGAATAATATTGCGATAAAATTTGTGATTTGGGCCAAAGTAGGCCAAGACTCGAGCCGGGCCGTTTGACCGAACGAGTTTGGTCAAACTAGGTTTAAACCATCGACCTCGATTTGACCGATGACCCGTCGCGGGACTCGGGTCGAGGGTTTGTCTTTGAGGTGAGATTAGTTGTTATTGGAGGTTTTATGTTATGCCTTGATATTCGTAATTATCATTTCACATGTTGGTTGTTGGATGAATTGGTTGCTTTATACTTGAGTCTTCTTGTCTTGTTGCCATTTTAGCTTGTTCTCATGAATTATAAGATTAACGGTTAGCTGGAATTTGGATTATTATTGATATTGGAGATTTTGTTGGATTGTCAGCTGAATTGGGTATCCTACTTGTCTTGTGTGGTGTGGGCTAAAATATTCAAGTTGGGACTAGCTGGGACTAGGTCCTAAGTGAGTATTTCGGCCTTCATCATAGATAGGCCATTATAGTCTTTGACGAGTATATGTTCACTGCTTAATAGCCTTTGTGTTTCTGACTTGGTGGGTTTATATCCAAGTTGGGGCATGACCTCGTTACTTATTTTGAGAGTAAGTGGTCAGCTTAAGTACTAGCCAACCCTTTGGTGGACTCCTTAGGGTACTCATGTGGTTTTAGCATGAGTCTTGGGTGCGGTGGTGTGTATCCGCATGTCTAGGTCTGCGCAGATTTTAGGCTAGGGTTGTGTTGTGTCTTGGCCATGTTTTGATAGAACCTCTGAGCCAAGATACCGGTTCGATTACCTTCCCTACCTCGTGGTATAGACTCGAGTTACAGAGTGACTATTGACGGGACTAAGAACTTATGCCTGTCTTTGATATATTGTCCTTTCTTGTATGGTGATTCTATGAATCATAGAAGGTGAGATGAAAGCCGGCTATGGTTGATAGAGTTTGGATTCCTGGATGTTATGTGATTCACATGATAGTGTAGTATGAGTCGGTCTAGTATTCGCATGCTAGGACTATGTGTTGTTATATTGTTGTTCACATGATAAGCACGATTGTCTAGCATCTATATGCTAAGGCTATGTGTGATTCGTATTCATATTCTTATGTTTACATGTTATATTAATTATGACATTTCGTGGTCGGGAGAACTCGGAGTTACTCCCCACTTGACGTGGCTTTCGTATTTGTATAAAATGCGAATGACAGGTAGGTGATGCATATATGGGGTACATGGACGAGCTAGCGAGCAAAGTAACCCTGGAACCTAGATTGGCTTTATTTTATTGTGACCCTTAAACACTTTTTATGTCACATACATTTTAGGGACATATGTCTCCCTCTTTACATTTGGTTGTATAATTTGCTATTCGCGATTTTAGCGATGGTTATGTTGTGAAACTTCTAGTTAGACCTTGTATGTTTGACACCTTCCAATTTGGATATCTTTATAACAGTTCGTGTTTTAAAAATTACAGGTTTTTACCCAAATGAACCTATTACAAACATATCCATGCGGTTTTATTCTAGAATTACGTGTTTATTTTTCCGCAATAAATGAGGGTGTCACAGTTGGTATCAGAGCATATTTGCTCCCGACGCACGTTTGTGCACCCCAATATAAATAACTTGACTTTAAAATAATAAACTTGAGAGATGGGTAAGATGGGTAGACTTAGGACCTTATGTTGTAGTCTCTTTGTGTTTGCTCTTTGTTAGGTACTAACCTGTTTGTTGATTGTCATTTAATAATTGTTGCGTTCTTGGATCAATGACCGTGAGCTTATCTATAGCTAATGGAGTTATTACCCTTATTATAAAAAAATTTTTTTGAATTAAAGGTTTTGAAAATATTTTAATGTTTTTCACTGGTTTTAACGTCAATTAGTGTTAAAGCTTGTTATTGGAGACGTCTGATAATTAGTTTTATCATTTGTTGGTGTAAAAATGTATTTTTATGTCTTTGAATTGGAATATTGATGTTCTTGAGTGATCGCCAAGAGTATCTCCGTTCCATTGAAAGGGCACTTATATTTTAAGAAGATCAAGATTTAGTGCCTATTGCCAGAAATTGAAGATTTGTTCAACTTTGAAGAATGTTTCTACTTCCTCGAAGATGTTTCTCATTCTTTGTGTACCTTGCCCTGTTCTTTACTTCTTAATGCTTATCCCTTCTTCTAAATCCTCTTTTCTTTCTCCTTGTGAGTCACTCTTGTATTTCCTAACTTGTCCTTTGTTCCTTGCTTATCCTTCCTTAACGCCATTTGATAATACTCCTTCTTGTGAGGAATGTTGACCTGGGTTGGAAAATTCGACTTTTGAGGAGATTGTTTGTGTCTGACCCTCAACCCTGGTTTTGAGAGGATGTGATGTTAGAAAGACTTAGGTAATGTGATGAGACATACTTAGTGATTCTTATACCTAGTTCCTTGACAAAGTGAGTATAATCGATTGGTGGATTCTTTGTGTTAGGAATGAATTGCCTATGTAATTAAAGTTATAGAACTTGGCTTTGTTGTTTATGTTTGGGATTTGAAAGCTTAGTAGGTTGAGCGTCGTCACCTTAGGAGTAAACATGAGATAAGTTTAGAATATGAATTTGGAAGAAAACCCATTTTTAGATGTTAACAATCCCGTATAGATTGGGAATGTGATTTGGTGTTAGTTAATCCTTGAGAACTTTGTTGAGAAGTCTTTGTCAATTCATTCTTTGGTTTTTTTTTTAAAAAAATTGAGGTTGTGTCGAGTGCTTGAGATAAATAGATGCTTTTATACTTGAGTGGTAGATTTGCTTTAGGGAAATCCTAATAAGTGATAAGATAGGTGGAAGAAGTATCTAACCGATTTATCACCCCTTAAGCGGGCATTTATTTTACCTTGACCCTTGTTTTGGGATTTGGTCGTTGTGTTATGAAGGTACAATACCCTAATAGGTGTGACCTTGTTAGAGAGAACCTTAAGTTTTAGGAAGCGTATGGTTTAAGCCTTAAAATCCTCTTTCATACCATTAATCGTTTTCCTCCCTTTCGTTCATACCTTGGTTGGATTTGATTCTTAAGTATAAAAGTTTACTCATTATTTCCTTGTCTTGAATACCTTCCTAATTCTAATATCTCTTACTGGTTGTTAACTAGTTATCTTTATGATTCGACTCTTTTAGTCTCACACCCTGACATGTTGCTTAAGTTTCCTTGTTGTCTAATTTCCCTTTCTCCTTGATCATAAGCGTTACCGTTCATACCTCATTTCCTCGCTTCATCTTGCTCCTCCTTTAAGTTTGACATTCGTATCTTGTGAAACTCTATCCTTGACATCCTTGTAATTTTGACTTCAATTTTTACCCTATGAAAGTCATTATAGCTCTCTTGTTGGTTAAGTTTGAGCTCTCTTAACATACTTTGTTTTTATGCTATCTAAGTTACTTTCCTTTTTGTACAACTTCTAAACTTTCAAGCTACCAGTTTCGATTCATTCTTAAAAGTTTATGTCACTTCTGCAAACCTAACCTATTTTTAAGGATTTGAAAATGAAAAAAAAAAAATTTGATTTAGTTCCCTATTCCTTCCTTGAATATAAACTCATTTATCGTAATTTTAATTACTAGACCCGAGATTTCGTTAAGTTTTGTCCAATTTCTGTTAACTTTGATCTATTTATGACTTCTTTGTCAAAGTTTAATGTTACACTTTCAGGGATTTGACCCCCAATTGGGTTTAAAAGTGAAACCTTTATTTCTATTTTGGCTTTTTGCAAAAGAAAATTTGAGTAGATTACCTTTTCTTTTGATTTTAACGTTGATCGGATGTTAGAACTCGTTATTAGAAACGTTTAATAACTTGTTCTACTCTTGTCGACGAGTGATTTTCGGTTTTAAATTTGTCTTTGACTTGGAAGGTTAGCGTTCTTGTGTGCACGACAAGAGCAATTTCGTTCCATGAATGAGACTTATACTTTTGAAAACTTTTCATTAATGTTTCTGAAAGTATTTTGATTTTCGATTTATACAAATAATTTGCTTTTTTGACCTTATCTTTGATTTGGAATGTGATGTTCTTGAATGCGCAACGAGAGCACTTCCGTTCCTCTGATGAGAATCTGGTTCTGTCGGAAAATTTTATTTGAAACTTTTGAAAGAATTTTGATTCTTATGATAAGTGACCTTTTAAATGTTTTGGTTACCGATTCCAATTTCAGTTTTATTTTTATAACCTTTCATTTATACTTTCAAGTTTCGAGGACGAAACTTTTTAAAAGATGGGGTGATTGTAACACCCCGTATTTTATTAAGTTGGATAAAATTCTTTTAATTGCTATTTTGAATTTAATTACATCATTTAACGATTTATATATATATGCTTAGCTAATTAATTAATTTCATCATAATTCGATACGTTAATTTTAATAATCATTAATAAGTTTATTTAAAGTTAGTTCGAGTTTATTGAAGTTAGTTCGAGTTTATTTATTTAATAATTTCCGTTTCTTTACGAGTCCTTATGAAAGTTGTTTTAAGTGAACCCGAGATGGATTTTGGGAACAAAACCGTCCAATTAGCTATTTTGAGCTTATTTCACTAAATTAGCAATTTTTATTAATATCCGTTAGTTTCGTAAAAATCGCTAATAATTCCGTTTCAAGCCGATTTCTTATTATTTACGTTAACTAGCTGAGTTTATTTTATTTTCACTCATTAAATTTATTTATTATTGATTCCGTTTTATTACTGAAACTTTTACTTAAATCGGTTAAATTTAACTCGAAACGGTTTTAATAACTATCGAAGTTTCTTAACGACGAAGAAACGTCGTATAATAAATAGCAGCGAGCAAGTCGCTCCCTCATTTCTCACGCATCATTCTTCTTCTCCCTTCCTTTTTCTTCTTTTCGCTTCGCTTTTAATTTTTATCAGATTTTAAATTGATCCTGCCACTCCGTTTGTCATCCGTTATCAATGATTTTTGTTCCATAGCGCTCCTTTCGTCGTTCTCGTCAATCCGTTGTAAGTAAAATTCATTTTCGTCATGTATTTTTACAAACCCATTTATATTTTCAGCTTTATTTATTATAAGACGGTTGTATGTACTAAAATAGACGATCTTGTAGAAGATTTGTTAGTCATAAATGATTAGTTCAATCGGAAAAAGGTAACAATTATGGATTACTCGATAATACTTGTAAGATATGTTTATTTCGAATGCTGGTTAGTCTGTTTTATAATTAAGACGGTGTATAATTATATATAGGGATCCTTATGGATGTTAATTAGTCAGTTGTATAGTTGAGACGGTGTATACTGATATGTGGAGATAGTTGAGACGGTGTATACTGACCTCTAGGGATCATTTGGGATGCTAGCTAGTAAGTGGTATATTTAAGACGGTGTATCTTTGACATGTATGGATTGTTTTGGGTGATAATTGGTGTGTTTTATAGTTGAGACGGTGTATACTGACATGTAGGGATTGTTTTGGACTAATTTGGACTCTGTGTTGGGGCGATTTTTGTAGTCTTTAGGGTCTGTTTTTGAGTTGCTTTATACTTGTGGATTTCCGCTCTAAAACCGTTTTAAATGCTGACTTAGTTGGCTCAGCTAGGACTGTTTTTAGGCGCGAGAATGGAGTCTTAAGGGGACGATTGGTACTCTGTTTTGGGCAGAGACGAGAGCTGTCATCGTGGGTTTTCACTTTGCATTTGAGGACTGGAGTTGGGGTCGAACCTAGGCATCTTTTGGATTCTGTTTTGGACTGATTTTTGGGTCAGGTTATGAAGTAGGGTGAAGGGTGGCTATGGGTAGTCGGGTGGTGGTCGTGTCGGACTCTTTGTGGCTTGCTTTTAGGCGAGTCTGATGGCCTGGCAGTGGCCTGGCTGTAGCCTAGCTGTGGCCTGGCCGTGGCCTAGCTAAGTCACGAGTTTGAGGCCATGTGTAGTTGGTGGTTAGGCCGAGTTTGAGGTTGTCATAATAACTTTTGAGCCGTGTCTATAAATTGTTTTGACGCTAGTTTGGTTTATTTAAAATATAATTAAATTAATTTCCGTCTCATATTTTATATAAAGATAATTCGTTAATATCGTCCTTTCACATAATTATTTTAGGTGGCTCATATGTGGTTGAAGATGAAGAGTAATTTTGGGTTTTAGAAGCTTTCTCAAGTTCTTACTTGTCTCTTTGCTAGCGTAAGGTAACTATTCCGAGTTACTCGACGAATTAATGTCACATTAGTAGTTAATGTTGTGCTTGTTGTTTGTTAAGTGTTTAGGTGATTGATAATGTTTTACTTTCGTTTTTCACATGATAGAAATTGGAAATAGCATGAGAATAATATTGCGATAAAATTTGTGATTTGGGCCAAAGTAGGCCAAGACTCTGAGCTGGGCCAGATTGACCGAACGAGTTTGGTCAAACTAGGTTTAAACCAGTCAGCCTCGATTTGACCGATGACCCGTCGCGGGACTCGGGTCGAGGGTTTGTCTTTGAGGTGAGATTAGTTGTTATTGGAGGTTTTATGTTATGCCTTGATATTCGTAATTATCATTTCACATGTTGGTTGTTGGATGAATTGGTTGCTTTATACTTGAGTCTTCTTGTCTTGTTGCCATTTTAGCTTGTTCTCATGAATTATAAGATTAACGGTTAGCTGGAATTTGGATTATTATTGATATTGGAGATTTTGTTGGATTGTCAGCTGAATTGGGTATCCTACTTGTCTTGTGTGGTGTGGGCTAAAATATTCAAGATGGGACTAGCTGGGACTAGGTCCTAAGTGAGTATTTCGGCCTTCATCATAGATAGGCCATTATAGTCTTTGACGAGTATATGTTCACTGCTTAATAGCCTTTGTGTTCCTGACTTGGTGGGTTTATATCCAAGTTGGGGCATGACCTCGTTACTTATTTTGAGAGTAAGTTGTCAGCTTAAGTACTAGCCAACCCTTTGGTGGACTCCTTAGGGTACTCATGTGGTTTTAGCATGAGTCTTGGGTGCGGTGGTGTGTATCCGCATGTCTAGGTCTGCGCAGATTTTAGGCTAGGGTTGTGTTGTGTCTTGGCCATGTTTTGATAGAACCTCTGAGCCAAGATACCGGTTCGATTACCTTCCCTACCTCGTGGTATAGACTCGAGTTACAGAGTGACTATTGACGGGACTAAGAACTTATGCCTGTCTTTGATATATTGTCCTTTCTTGTATGGTGATTCTATGAATCATAGAAGGTGAGATGAAAGCCGGCTATGGTTGATAGAGTTTGGATTCCTGGATGTTATGTGATTCACATGATAGTGTAGTATGAGTCGGTCTAGTATTCGCATGCTAGGACTATGTGTTGTTATATTGTTGTTCACATGATAAGCACGATTGTCTAGCATCTATATGCTAAGGCTATGTGTGATTCGTATTCATATTCTTATGTTTACATGTTATATTAATTATGACATTTCGTGGCTGGGAGAACTCGGAGTTACTCCCCACTGACTGTGGCTTTCGTATTTGTATAAAATGCGAATGACAGGTAGGTGATGCATATATGGGGTACATGGACGAGCTAGCGAGCAAAGTAACCCTGGAACCTAGACTGGCTTTATTTTATTGTGACCCTTAAACACTTTTTATGTCACATACATTTTAGGGACATATGTCTCCCTCTTTACATTTGGTTGTATAATTTGCTATTCGCGACTTTAGCGATGGTTATGTTGTGAAACTTCTAGTTAGACCTTGTATGTTTGACACCTTCCAATTTGGATATCTTTATAACAGGTTCAGGTTTTAAAAATTACAGGTTTTTACCCAAATGAACCTATTACAAACATATCCATGCAGTTTTATTCTAGAATTACGTGTTTATTTTTCCGCAATAATTGAGGGTGTCACATCATATTTGTAGCTGGTAGTTAAATCAGGTACACATTCAGTAGGGTGACGGGTTAAGAGGGATGCGTTGTCTCCCATGTTTGAATTAGTTTTTGGCTCGTGTTGATGTTGGGTTTAAAGGAACTTATGATGGGTCTTAATGATCTTGTTGCGTACATATTCGGAAGTGTTTAATAGCGGTTGTGCGTTGTTTTAATGTCTTATTGATGGCTGATCAGTAGCGATAACATGTTCTCTGTTTTGGGTCGGTTTCGGTACAACTTCGCCGAGGACGTGTGAGCTTTGTCAGTCGAGTCTGATTACGAGTCTTATGTTATGTCTTGGTGTTGTTGCAAGGATTGATTTGGGTTGAATTGGGGGCTGCTAACTATAATATTTTCAAATTATTTCGCTACCGTAAGGGTGCTCTGTTTTCGGGTCGTGGCCTTGCGTGGTTGTTGGTACTGATGGGTTATGGCTGTGGCTGGGGCGGTGCAAAGCGCATGGTAGTTGTGTCGGGCTTAGTCATCTTGGGCAGCGTATGGTGAACAATGAAAAGTAATGCAGCGTGGTGAGGACGGAGAGCGAAATGGTGGGTGTGTATACGGGGTAGTCAAGGACGAGGGTTGTCCTAAAGTGTAATAATTATGGAATGGTGTTGACAATGATTAATATTATATAATATAATGGTGTTGACAATGATTAATAATTTTATTCGAAAGATGCAGAAACAGAAGGAGAATAGAATTACCAGACGAATTAGTAAGCGATCAGAATTTAGAACCCGTAAGTAGTGCCGTGGTAGAAGCCAGTGCCTTGAAAACTATTTCTCCGGTATGACCGTGGTGGGGATCAGCTAGTGTCGGTAGTTCCCCAAGGATAACACTACAATCTTCACAAATTTCCGCCCACTCGGAACTGTGAGACTTGGAACGAAAATATTAACAGTACCCAGAAATTGCAGAGAGCAGAGAAGAGGAAGAATAGAGGAGAGTGTGATTTTTCTGTGTGTTGAAAGTGTGGAATAGGTGCTATATATATACAGCAGAGCAGGCGGTTTTGGGATCCAAAAACTGCTCCTCTATAAATGCCAGTCAACGAGAGAAAGGGGGAGAGAATAACTCACCCACTAATAACACTGACTTATTCCACTAACAGTCCCATTGACTGTTTCAACAAAACAGAAGCACTCCACTCAGATCAGGCTCAAAAAGATAGGCACAGCCCGCCGCAGGCAATTGCCAAATCCCAAATCCCGAATCCGAATCCGAATCCGGGCCGGGCTTGGGCACGGGCACGGCGCGCGCGCTCGTGTGCGAGCTGAATTAAGAACCTCACAAGGCTTCCACAAAAGCCTCCCTTGACCCACTAGTGATATGGTAAGGAGGGTGGGTATATATAAACCCACAAAACTCCCTTTTCCTCACCAATGTAGGACAATTGGAAACACTCCAAAGGCAAAAAGCCCCTATATTTTCCAATAATCCCCCACTAGGGGCACCAAAGACAGAGAAAGAAATTCCTGGGTAAAGGAAGGATTGGATACTTAGGTATCAATATCTTTCGATTTGAATTGACACTTTAGTGAAATGAGGAAACAACTTACTTACAGCGAGAGAATATCTTGCGATTTGAATTCCTAGCTGAGCTTCGGTCGATACCCCCCACAACACATATTATACCTTCAGAATTAAGATCGTTCCGCGTTTCAAAGTGCAACGCGCTCTTTTAGAGCTATGCGTTTACCTCGGTACTAATAGATATGTTCAGAAGACTTCTCATAGTCTAATGATCGTTACACCTACGTAGGTGACTCAAATGCTTCTCAATAGCACTTCTCACATGAGTCATTAAGGACCTAAGTCCAACCTGGTGTATGATCCATCAAGTGCGTCTCAAAAGCACCACCATAAAGGCTATGCATCATACAACGCCATAGGAATAGAAGCTTTAGACCTAGTCAGGTCTCACTCTTGACCTAAGGACTTAAGCCCCATTCCCCTCAACATATCAATGACTAGTCTTCTAGCCAGCCCTTTAGTAAAGGGATCAGCAAGATTGTTTTCGGACTTCACATAGTCCAAAGCAATCACTTCATTGTCTTGGAGTTGTCTAACTACAGCGTGCCTTATTCGAATGTGTCTCTTTTTCGAATTGTAGACACTATTCTTTGCAACACCAATAGCAGCCTGCGAGTCACAGTGCAGGGAGACCGGTGTTAGCCGTCCGCCCCACATTGGTATATCAGCTAAAAGGTTTCTCAACCATTCAGCCTCTTGTCCTACCAACTCAAGAGCTATGAGCTCAGATTCCATGGTAGAGCGTGCGATACAAGTCTGTTTAGAGGACTTCCACGATATAGCACCTCCACCCATGGTAAAGACATAACCACTAGTAGAACAAATCTCATCGTTACCTGCATCCCAGTTCGCATCACAATATCCTTCTAACACAACAGGAAATTTATCATAATGCAAACATAAGTCAACTGTTCCTTTTAGGTATTTTAGTAAACGACGAAGAGCATTCCAGTGTTCATTACTAGGGTTATGTGTATAACGACTCAGTCTACTAACCGCATAAGCAATATCTGGTCGAGTACAGTTCATTAAAAACATCACACTACCTAGGATTTTAGCATACTCTTCTTGGGAAACACTCTTGCCCAAGTTTTTACACAATGGTACACTAGGATCATAGGGTGTTCTAGCAGGCACATCATCAAAGCAGTTAAACTTTCTCAACACTTTTTCAACATAATGAGATTGACTTAGACGGATTCCATTGGGGTTTCGGATGACCTTAACTCCTAGGATAACATCAACTTCTCCTAAGTCCTTCATCTCAAATTGTGATGACAAAAATTCTTTGGTTCTAATTATCACCTCCAAATTATTACCAAGTATTAACATGTCATCAACATATAGACATATAATTACACAATCTGATCCCATTATTTTTGAATAAACACATGAATCAAAATTGTTAACCACATAGCCATTACTTATCAAAGTGTTGTTAATTTTCTCATACCACTGTTTAGGTGCTTGTTTCAGTCCATAAAGTGACTTGTTCAGTTTACAAACACTACTCTCTTGACCCTCAATCACAAAACCTTCAGGTTGAGACATATAGATCTCTTCCCTTAGTTCACCATTCAAAAAAGCAGTTTTAACATCCATTTGATGTATAACAAGGTTACGAATAACAGCTAAGGCCACAAGAATCCTAATAGTCGAAATTTTGGTCACATGAGAGTAAGTATCAAAATAATCAATACCCTTCTTTTGTGTAAAGCCTCTAACTACAAGTCTAGTTTTGAACCTCTCTATTGTACCGTCATGTCTCATTTTCTTTTTAAAGATCCATTTACTTGTAACGGGTTTACTACCTTTAGGTAAATCAGTCAACTCCCAAGTCTGATTTGATACAATAGAGTTAAGTTCACTTTTAATAGCATCTTTCCAAAAATTAGCATCAATGGATTTCAGTGCCTCACTATAGGTTTTTGGGTCATCTTCTATTAAAAAAGCTGAAACAAACTCATCACTAGCACAAACAGTGTATCCAAGTTCAGACAACATAGTTGTATCATAATCATCAAGGTTAAACTAACATGCAACGGGTCCTAGGGTCCATCGATTTGGCCGAAACAATAAAGGGGTCGAAAGCGATGAAAGTTAGACAACTCGTCTTATTTATGCCCTACCTTGAACACGAGGATATGTAAATGAGACGGGGTGTACGACCGACTGAAGTAGCGGTTTCTTTTCCCATCTCAAGTCAACGCGGGTGTTCGTGGTGGTACTTTAACTCATACTCGGACTAACTAGTTTCATAGTTAATTAAAACAAACGATAAACAAAACGAAATAAAATAAAAAACAAACTATAAAAAGGTACAAAAACGAAATAAAAAAGGAGAGAAAAAGGGGATTTGATGCACCCTCAACTACATGTACTCGTTGACACCGTCTTGGGTCAACGATGGTAGATTTTATTCGAGAGGTCACGTCGAAGAACAAAGCAAAACCACGGGTTTTGAAAGTTTTCGGAAGCATTTAAACAGTGATATCTCCTCGTTTCACCACTTAAAATTCGATCTAAGATGTTTTGAAACTAGAAAGAAAGGAGAACAAGGATCTTAGCAACCCTGGCTGTTTGGTTATTAACGAAAACGAGCACAAACAGAACTGACAGACAAGAAGAAACGCGTAAAACAGAGTGTTATTTTCCCACTGCTTTTTCGAGGATTTCGTGTAATTCTCAAGGGAAATTTGGTCGTAATTTTTGCTCCAATGTGTATGTGGATGTGTTATGTGGTTAATTAGGGAACAAGAAAACTGAGTTTTTATGGAGTTTTGATGGAGTGAAACCAGTGGTTTTTTGAAGAGGACACACGCAAACAGCTTCAGTTTGTGTTCTTATTTTGTTTAGGGGTTTTGAAGGATGTTTAGGGTTTGTTTCTGAGGTTTAAAGCTTGTATGGATGTTGATGTATGGAGGATCAGGAGGAATGAATGTATGGTATGTGGCATTTATAGGGAGTTAAAATAGGTTAAAAAGAGAGGGAGTGCTAAATCGGGCTGTTGAACATATTGCTGTCCAGCAGCTTTTGGGGGTTTCTAGGTCTGTTTTGGGGCTTGCTTTGGTGATTGCTCAGGATAACATGGGTAGGATACTAGGGTATGGGTTAGGGTTAATGGGTACTGGTTTTGGTAGTGTTTTGAGCGGGTTTGGCTCAGAGAATTGCCTGCAAAAATGGGGCTCCCATGAGGCGGCTGCTTGGGAGGGGTTTGGGATGAATTGGGCTGCTTGTAGGGTTCAACATGGGTTGATGTATTGGTCTAGGTGGGTTAGTGGCACTTGAGATTCGTGTCAATTCAGAATGAAATCTGCCTAAAATCCAGCCAAAATCAGCTCAAAAACAAGTGTTCAAACAGTTTTTTCATTAAATTATTTTTCAAATCAATTAATAAATCTGAAATAAATGACTTTCAAATCAAATATATCATAAAATGATTTTTCAAATCAAATATTTATTTTATTTTCAATAAAATAACTTGATAATAATAAAGCTTAATTTAAAGTTTTTAAATTTTAATCTTGAATTACACTGAAAACACATTAATTTACAATATCATTCAAATTAAACAAAATGAAACCACAAAAAAACTCACTAAAAACATTAATAAAATATTTAATAACGTACGAATTACTAAAAAAACGAGCTCCAAATAATGACAATGACAACTAAAGAATACATGTGTCCTAAAAACACATGTTTGTCGGTCCTTAAAAATTCCAATATCGAACTATAAAATAATATCTAAAGTCTCTCATTTAAACTGAGGCTTGAAAAGGCAAACAAAGTATACCCCAAAATCCCTTTCGACCCTGAGGATTCTTCTATCGTTTTTATAGTCCATTAGACTAAATGACATATAAGTTTGCAAACATAAGAAGAGATCATACCTAACAATGGGATTGACTTTACTTCGTTACCATCAAATTATCTTCGTTGGTCCCACCCATAAATTGCATAAATGGTGGGTCGAGCCTTATCCTTAGGCGCCTACGTATCCGTTTTCGACGGAATCAAACTCATCAGGATGTTACAAATCACGACATGCCTAAAAGTTATCATTCATGGCTCTTTACGGTACCAAATTCATCATCTCACATATTTGCTCAAAATTTATCATTCATTGCGCTTGTCCGAATGACTCGGGATCTTCCAAGGAGGTTGCCGCCACTTTCATCATTTGCTTTCTTACCATTTTAATTCTTCCATTTCATACTCTCAGATTGCAATTGAATTTCGTGGATGTCATCCTTTGATATCTTGATAATGGTCTCGGAGCCAACGCCGTAGCCCCAAGTAATGGCTCAAAGTCGAAGACTCTATTCTTACTAGCTATTATCTCAAATTGAAACATAGAAAATGTAATACAATAATCATCACATAAGCACATTTGGATCACTCATCTTTAAATCTGATCATTTTTACATCAATACTGACCCAAAGTTGAATTTGATAATTTTGAATGAACACACGACCCGAAATTGAATTTGAAAATTTTGAGTATCAATAATGACCCGAAATTGAATTCCGTACCAATGATTGGGCTATCTGACCAAAAATTGAATTTGAAAATGAATCACTTATTGTCATCGACCCAAAAAGTTTTTGAAATTTTGAAAGTTTTTGAAATTTTGAAATTGAACCTTGACGAGCAAGAAATGTGATCGTACATTCTATACGACCCAGAAACAACGTGGCGTAGCTCATACCGCAAAACAAAAAAGAAAATAAAACCGTAAGTGTGCACGGGCTTTAATTCAAATATGGACTTGTCGAGGGTAGAAATGTAAATCGGCTGCTCCTGCGCCAAAGATGGCAAATGGGAATCACAAGGTCGTCGAACTGGGGACTGAGATATCGTATGGCACGGGCGTGCTCCCGAGGGCACATGGGAATCAAGATCACTTGACATTGATAAGGTGGATTAAACTCACGAGGAACAACGCTGGCTTCGCCCGTACACTAAACACAAAGTTAATTTTGGCGAGAACACTTAGACATCACATATCACTCTTGTTTGAACATTCTCTGTCACTCTTCTCCTCGCCTCCTTCTTTTCACAGTATTCATCATTTCTTGCCACCGCTTCTTTCTTTTCGGGCGGCTTTTAATATTTTTCTTCCACGCCTTCTTCTTTCAATGTTTTTACTATTTTACGTTCCCAACGCAAACTCACATCTATATGAGACTCCTGTGATTCTGCTCAAACCGGTTAGACAAAGCTCATTCCGAGACTCGACACACTCATCTAACCTATATCCTCGTCTCAGCCACGTCGAGTGCTAAGACTCCGAGAAGACTCAAGACCGACTCACAAAGCACAGTGCATGGAAGCGGTCAGGGTCTAAAGGCACACTCGGCCCGCCCCTTAGAAGGAGGCTTGGACGCCCAGTGTAAAAGATAGGTCAGTCTCTGAGTCACTAAACTTTGGGATACAAGGCCCCTGGAGGAAATGACGATCCCTCCCAAGAAGCGCGGTTGTATTATAACACAACTACCCCTCCTCCACAGAGCCTCTGGCCACGTGACCCAAAAGGCAAAGGGGAAAAGAAGATGTAGGAGCCTTCGACTCCAAATATATTATTTGATACTACTACTTATTATTTGTTGCTAGCTTGTTTTTTTTCTTTTGAAGGATGTAACGGCACGCCTGATCTTTAATAAGACTTACTATCTATTGTACCAGTTTCTCGTATAAAATTTCATTTTATTCAAAGAAGGGCTTCAGATTTACTCTTTTGAAGAGTCATTTACGTATCTCGTTATCAACAGAATCAAACCGAGCTCAGAGTTCCACAAAACAAATGCGCTTACAACATCGATTTGCACGCACAAAAAGCAGCTGGGTTAAAGTGCCAAAGGCCTAGATCTTTCGCCACGAGCACTTAATTCAAAAATTTTTATTTCTGGACATTGAACGAAGTTCTTACTGGATAGTATTTTTCATTGATCCAAATTGCGTGATTTGCAAAGTCATTCCATCTAGATCCGTCGTCCTGACCGCCTCTCCCGATAATATCTTCTTACTGTGGCTAGACGCCTTACCCTATTGAATTTTCCCTGGGTCAATTGGTAGTAAAGCTGCATGAATCCGATTTTGCACTAAATCCCCATCTTTTATTCCTCGAGGTTTCACCTTCTTTGTTAGCCTGCCCTTGTATCCTTTTCTCATGAGTTGAACACGTGTAATGTATTTAACTGGCTGGCCGGCCGAGCATAACCATGAATCATACCTGTTTTTCTTGGCAATGCTACTTCACTTCAGGGACCCGACTTTCTAACAGATCCTTAAAGAAGGTACCTCTAATTCGATAGGTCAACCGCTTCCATCCCATATGTTAAATAGAACGGAGTTGCTCCAGTGGCTGTGCGAATAGACGTTCGATCCCCATAGTGCGAATGGTATCTTTTCCGGCCATTCTGCGATAATTGTCATCATCTTTTCCGAGAATCACAGTGATTGTCTTGTTGGCGGCTTCCACCGCACCATTTGTTTGAGGTCGATACGGTGACGACTTGTGGTGTTTGATTTTATACTTTTCAAGTATTACTGTTAGCTCACCGAAGTGAGTGCCATGATCGCTAATGAGCCATGTGGCACCCCATATCCGCAAATGATTTCATTCTCGAATGAACTTTGCTACCGCTTCGCTTTGTAGACTTTGTATGATTTCACTTCTACCCACTTCGTGAAGTAATCGATGGCGACTAACATGAAGCAATGCCCACCGCTCCAGATGGGTCGACCTTCCGATAATGTCGATTCCCATGTTGAGAAAGGCCATGGTGATGTCAAGTGCTATAACAAAGGATGGTGGCACATGTCGTATGTTTGCGAAGATTTGGCAATTATGGCAATGTTTGACATATTGCGATAATCTGCCCTCCATCGTGGTCCAATAATACCCTAATCTCATGATTTTACGAACCAGATATGGGCGTTCATGTGTGGACCACTCTCCGTCACGGACTTCTTCCATGACTCTTTTCGTTAGCTTGGTAGTCTGGCGCATCGCAGAAGGATATTTTGCGCGGGTCTTCTCTTGTGTACAATTGTCCGTCATTGGTTCTAACGAATCGAGCTAAGGCTAGCATTCGAATAGCGCGCGCTTCCGCTGCTATCCATGTCGGGTGGATACCTCCGATTCTTTAAATTTCAATAGCATGATACCAAGGTTCGCGCTTTCTTCGTGTCTCCGATCACATTAACATAAGCAGGTGACGATCTTCGTTCGACACATATCGACATAGTATCCATATGATCAGTATGTTGATCGAGCAGCCCAGCTTGATAAAGGCATCAAAGAAACCTGTTTTCATCTCCTGGGAGGTGCACGCATTTACCTCGGTGAACAACTTTTCTAGTTCTTCGATTTTTTGCTTGGTACGGAGCCAAGTTATCACTTCGGTTTTCCACGTCCCGGCCACTTGATTGATCACTAGTGACGAGTCTCCATGTACTACAAGCTTTTTGATGCCTAACTCGAGAGCACCGTGCAAACCGAGTAGGCATGCTTCATATTCACCTTGCGTTATTAAGTGACGTTAAAGTCCAACTTGATCGAAATAGAACATGTTCACCTTCCTGAAACAGTAGAATCTCCCTATCCCTATCCCCTTATAGTCTCACGTTCCATCGAAATACCGAGGTCCCACGTATCATTGTCTATGTGAACGATATCTTCATGAAACGACCACTGTTATCCAAAACCTGCTTCTTCTATCGGGTTATCTGCCAAAGAAGTTCGTGAACCGCCCTTCCCTTTAGCTCACTTTCTTCGCGGTACATATTTACAGTTTAACCGTGAAAGCATTGTGAGTCCATCTCGACACCCTCGCCGTCTAACCGGTTTTTCAAACAAGTATTTGATTCAGGTCCATCTTTCGAGTGGACGCAGACATCGCTTGACTGAGCATGTAGTGCTGTAACTTCTTTCACGCCTATACTAAAGCCAAACATGTCTTTTCGAGTCGAGATACTGATTTCATACTCCAAGAACTTTTTACTACTGTAGTAAATCGTTTCTTTCCTCTTATCGACTATCTGCGCCAAAGATGCCCCATTGCAAGATCCGTAAATCGTAAGATACAACAAAAGTGGTAACCAAAACTGCCAGGCTACACGGAGGGAAGATAGTATTTCTTTGATCTTATCGAACGCAGCTTGGAGTGATCATCCCATACGACGTGTTCCCCCGACCTTCACTTTCTTGAAAATCGTTCGCATATCATAGTTAGCTTTGCCACGAACCGACTTATATATTGGATTCTTCCCGTGAAACCTCGAATTTCTTCTGCTTTTCGGCAGGCATTTCCATTATGGCCTTTATTTTCGATGGGTCCACCTCGATGCCACGGGCTGACGATGTGACCCAACAATTGCCAAGGTTTGATGTGACCCGAATGCGCATTTTTGTGGATTCAACCTCATGTTATACTTGCGCAATCGTTCAAGAATTTGCGTAATGTACCAAGGTGGCCACACGCTCCTTTCGACTTGACAATCATGTTAAACCCTCGACTTCCTTGTGCATCAAATCATGTAACAATGTTGTCGCGGTCCTCCTCGTATGTAGCCCCGCTTTATCAACCCAAAAGGCAGATATCGTGTACAACAGGTTCCCTATCAAGCTGAACGCAATTTTATGCATATCTTCTACCGCCATCTCGATTCCGATTATAACCGCGTATCCATCCATAAAGGATAGTAACGCGTGTTTTGCCGTGTTGTCAACCAGGATGTCGATGTGAGGTAACGGGAAATCGTCCTTCTGACTTGCTTGTTTAAATCCCTAAGTCAACACAAACCCGAACTTTACCATCTTTCTTCTGCATCGGAACGACGTTAGCCACCCACCGAGTATTCGACACTTGATGAACCCACCTTTGAGTTGCTTGTCGATTTCTTCTTTGACCTTCAAAGACCAATCAGGTGCATTTTTGCGTAGTCGCTTGGACCGAAGCTTATACCCCTATTGATTGGGATCCCGTGCTCGCAATTTCCTATCAATGCCTCGGCATGTCTTTGTAGGACCATGCGAAACATCTTTGAACTCAAACAAATCAATGAACCCCTGTTTTTCTGGGGACTTAAAGTAGTTCCTATTTTAAGCTCCGTGGGTTCTAAGGTTGTACCTACATTGATGGTTTCGTGATTTCGATGATCGAAGTTTTCTGTTCGTACTCTTCCAACCCTTTTATCAACCGTAGAGGTGGTTCCACTTCTTCTTCTTCTTCTTCTTCGACCAACCGTTCATCCTCGACCCTTCGGCCTCAATGTCATTATTAAAACAATCATTTTCAAAATTGAATTGCAATGTAAGTAAGACGAGTCGAAGCAAACCGGTTCATATTATTATTGATTTGAAATTGCGCTAAATGCGCTAACATTTGAGCCAACTGATCGAACTCAGTAGTAGATAGGGGTATTCGGACAGCCCCTAATACCACCATTAGAAAAAGGCATAGGAAGGGAAAGCTAGGGGAGGGTATTTTCAACACCGACTTTAGACTCAATCTTAGGACCTATCTCGACTCACCACCCGACTCACTGTGACCGAACATCATTCGTTTGAACATCTCTCCTTCTCCCGTTGTCAACTGAAAAGAAGTCCTTCATTGGCCATCCACTTGATGAGCTCCGCCATCCCGTGCTGGTTTAAGAGGATCCACATCGGTGACGAGGGTGATGGGTCAAAACGCCGCTCTCAGATCATGCTTACCAAATCTTCTGCTTGGTGTTGGTGATTTTTTTCTTTCAATCTAAAAGCGAGACCCATGGCTTTCTCGTCATCCATCGGATCCTGGCTTTGGTTTCTATTGGCATCACGGGCCGAATGTCTTCAGTGGATGTAGTGTAACTTGGAATACTTCATCTCCGGAACTATACAAGGTTCTTCTTCTTTGGGTCAAGATAGGTTCCTGGGAAGTCCATGCAAGGGAGTTCTTCCCGCTTTTCACGAAGTGACCGTTAGAGTTAGTGATATGGCCCCATTTTAATATCCCGATCTTCGATCGTTCTTCCCCTCTTCCCTGCAGATCTTCTTCTCGTTGGCCTCATATCCAAGCCCGAAGGTTACTCCTTTGGCTACTTGTGTTTCAACTTGAAAGCCTCCTCCTTTCTAGGATATAATGAGAAACCGAAGTACTTCCCGCTTTGAGAATCACCTCTGGCATACATGACTTCCGTATATAGATCCATATTTTCGAGTTCACCATCATGTTGACAATCTCAAACCACATGCGTCATCGGTAGCTTGGACTTACTTCGTAATGTCTCCTCCTCGCTACAAGACTGGCGGGCGCCAATGGTGACGGCCTTTGCCATTGAGCGGGACCTTGATTTTTCGATGCCGTTGATGTTACGCTTATAGCATGGGATCCGGGCCTTCCCAACAATAAGTCAAGGATGAACATATGTCAATCACTTGGCAACTTATTTTCTTTTCCACTTGCCCAACAGACACTAGATCGACAAGTCCACTCACTCGACGACGCTGCCATCGAATGCCCGAACCGTCTCGCGTAGTGGGACGAAGTCATTCTTCTGCCTGCAATGCGCCGCTTAGAGGGAGTACGTTGACGACAATGATCCGTCGTCAACCAAGGCATAGGGATGTGCTTTGCCGAGACACACGAGTAACATGTAGGGGCCAGGAAGATGCGAGGCCCGAACGGTGGCATTCTCGTCCTGAGAATGTCACGCCGTTGGTAATCCGAGGCCGATTCTCGGGCGATGTGAGTGACCATGTCCGCAGAGTAGTATTCGACGACACTAATATGTTCATCAAAGCTTGTAACAAAGCTTGACGATGTTCGAAAGAGCTCAGGGATAAGCTGCTTTTGCTAGATACGTCGCCTTAGTCTTTGGAGTTGCTTGACGAGGAAGCCTCTGAGGCTTCCACCCTTCACCAAGAACTTCGACCACCGCCGCCTCCTTTTGAGGTGCCTTTACTTTCCTGGATATCCTTAGCTTTCTCCACACGATACGGGGCGTCCTGATCTAGTCAAATGGTTCGACCTAGGGCATCTTGCCTCACCTTTAAGATTTCTTCGGTGTGAGGAATTGTCGCACCTTCGACGAGGTAAACATCATCCTCGGCATCAGCCAAACGCCATTGATTTCATTGCCGCTTCGAGTAATGAAGGAGTACAATCAACAACAAAATCCTCGAATGTAATCTCGTTTCTCTAGCTTGTGAATTTGGAGCAATCCACGAATATTCTTCCGACGAAAACCCCTTTTAGACGATACGGGCGATCATGAGAGTAATCGACACTATCTTCTAAGAGACAAAGTTAGTGTGGTCGCCAAACTGGATCGGTGACGCTGTTTCGGGCTTTATGGCCGGGATTGGGAGCGTTTCGTTCTCAATCATATCTTGAATTTCGTGCTTTAGTCTAAAGCACCTTTCGCATCGTGTCCCTTCCCTTCATGAAAGGCACGAGGGCATTCTAGCTTGTACCATTTGCCTTGTTGTTCGCCAGGAGGGTCCGGAGTCGACCAACGTGGGCTTCAACTTTCTCGGGCGAGCCTTGAAGAGCATAGGCGTAAGTGCATCCGATATCTGCAATACCCTGAGTTTGGCGCGAGGCCTTTTGATCGTCCATCTAAGAGATTGACCCGTGTCAACAAAACGAGCCGTCATGTGGTGCTTTTGTTTTAGATTTACTAAGCCCCTTGGTATCCCTTCGCTTCTCACCAGAATTCGACATCGCCCTCTACCTTTATCCCGATCCTTATCAATTTTTGAAAGAACCAAAATTTTGGTATTTCGAGCATTACTAAACAGGTCAGTAATTCTTCACTAACTTATCTACCATTTCAATTTCATCGCTTCTTAGCTAACTTACATTTTCACGCCATCTTATGAATTCAAGAAGCCTCCTTTCTCCTTTTGTGTCATAACTCCAAAGTTCTTATGTTGGTTTGAATCTCAACATTGTCAAGATAGTGCTTTTGCAGAACCCACCGTAATATCTTCAAAGTGGGGGAAGTTCGAGGTCAAGATCATAGAACCACGCTCGGGGTGTTCACCTTAGATTGGGCAAAATTTCCAGAGAGCATATCAAGAGGTACTCCTTCAAAGGCTAAGGGCACTTTTATAGGCCTTAACATGGTGAATCGATCTTCTGCCCTTGAACTTTGGGATGCCGGCAGAGTGCCTATGTTGGTGGGCAACTTTCTCAATCGCATAGCCAAAGATTCTCATAGTGATGTTCTTTCCCCCGAGAGCTTCTAAACGGTCCTCAGCTGAACTTGAACCGCTTCTCCAAACTTCTCGCCGAGGTGGGGTAGATGAAGAGAAATCTCAACCAACTTAGACTGATCACATCCATTCGGTCATCATGAGGTTCACGGCCTCCTGTGAGCTTGTTGAGACAGTGCATCTTCCATTGCTCGATTGGGTTTTGGGGCCTTTCTACAAGAAAACTCAGACCGAGTCAATATTTGTGCAAGAGCCCCGCACACTTAAGGACACGACCCCAACTCGACTCGAACAAAGACTCGACTCGAGATTGACTAAACAAGGGTTCAACTCACTAGCTTGATTTTTAGACATCGCTCATTTTAGACTGAGCAAAACGCATGATTCAAAATGTCAAACTCGATTCTAAATCGACTGGTGACTAAACCTTCATTGACCATCATAGCCTACGGGTTCGAGCAAAACGTCCATAAGGGCCTAGCTTGGACGTTTTTTGTGGACTATCCTAGACCAAAAAGTCGACCAACATGACTCAAAGCCCAAGAGGTGAGCTAAAGGACCCGACAAGGTCGTGGTTCTGCACTTTGAAAGAAAACGTTCAGCCTAACACACGCCAGGACCCGGACACGAATTTAATGAGCCTCTCATGCTTGGCCGAGGCCCGAGAAACATTTTGGACGATTCGAAAAAAACGGCGATCGATTGTGGAAATGAGATTAAATGGCAAGATGTGCCGCTATAAAAGCTCATTTTGGCGTAAAAATTCTAGTCCTATTTAAAGATCTTTGCTTAAAACCATGCTAGTGTTGTTCAAAAAGTCTTTGCTTTTGAAAAGGACAATAACAAAAACACTCTGGGAAAACAAATTCGCGTCAATGTCATTCTCGCGCGATGCATGCTCTCAGACATTCTCTAAGTCTCGCAAGTCTTCGTTTGCGCCCTCCAATCCTTGCGCCCTATGGTGCAAGGTGTCTTAAAGCAAAGTACCTGTAAGCATCGCCCCCACCATCAAGAACCACGCGAGGCTGGAGCGAGCAATGCGCCCGCACAGTGGGACGCGCCGCCCACGCATCACGGCGAAACGTCGGACGGCCTGCAAGTCTCATGGTTTATGCATGAATCGTAGCACTACGAGTAATGTTTTACTTTCCAACACTTTCTTTCAAGTTTCACTTGAGAAAAGACCCTAGAAACAAAGTGTAATTAGTCCTCTTTTTCCCTACGGGAGTCGCCAAATCTGGGTGGACAAGCTCCTGAACGCGTCCTGATCCACACTAGGGTATAATCGACTCGAGGTTCTTTTTCTGGTAATCGACTAAGACAAATTAGAGTCGCCACCAAGTTTTTTGGGAACTTGAACCTGTTCAAGTCAACTTTACACCTTTCATCGAAAAGCATAAAGCCAATCGACCACGAGTGATTAAAGATAAAGACTTGTACCCTATATCACTCGATTTGAATGACTCTCGTAATCCAATGGTATTTAGACTGATCCACAAACCATAGATCTCTGAAAGTAAGGCGAGGGCATGGTTGGGAAGCCCATAAGGACACTCCAACCTACTCGCCGATAACGGCCTCTACTAAGTCGGGTGTTTGATTTCAAACAAGGTCATAGCTACTACGATGTATGATATGCGAATCTTGTTTTAACCCTATCATGCGACAACAATTTCTATGTCGTTTTAGATGCAACTAAACTAACTTTGGTTTAAAGTTGTAATTTAGCATGCTGGTTGATCGATCTAACAAATACGTAAAGGCAAACAAACAAGGCTTAAGGGGGAATGGGGGAGCCGTTGGGATCTACCTATTACAAACCAGGCATTTCATGCCGATACAACGATAAATAAATTACAACTCGATCTAATTACAATTGCTACATACAACTCAAAACACGACACTAATTTTGAAACCCGCTATTACTACGCTTACAAGCATTGTGGAACAAACTGTCTAACCAAACAAGACTAAGGTTTTTGAAGAGTGTTTGACTAAAAAAAGAAAACAAACTTGGTAAGATTACAACTCGAGCAATAAACGATAAATTACAAGTCATAAACAACAAAGAACAAAGGATAAACGAGAACGAAAAACGAAAAATTGAGAAAGGGGCAAGACACGGCCAACTCACGCCCAACTAACTGGCTAAGATAAAGTCACCAGTTCCAAGTTAGATCTATTGGTTGGGATCAATGTGATTGCTAAAAAGGATATGAAACAAGTTAGAAAACGAAAGTTAAAAACTATGTTGATTGATTATTTACGAGGTGCACTTACACGCCTAAAGGTCTAATTAGTCAAATTAGCACTAATTTAATCATCTAGTGTCGGAAGAAGAAGGTGCTAATCACGCACTCTATTCTAGAAGCGAAATTAAGGAAAGAGAGAGATGCATTCACTGTTTGCTGTAATCAACATTGATTTTATAACTTACGCTTCAAGCTACCTATCGCGGCTCAATTAGGTTATTAATTAAAATAATGCCGGCTAAATACGTCATAGGTTAACAATCAGAGGTTAAACTAACATGCAACGGGTCCTAGGGTATATCGATTTGGCGGAGCGATGGTCGAAAGCGATGAAAGTTAGACAATTGTTTTATTTATGCCCTACCTTGAACACGAGGATATGTAAATGAGACTGGGGTGTACGACCGACAGATGTAGCGGTTTCTTTTCCCATCTCAAGTCAACGCGGGTGTTCATGGTGGTACTTTAACTCATACTCGGACTAACTAGTTTCATAGTTAATTAAAACTAACGATAAACAAAACGAAAACAAACAAAAAACAAACTATAAAAAAAGCATAAAAAAAACGAAATAAAAGAGAAAGATAGGGATTTGATGCACCAACTCCATATGTATTGTTGACACCAGTTCTAGTCGTAATCGATGGTAGATTTTGACCGAGAGGCTGTCGTTTATTTAATAGGTCAGCAACACGGGTTTTGGAAAGTTTCTGGACAGCGATTTTAAAACAGTGATATCTCCCTCGTTTCACGACGAAAATTCGATTCGAAAGATGTTTTGGAAACTAGAAAGAGAGGAGAACAAGGATCTTAAAGCAACCCTGGCTCGTTTTGGGTTAATGGGCACGAAAAACGAGCACAAACAGAACTGGACAGACAAGAAGAAACCGCGAAAACAGAGTGTTATTTCACTCTGTTTTTCGAGGGATTTCGTGTACTCTCAAGGGCAATTTGGCTCGTAATTCTTTGTCTAATGTGTAGATGGATGTTATGTGGTTAATTAGGAACAAGAAACTCGAGTTTTTATGGAGGTTTGATGGAGGAACGAAAGGGTTTTCGAAGGAGGCACACAAACAGTTTCAGTTTGTGTGTCGGTTTTGTTTAGGGTTTTTGAAGGATGTTTAGGGTTTGTTTCTGAGGTTTAAAGCTTGTATGTGATGCTTGGATGTGGAGAACTGCGAGGAATGAATGTATGGGCTGAAGGTGGCATTATAGAACAAATCGATTAAAAGAGGAAGGCAGTCGGGCTCAATCCATGCATGGCTGCTGTCCGCCAGTTTTGCGAGGGTTTGAGGGAGGTTTTCTTGGTGATTAAGCTTAGAAATATGGGTAGTGATACTAAAGGGGTTAGGTTAATGGGTCTGGTCTTGGGTAGTGTTTGGAGCGGGTTTAGCCTCGAGATCTGTCAAAAACATAGCCCTATACTGGCTGCTCGCGAGGGGTCAATGGAGGATTTGGGCCACACACGGTTCGAATAATGGGTGGATGGGCATTGGCCTAGGTGGGTTAGAGACTCAGATCACACCAGAGAAACTGCCTTTGGCAAACCGAGCCAAAATCGTAGTTAAAACAAGTACCTAAACGAAGCCGTTTCAAATCGATTCTTTCAAATCAATTAATAAATTAAAATAAAAATGACTCAAACTAAACATTCTAAAATAATTTTTCAACTAAACATTTATTTTATCTTCAATAAAATAAACTTAAGAAAATAACTAAATAAAGCTTTAATTTAAATACTTCATTTGAATTAAATGAATAATGAATCACTTTGGTAAAATACATTAATTTTTTAAACATCATTTAAAACTAATGAACATCATTTAAAACACATTAATTAAATATCATTTAAATTAAAACACACCTAAATATCATTTAAATTAACATTAAAAAACATTAATTTAAATATCATTTAAAATAATAAAATACTTCATCGACGACGCCCATTCTACATCGTAAAACTAACCCAAATAATGACAATGACAACTAAAGAATACATGTGTCCTATCATCATCGGGTGTTTGCTCAAGTTCTCTATAAATCTAATATCGACTGACACTATTCATCTAGCAAGCCCCACTTGACTCAGGCTCGACAAGGCGAAAGTCCCCCCCGACCTCGAGGATTCTTCGTCGTTTATACCATTAGACTTGCGATATGTTTTTCCTCGCCAAATAAGAAGAGATCATACCTGAAACTTCATTGAGATTGACTCTGCTTCCCGTTGCGTCAAATTATCGCGTTGGTCATCGACCCAGTAAACTGCATAAATGGTGGGTTGAGCCCATCCTTAGGCGCCACGTATCCGCTTCACCCAATCAAACCCGCTGAGTTCGCACTCCGCCGACACATGCCCAAAGTTTATCATCTCGTCGCGTATGTCCAAAATTCATCATCTTCCGACATTTGCCCAAAATTTATCATCTCACGGCGCTTGTCAAAATGGGACGGGACTTTCCGAGGAGGTTGTCGTCGCTTTCATCATTTGCTTTCGCCTACTGAATTCTTCCATTTCATACTCTTGCATTGAATTGAATTCTGAGTGGATGTCATCCATTTCATCTTGATAATGGTCTCTAAGCCAACCGCTTCAGAGCTCCTGCTTAGTAATGGCTCTAAAGTCGAAGACTTTAGAGCCCCCAGCTGAAGCATATCCTGCTATATTTGAAACACAAAAACGTACTAGCAATAATCATCACATGAGCACATTTGGATCATCGATCTTGAAATTGGATCACTTTGAAGTATCGGGTTATCGACTCGAAAGTTGAATTTGATAATTTTGAATAATTGGGCCATCGACCCGAAAATTGAATTTGAAAATTTTGAATGATTGGGCCATCGACCCGAAAAGTGAATTTGTAAATTTTGAATGATTGGGTCATCGACCCAAAATTGAATTTGAAAGATCTGGATCATCGACCCAAAAAGTTTTTGAAATTTTGAAAGTTTTTTGAAATTTTGAAATCGAACCTTGATGGGTGAGCATGAAATGTGACTCGACATTCTATACGACCGGTAAACAACGTGGCGAGCTCGCTACCGCAAAACAAAAAAGAAAATAAAACCGTAAGTGTGCACGGGCTTTAATTCAAATATGGACTTGTCGAGGGTAGAAATGTAAATCGGCTGCTCCGCGCCAAAAGATGGCAAATGGGAATCACAAGGTCGTCGAACTCGGGGACTTGAGATATCGTATGGCATGGGCGTGCTCCCGAGGGCACATGGGAATCAAGATCACTTGGCATTGACAAGGTGGATTAAACTCACGTAGGAACAACGTTGGCTTCGCCGCACACTAAACACAAAGTTAATTTTACGAGAACACTTAGACATCACACATCACTCTTGTTGGGAACATTCTGTCACTCTTCTCCTCGCCTCCTTTCTTTTCAACGAGTATTCATCATTTCTTGCCACCGCCTTCTTTCTTTTCAGCGGGCTTTTAATATTTTTCTTCCACGCCTTCTTTCTTTTCAACATGGTTTTTCATATTTTATGTTCCCAACACAAACCTACATCTATATGACTCGACATCTTCGCTCTAAACCGTTAGATAAAGCTCATTCCGAGACTTGACACTACTCATCCGAACCTATATCCTCATCCTAGCCTACGTCGAGTGCTAAGACCGAGAAGACTCCTAAGACCGACTCACAGGCGACAGTGTGTGTGGAAACGGTGGGTGCAAAGGCACACTCTGCCTCACCTTTAGAAGGGAGGCTCGGTCCTCGCCGAGTGTAAAAGATAGGTCGGGCCCCTGGAGGAAATGACGATCCCTCCTAAGAAGCGCGCTAGACAGTAACACAACTACCCCTCCTCCACAGAGCCTCGGCCACGTGACCCAAAAGGCAAAGGGAAGAAGAAGATGTAGGAGCCTTCGACTCCAAATATATTATCTGATACTACTACTTATTATTTGTTCATAAATGCTTTTTTTTTTCTTTTGAAGGATGTAATGGGCATCGCCCGATCTTTAATAAGACTTACTATCTATTAAAAATTCTAGCTTCGCATAAAATTTCATTTTATTCAAGGAAGGGCTCGTTGTACTCTTTAAAGAGCTGCCTACGTATTCGTTATCAGTAGATCAAACCGAGCTCGTAGTTCCACATAACAAACGCGCTACAATCATCGATTTATAACGCACAAAAGCAGCCAAGCAAAAGTGTCAGCGCCAGACTCGCTTTCACGATAATCAGACCAAAATCTTTATTTTTATTTATTACTGAGAATGAGTTCTATGGATAGTATTTTCTTCGCTTGATCCAAATTCGCTTGACAGAAAGTCGCTTCCATCTAGATTCATGAGCTCAACGCGCTCCCGAGTAATATCTTTACTGTAAGACCGCCACTGGCTTTGACCCTTCCTCGGGTCGACAGTGTGTCGCATGCATTTTGTAGGGACTAAATCCCCATCTTTTTATTCCTCAGGCTCTTCAATTCTTCTGTTAAATGCCCTTGTATCCTTTTCATAGAAGTTGAACATGATGTAGTGCATTTAACCGTCGCTTCGTCGAGCATGACCAAGGAATCATACTGGCTTGGTACCACTTGGCCAGACCACTTTCAATGTAACTTAAAGAAGGTACTTAATTCAGATGGCTGGAATCGCTTCCATCCCATATGTTAAATAGAACGGAGTTGCTCCAAGTGGTCGTGCGAATAGACGTCCGTATCCCCATAGTGCGAATGGTATCTTCTCCGGCCATTCGCGATAATTGTCACCATCTTTCCGAGAATCACAAGTGATTGTCTCTGTTGGCGGCTTCTATCGCACCATTTGTTCGAGGTCGATACTGGTGACGACTTGTGGTGTTTGATTTTATACTTTTCAAGTATTACTAGCTAGCTTCACTGAAGTGAGTGCCATGATCGCTAATGAGCTCATGCGTGCACCCCATATCCGCAAATGATTTCATTCGAATGAACTTTGCTACTCGCTTCGCTTGTAGGACTTTGTATGATTTCACTTCTACCCACTTCGTGAAGTAATCGATGGCGATCTAGCATGAAGCAATGCCCACCTGCTCCGCATGGGTTGACCTTTCCAATAATGTCGATTCCCCATGTTGAGAAAGGCCATGGTGATGTCAAAGTATATAACAAA